>NW_027658800.1:0-423938 GCF_041902795.1 Electrophorus electricus | reverse complement strand
CAGGGTGGAGTGAGTCTTTGATAACCAAGATTGTTGTTGTTTTGGCCTTCGAATAGACAATGGCATTACCCAGTGTCAGGTCTTTCTCAGTAAACTGCAGAGAATGATATAGAGGGCAAGAAATGATCAAGCACAGTTTTATTGGGTGTGTATCTGTAAAAAACACTACAGCTCTCTGATACATTTTTGGTTCAAGATTTAATCATCATGCAAATGATTGTGATTAATGCTTTGTCTGTTTAATTCAAATATTATACTATAAACCTAATATTTTAATAGGGTTGGCAACTTTCTAGTTCCGATTACTACATGTGTGTGAAGTACAGGTGCTGTAGCTATACGGTATACAATTGTCCACAGTAGCCTAATTATAATATATACAACCAAAAATCCATCTAAAATAAACACCAGAAACCTGGACTAAGGGTAATGTACATAAGTACATTAAATCTAGGTAGGACTGCTCAATAGCTAGGATAACAGCAGAACAATTGTCCCGCCGTATAAGCAAAATGAGAGCCTGCTAAGGCCGCCAAGAGGGTGCCAAAGACCATGTATTTATTTCTATTTGTTTTTTACCTATGTTATGTCAGTGGCAGCTCAGATTTCTGCATAGGGCCCCAAACAGGCTTGGGCCAGCCCTGGTATCACAGTGTCGTGCACTGGAAAACCATCAAGCCTGTTGACTATGCTACCAGTGTTGTTGATGTAACTGTGCAAATAAACTGCAAACACAATTACTTTTAGAAGTATCATCCAGTTTGTTTTCACAATTGCCAAAATGTAATGAATCACAGCCAGTGTTCTAAAACAGAGCTGGAATGTATTCCTGGTTGATGTGCCCTGTTTCTAGTTCCAAAAAAAAAAAAAAAAAAAAAAAAATTGGTGGATGAATTTTCAATGAAAGTGCTTCACTCAGCAGCCATTAATGATTCTTATATCCAGTATGAATAAATTGAAATTCCTATCCTTGTATCAGGTGCAGCAATTATGTGTAACAATTGTGAAGCAAAAAAGCAATAGCAAAATTTTAATATAACTATATAGGTAATATAGAACATGATCTAATGATATTAATTAGGCTATGCAAATAACACAACTACTTCGGTAGCAGATCATTCATGCCTGTTGAATAGGCAGTTTTCTGCTTTGCAGATACTTGAAATCTTTTACTAATCTTTCCCCAAATCCAGTAGGAGCTGCCTTTTACATTAACATGCCAGGATACACGCTGACTGGATGTTTAATCTTTCTAATGGGTAAGCTATATTCTTATAGTCAAGAAAGATATTTTTTAATTATTAATCAGTTAAAAGGATTTCTTACTGTAGGCCTATTATAAACAACATGGAGGAAATTAAAATAAAAATACTTGAGTTAGACAGTGGACACAGGTTGCTCATAAATCAAGTAAATGAAACTGGATGGACTGCTTAATTATGTAACAACACAACATTTATGGCGACGAAGATGTTTCACACATATACATTCTTACGTGCTGCTGACCTCGATATCCATATTTCACATTGATACTGTAACACTATAGATGAACCTAAACTTCACATTCTCGTCACGTTGATAAGCTTTTTGAAAGTTTGATCATGATCAAAGATCATGATCTTTGTTTTCTAAGTGTGTTTCCAAATTGCCTTTGACTGCTGTATGCCTAATTGCGGCATTTAGCACCTCATTTCGTCTCTAATTTTTGACATGTACTCTTGACATAAGTCTTGCATAAGTGACGTTACGACAAAGAAGACGAGCTTCCACCAGCTCATGGGAGCACTACACATCCCCAACATTAAGTAACAAAATCCCAGAGACCTTCTGCCTGTACTGGCCAGACTTCAGATCAGAAGGTGAGAGAATACAGTCATGTGTTGTGTGGCTCAGATTGTTCACACAGTTAGTAACAGTCCAAACACTTTAATTATACTGTACAGCATGAGACCTGGAAATGTGTGTATGTGTGTCTTCTCCCCAGGCTGAGCTCCAGCTTTGTAATGTCCATCATCAGAGAGATCTATCAGACTGGCTCTGCTCACTGTGTGTCCAGCTTGTTGAGTTCAGCAGAGAACTGCATCAACCTGAACAGCAGAGAGCTGGACTCTGTCCACTGTGCTGCCCTGCGCTTCATCCTCCAGCACTGCACAGCAGTCTCTCTCAGCCTGCTTTTCACCTCCATACCAAAGGCGGAGTTGGAGAACATTGAGCCACTGCTCTAACATGTCTCCCGTCTCAGGCTTGAACTTTTCTCACAATCAGAATTTTAACACAGAACTGGTCTGTTTAGGGAGTGTTATATAAACGTTTATGTACGTTTATGTGTTTTTCACGAGTTTCCTCAAAAGTCATTTTGTGCCAGCATCATTTAGGTTTTATTGAGACTCCTGTCAGGTAATCAGCAATATCCATGGATATTTACCTAGAATAAAATGACTTTCTGGAGGAAATTGGTAAATTTAAGTGAAATATTTATATTAATCCAAAATTAACTGCCCAGTAAGCCAATGACTCAACACCACACAAACTAGGGAAACATTCTGGAAAAGGGAAAATAATTTTATCATTTGAAACAAAATGTGTGTAAATAGCATTAATGTTAGTAGTTATGTGAGTGTGTTAGTGTTTTGTGACTCTACATGTTGGTGAATGTTGAGTGTGTTCAGCTGCAATAAAGCCATGCTGCTCCAGTTCCTGTCTCTTCTCTGTGTGGGGACTGATATGGCCTGTAGGTCACTGGCGCTGTTTCTGGAACATTCTGAAGGGCTGTCAGAACTGGACCTTAACCACTGTCAGCTCACTAACCACTGCCTGCAGATGCTGTTCGCACACCAGCACAAAGCCCACATCCTGGAGTGAGTGGACAAGCGGGAGGAGGAATGTGTAGAGAGTCTTGATTGTTGAGTGCACAGTGAACACTAACATAGATATAACACATTTTACTCTTTTTCTCACAATTTAACACAAAATCTGGCATGTGACTGAACATAGAAGCTGTGTGTGTTCATTGTAAAGCATTGTATGTTCCTTGAAAGGCTCTATATAAATGTAACTTTGCTCATTCAGTCATATCCTGTGTTCCTTCAAGGACTTATTTTTTTCAAAAGCAAACAGCAAAAAGCTTGATTTTCTTGGTGATTTTATTTGGAAATGACGACCTCTCTCACTGGCTGCCTGGTTCACTGATCACTTCCTGTACTTGGCAAGATGGACCTCTGTGGTCTACAAAATATCCAGACTGCTTGTAGAAACACATGTTCTCATTAAAAAGAGAAATAAGGCATAACAGACTCTTTATGATTTACAGTTTCATGCCTGATAGATAACAAGTCATGTGTACAGGAACTGAAAGAAATGATATTTTGTTTAAAATGTCAGAATGCATAATTATCTGGCCATTAATGACTCAGGTCCACTGACACAAATATACTATTTATTTCTTTGCTTATTCATTCATTTGCTAATTCAGTCATTCGTTTATTCATTCATTCGTTCATTAATTTAATTCATTGATATATAAATCTACAGGTGTTTGTACTACTACGCGGTGATTTAGTAGAGGGAGGTGTGTTTGGGAATCCTGAACAATGTGGTAATTATAATCCATCTAATTTCAGCCTCAGTCACAATGACATCACTGATGTGTCAGCAAAGAGGATCTACGATACTTTCTCCACCAACAACAATATTCACACTGTGAGGTAACTGTGTGTGTGTGTGTTTAGGCATGTAAAATAAGGCTGTATTTATTTGAGTTTAAAATTTCAAATTTAAAAGCCTATTTTGATTTTATAGGCTCTTCAACAACAGAATTACAGGCATACAAATCTTCCTCTCAGACAAGTGCTTTGAAGTCTGGTGATGTTGATGTGTTGTTGGCACTGTAATGATGAGATTTGATTTTTCTAGATTATTGGGACTATCCAAATTATATTTTTGTTTTAAGTGAAAAAATGTAATGATTAAAAAACAAATTTTAGTTATCTTATACATTTTAAGATTACATATAAAAATCAAATACTCAAAATTTATTTATAAAGTACTTTTTAAAATTGTATTTTATTTTATTTTATTTTATTTACAACAGGTGCTATTACAAAGCAGCTTTTCAAATGTCCAAGTCCAAGCCCCCAGTAAGCAAGCCAAGGGTGACAGTGGCAAGGAAAAGCTCCCTAGAGCATGAGGAAGAAACGTCAAGAGGAACCAAGACTCAAAGGGGCCCCATCCTCCTCTGGCTGTTTAAAGAGAGACCTAAATTAAAAAATGAAATAAGCATTTAATGTTTAGACCAACTTTCTGGAGGTTCTAGTCTTGTCCCAATAGTGTGCATGTGTCTGAGACCCAAGTCGCAAGAGAACGTCCATTAAGGGCAACAGAGAGTAGTTGGTTGGGGTGGAGGTGGTGTGGGCTACAACAGGGGACATCAGGGGATGATGTGAGTAGCCAATCTTAGACAAGATGAGGCTGAGTAACATCACGACATCACGGGTAGGTGTACCTCAGCAGAGTCCACTATCAGTCCAGTGTATTAGTGCAATGATGTTTGATTCCTACTCGAAGAACATGTGATATTTCCAACATTCACTTTAGGTATCAATGAAGTTGTGACATCAAGCAAAGGAGGACAGTGAGACATGAGTAGACAAGCACAAGTTGGACTTATTAGGGACAATGAAACAAAACCTGAAGACAAGAAAACAGAAATGAAAGCCTGAGTGAGCTGAACTGAACTGAATCAAACTCCTACCGGTATATGGACCTAGCTCTATAATATAGTTGAAACTGTAAGTTGCTATAGATAAGCGTGTCTGCCGGATGTCTGCTCACATTAAGCAGTGCAGTTGTGCAGTGTGAACATGACATCTGTCTTTTACAGCAAAATCTAATTATTTTATTATTCTTTAAATGTCTTTAAATGTCTTCATGGTCTAGCAACTCATAATGGCATTAGCACTTGAAAGCAAAAAAAAAAACCAAAAAAAAAAACCCAACAGCAAAACAAAAACATCTCAAAACACACTTATTGCATTGAGTTCTGTTTAGATGACTTTTGATTTTATATTAACACATCTACTGTTATCTATTTACCTTTTCCTTTTATCATTATATATGTCATTTTATTTTTTATCCTTTGGGCAATTAGTCTCTTCTCAATGCGTTTTATTTTTTGTGTGCAGAGAGAAGGGGTAAGAAGATGCATATACAGAGGTCTGGACTAGCTGTGCTGTCAAAGGTTAGGGGAAATGAAATAAATAAATGTTCCAAAATGTTTTTTTAAATAGTTTAGTATCCAACATTTTAAATTCTAACATTTATGGTTACCCCCAGCAGTGATCAGTGGTGGCTCAGTGGTTAAGATACTTGACATGTAGTCAGAAGCTTACCAGTTCCAGCCCTACTGCTGCCAAGTTGCCACTGTTGGTTCTCTGAGCAAGGCCCTTAACCCTCAAGACAACAATTCGCTCAGACAACAATGGCCACAAGAGGGAGACAAAGAGCTTCTCTAGTAATCAATGAAAACAGGAATACCCTGTAACTGTATGCTATACTATTCTTTTATTTTATATTTTTCCTTGATGTCCACTTACAATGTTTGCATGGCTTTATGTTCCAAAAATAATCATAATCTATTTCACACAAATATTTTCCAACCTGTTTATCTTGTAGAATTAAATAGGACATGTATTACATTAGGAATAAAGAATTCTGCGCTGCATACACTTAGACATCGGTAATATAACTTGCAGTTATATAACTTCTAGTGAAAATCCTTGAAGCAGTCAACAGTGAGCTCCATTTAACCCTCTGAAGTTAAACAAAGAATTGCAGCTAAATGTGTGAACATTATCACATGTGTCAGTTCATAACAAGTTAAGCTTCATAATAGGTCACGAAGTCAAGAAAATTCATACCTAAGCATTACTTTGTTTGATATGTTTATGGATGTATTTGGGTATAACCAGGTCATTTGCCTGTTTTTATGTATTGATCTTTATTGCTCCAAAAAACTACTCACGTCTTCCAATGTTCTTGATCCCCACTTCTAAGAAATAGTAAATGGACTAATCGTAGTTGTGGATAAGTATAAGACTAAACAGCTGTGAACTAATTCCACACGAGGGGAGTCATCACTGGAAAGGTGTCCTGGTGCGAGGCGTGCAGTGGTCCCTGTCCTGCGAACACAGAGAGACACAGAGGTGAGATACCAGTTAAAAAGGTTTGAGAAAGTACATCCTCCACTGACAAGATTCTGTTGTTTAAATGTAAATGGAACAGGTCTGCTCCTTCTCTCAGCCAATATAGAAACAGCAAACTGCACTACAACAAGTACACAAGGTGTAATGAACTTGCTATGAGAATGATCTCAGTAAGTAACTCAGAAAGGAAAGGAGCTTCTCCTTCCTGTTTTCTTTGTTCTCTTCTTGTTAGTGTTTGTATTTGCTCTTTCAAAACACTCCTGCACTCATTCCTCACACTAAAACATGAACCTGGTGTTGTTTACACAGTGACTTGGTGTGAGGCATCTGATCCATGATTTCCCCCTGGGGTCACAGGTCTCGTTTGTCGCCCTTTTTTTTCTCCTTAAGACAAAAACAAATTAAAATAAGAGCAGAAAAACTGAGCAGAAATAAACAACTATTAAAATTCTAGATGCACTGTGGAATGTTCAGAGAAAAACAAGACACTCCAGTCTCTATTGTATTTAATATGTGGTATTTAACTGTCAATATGGGGACATTACGACAAGGGAGTGGGCTCAGCTGACCTGTCTATGATTTTATTATTATTTTTTTTTTAATCCTAGTCTTTGATTAAGTTAAGGCATTTTTCTTTCAAAGAAAAGAAAAGGAATGGAACATGTGAAACACAAACAGAAAAATAGGTATGCATTTATCTAATAAACTGATGACTACGATTAGGTGAGACAAGTTTTAGGATATAATAATAAGTGTATAATTTCCATCACACTTTTCACCTGAGTCTCCTGTGTTTCTGAATAAAAGAAAGTAATATAACACACGCAGTTATACAATTTCCGAAAGGCATATTATTTAGAAATAAAGAAGAACTTGGTTATTATTTGGTTATTAGGACACATGAGGAAAGAATTTCAGTTGCATTCATTTAGCCAAAGACATCCATGACTGAAACAAGCTTCCTGTCACCACTGACCACCCTCCTAGCGTTCATGTCTCCACGGTTTCCCTGTCTAGTGTCTTTATTTTGATTTACTCCCTTGTTGTGGTTCCATTCCTTCGTTTCGTTTTCTGCACCCCTCATAATTTGCACTTGTGTCTGGTTTAATGCTCATTTGACCATGTTTTTAAGCCCGGTTTTAGTTTAGTCTTGTTGCTATTTATTGTAAGTCCAGCTGCTGTTTGTTAATCGAGGCTTCCGTGCATGTGAATATAAGCCTGAATGTTTATCCTCGCCCCAATGTTATAGCCTGCATCCCTGGTTTGTCTTCGTGCACTTTTCTTTACTTTAGTTTATCATGAATTCTCGGACTCTCCATGTTAATAATTTGACCCTGGACTTTGGATTTGCCCCTAATAAATCTCACTCTTTTCCACACACTGCTCATCGTTACACTTCCCCAACCTACTATATTTACATTAAAACTCCGTCAACAGCAGTCTTTAGCGTTGAGGGTTTTTTTAATCTGTGTAAAATTACATAATTTCTGCTGTTTCAGAAGTGAAGGATTTGCGTGCTCTAAATTTTCATAATTCTCGTATTGCATAAGACATTTATTTCCATTATATGTTTTAGCATTCAGGTGGTCATTTTTCTTTTCAACAGTTATTGGCGTGATCCAATAGATCCAAAGTCAAACGAGTACGCACATCATGTGTTGAACCCATCCATAGTATTTTTCTGCTTATCTAATATGCCAATATTTTCTCGTAACCATCCCACCAAGTACGAAAAACACCCAAACCTAAATGCTTAGTAACTAAAGTAAAGCTTGTGTCAGTGTCTTAATTTATATTCTGCATTAGTTCATCAAATGGTTATTTATTGAGAGTGAGTCTGTATTTTGTATTTGAAAAAAAATAAAACTGTCAGCATTAAGCAGGTTTGTTGTCAGGTTTGAAGGCTGTGGTTGTGCTATTTTTCTGGCCTTTCTGGTCAACTAATTTCTGTACCCAGTCATTCCATCAAGGGAGGTGTGTTGCTATTGAAATGTCTAACTTCCTTCATCTAGGGAATTCATGACATACATTAGAATTACATTTATTATAGCTGCAGGTGGCAAGTAAAGGGTCCAATCATTTTATCACATCTGCACAACTTGGTTGCTGATGACATCCCATATAAAGTTCACCAGCCTTTGTGGTTGGTTTTGAGGTTTTGTTTCCAGGAATGTTGTATTTTGAAACCAATCTCTCAATTTTCTCTGCTGAATTGCTTTATATAAATATTATTTTTCTGATTCGACATGACTAAGAAATATAGTTCCCCCAGAAGGTCAGTTCACCCCAAATGTACTTGCATTCACAGTATGTTCATATACACCATTGAAGTTTGGTGATAATCTAACACTCTATGGCTAAGTTTTAGCCTATTAATAAAAATCCTGCTCTTGGGGATTGATAGTTAAATACACATATTTTTGATCATTATTTACAAGAAGATCTGCATTTTTTACATTTAAAAGGTATCTCTAGATCAAAAGGTCACTGACTTGTTTGAAAGGTGCATTTGCCCAACTAATTTAGGTATCAAAAATCAGGCAAAAAAAAGGTTTACGAAACGTATTGAACTTTTTTTATGAAATAGTCACAAAGTATTGCACTGTATAAACTGCATTTCTCATGCACAATTGGTACACAATGGGATTGACTCATTTTTCTTTTTTTAAATACCTTTTCATATGTCAGAGGGGCTCTGTTGGCAAAAATGTCCTTTAATTGCCATGCTAGCTCAAAGTCCATAAATCAATACTCATGTCAAGTTTCATAAGAATTACTCAAAGAAGTCTTAATTTTTTTTCAGCTGTTTTGAATGAATCAGTACACCTTGGAAGGATTGATAGGTATGTAAGTGCCATATACCATACAAATATCAACATGTTTCAGTCTCATCAACATTTTGATACCAAATTTGGGAAGATTGGAGAAAGGTCCTACGACTAGTGTGTTACAGTTCATCAGCAACATAAAAAGTAGTAGGATATTTAAATTTAAAGTAATTTCTACAAGAATCAACGTTATAGAAGTCCACTGAAGCCAGTTCTATGATTAGCCCATTACCTGAAAAACATTAGCCAATGTTTGAGTCATCCTTAGGAATCCTTCAGCTTGCTTACAGAAGCAGTATGCAAAATTTCATCTTGATCACAAGAGCAGTCATTGAGAAACAGTTATTTGCATATTATAATGCCCCATATTGACAAAACTGCTACATTTGGTAAGCTACCTCAAAGTCAATACTGGTATAAGTCTTTTAAATTTCATGAAATCTGAACATGTCGTTCAGGAGTGACAGCTAGTTAAAGTTAAAGTTAAAGCCTGACCTTTGTACTACTAATTTGTACTACTAATATTAGACTGGAATAGGACAGCTGTATTTTTTATGTCAGGTTTTTTGTTTAAATAATTATTGAGATTCAGACTCTTGCAAATATTTTGACACCAATTTCATTCAGATTGTGTGAAAATCCTAGGACTGGTTTGAAATTAGCAAAAAAATAAAAAAACAAACAAACAAAAAAGTGACATCTAATGGGCAGAGCCTATCTGAATTCAGGAGAAGCCAAGGAAGAATTAAATAAAAAATAAATAATATTATTTCTATATTCACCTCCGTCTTTTCTTTTGAACATCTGCAAATGTTAAATATAGTTTTGTCTGCAGTTCATAAAGGAAAAAGCAAAAATACATTAGAGTCAGAACTTTTGTTTCTTTGTCACACAGTTTTATTATTTTTTTGAATTCTTGTATTGTCTTTTAGCACACATTGGCAAATGTGTCCATCCTCCTGTCGATTGTCCTTGGACTTGTCCTCGGCCTCACACAGGCAGGTGAAAAAGGCTGTCACGGAATTGAGGGCCACACCTTTGCCTCTTGTTGTGCTTGGACAGCAGCTGCTGGTGCACCTTCCTCTGTTCCTCCTGCTCCTCAAGTTTGGCCTCCTTATGAATCTGCTCAATGGTCTTGGGCCCGTGGTCAGCTCGCCGCGACACCCAGTTATTCTAGAAAAGCAAAATCAGCAGATGCATACTTTTGCATCACCATGCGCTGGAATGGCAAACACAAACACACAAACACAGGCAGAGTCTCTAACCAGTCGCAGGTCGATGACGTCCTGGAGCAGGAACCGAATGCGTGAGGAACCCCTCCTCTCCTTCACTGTCTTTTTTATATATTTAAAGTAATGATCCATTTTTGGCTGAGAGAGAGAGAGAGAGAGAGAGAGAGAGAGAGAGAGTGTAAGAGAAACGTCGACAAATTTCAGATATTCTTCACCTTTCGATTCGATCAGGTGTGCTCTCAGCTGAACTCATGTCACAAGACGTTTATGACTCTTATGTAAACCCTGCTGCCTTGCACGTTGGTCAGTGCTGTAAAGCAGTTCACTGCCATTGTGGGTGTAGCTGTGCTGTCATCAGCTGCACTTGGCTTTGGGGAATCCAGGGTGCAGCAGCAGGAGGTGGCAAACGTGGAGGAGGCTGTGAGAGCAAAACCTTCTAACAGCTGACCAGTCCTGAATAAAAGCCTTTCATTTTGTCAGCTGCAGTAGGAGCAGAGCTAACAACCACACTAACAACTTCTCTAAACAATATGAACTTGGACACTTTTAAAATCATTGCCAAGGCCTAATAATACACTGATATCAGCACAGCATGCTAGTCGCACTATAGATGATGATCCTAATTAGTTGGCTACCCTGTAGTCAGAGTGCAGGCAACAGGCAAGCAACAGAAAACACTGACGGCAAAACTTTTATAAACAACATTTCAACATGCTTGTTTTTTGGTTAAAAGCGTGCATGGAAAAAAAAAAAACCACAATAAAAAAGACCAGGAAACTTGAACACAAATAACTGTCACACTAGTTGGTGACTGAACTGTCAACATCACAACTGCCATTCCTACTAGAGACAAAATTGACAGTCAATATACAATATCCAAAACTTCTTCATCCAGTTTCGATGTGTAAAGTACTTGTTGTGAAAAACGCAACACAGACCAAATCTGGACAAAATCCGCACAGCCGCTGCACTGCACACTAGCACTCATCTACACATGCGCCGTAAACCTTTACATGACATATTAAAGATAAACCGATGCAAGTGCTGAGCATCTGCTGAGAATATTAAATCAACCCAGACCAGGCCCGCGGCCTGCTTACCCTGGCCTTCTCCAAGTCCAGGTCTTTGCCGATGGCTGTGAGGAGGTGGCACAGACGCTCCAGGCTCTCCTCGCTGTGGTTCATGAACAGCTTGACCACACAGTCGTGCATGATGGCCTCTGACAGCATGTGCAGCTTGAACAGCTCCCCGATGAACTTGATGTTACCGATGGACCTCCTGTGGGCCTTGTCCTTCGCCTCCTCCAGATCCTCCTCCAGCCTCTCCCGCTCGCTGGCCTTGCGAGGAGTAACCAGAACAAAGACAAAAGCAAGAAACAGCGCGTTTGGACCCGATAACGACCTGGCCGCCTCCCAGCACTGCTGCCGATTTCAGTCCCTTTTCTCCTGATCTGTGGGTTGGTGAGTCGGGTAAACTAGACAGGAGTGCTGCTTACTGAAGTGGCCGCTTCCAGCTGGTGCCGCAGCTTCCCCAAAACATCATCGTTGACCTTGTCCTTCTCAAACTCCTTCTGACAGCGGTTCAGCAGCAGCTTTTGGAAACCCACAGTGCTGGTGGGCTTGTCTGCCATGGGCACTTTTAACTACACAGGAAAGACATGTAGGAGAAACACTTGGGTATAAGACAGTGTTGAGAGTTCTGTTACTAAATAGAAGCTGATTAAAGCTCCATGTCAGTTTAGAGTGGTTCAAACGGAGTTCACTTCTGTGTGGCATTTGCCTTTGTATGGAACTTCAGCAGTAATGTATGGGAACATGTTACTCACCATAGCCAGGCAGCTGCACATATTGCCATAGACCATAGAGAAGCTGGGCTCATCGATGGCTTTTTCAAAAACCAGATCAACCACGCCTTTGAGGCGCTCCTCTGTGTCGATGGTGAGGTCCATCACCTGCTTCATCAGCTGGTTAAACATCTGCGGTGTCAGTTTGTTCAGGATACTGCGCACCTTCTGGAAAAGCTCCTGGAGAGGAAAACAGACTACCGACTAAGCTTTCCATTACAAAGATCCCAATCTTTTGTTAAATTCAGCAGTTCTTCCACATAATGACTAACTCCTCACTTTCACCAAATATTTACTCTGCCATTTGGAACTTCGTCATGAACAAAAATCACTCAACTTTGCTATATAGACCGATAAAGGCATCATACATCAATCACACTTTCCGAGAAGTGTAGCACTGGCAGCAAACAGTTTATCAAATCTTATCAACTAAAACCCCTCATGTGCTCCAAATTCAAATTAAAAGAAAACCCATTAGAACCAGCTACAAGAATTTTAGATTTAATCAATATATAACTCCTACAAACAAAAAAAATATATACATAATAACCAAATCTGATCCAATAATAACCCTACCGACCAGACAATGCAATGAAGATCTGTCAATCTCTCCAAATGCTGAATTGCACACAAATTTGCAAGAATATTTTGAACACAACCACTGGGTGTTAACCTATAATATATACAAGATCATCCACAGAATACACTACAATATCTACAATACTCTCTCACCAAAATCAACACCACAATCAACACAAGGAACAACAAGCACACAAGATCTGGTCCTCAGTATCATCACACCCCCTGTTTACACTAGAAACCAATGTCCCCCTGCATAGCTACATTCGTGCACACTCCCCGCACACCCACCCAATTAAACAACGACTCTATAATTTAAATATCCAATTCTTGAAGAGCATATCGCAAAAAAAATTAAGTAGCTTTCAAGACCACCATAACAGGCTGTGACTCTGAAATCTGAAAACAGGGCACAGCGGAGTGAGGTGCTGACCTGAGTTTTCTGGGTCTCGGGGTTCTGGGTGTTCTCCCTTTTCCTGCCAGGTTTCCAGGCATTCTCAGCCTTCTTCAGCTGCACCTCGTCATTCACGGACACGTTGGTAATGATCTTGCGGGGAGGCAGCCGTCTCGGGCCTACACTGAGCAGCTGAAGCAACGAATGGGTGCTCTTTATTATGGGCGGTAACAATGTCACAAAGACCTCGGTCACATAAGATGACCAGGCGCTCATTCATTTGTGACAGAAGAGAAGGGATGAGCGGAGAGACCCACCGGTGCACCCCTGCCTCCAGGAATTGCCCTGCTGAAGTCTGCAGAGGCTGGGTTGAAGCCTGGGTCTCTGGCGATAATGCGAGGGCCCACCTGCTGCAGGGGCAGCTTGTTTTGTTTGATCTAGAAAACAACAGAGTCAAGTCGAAGTCCATCAGCCCCTCTCCATGGAATGGTTTTAAAGGTCCCCTAAGGCCAATGTTTTAGCAGGCTTACCTTGTCCAGTACCACATCAGAGATGGGAGGAAGCCCCTCTGGCTTCTGCATGCACGCAGGCATGAACTGGAAGGCCAACAGGAAGTCTCTATCATACTGCCTCTTCCCATCCTTCAGCTCTGGCTCTGCATGCAGAGAGGGGTACAGTGAGCACCTGGAGAGAGGAATCACCTCTCTGTCAGGACACTGGGCCTGCCCCACAGGAGTGTCCTCTTTTGGCTTCTTCCAGGTGTTGGATAAACTAATAGCTGTAAATCATAATAAATCGGTCTGGTGTCTTTTTAGTGTCCTAACATAGCATGTCATGCATGTGGTTATTTACCTTGACTCAAGCTTTGCCTAAGATTGGACTGTAAAATGGGCTCCACTTTATCCTCCAGCAAGACCTCTGGCTCCTTCCCAGTCTCTTTCAGCTCTGCCCCAGTGGAGGCTCCACAGGCCTGGACTGCCTCTATAACAGCCTGGCCTGGGAGAGTGAGGCCTGAAGGAGCAGCAGTGCTGGAAGGCAACGAGGGCGTCAGCGTGCCTGAGGCAACCGCCTCTCCGGCTGCTGGACTTGCAGCCTTCGCCGGACAGTGGGCCTCCAGGGCCAGGCCGACACTGACATTCCCCTGCTCTGCTACCTGGCTGTTCAGCTGCTGGGATTTGAGGTAGAAAATGCGAGGATAATGAGGGTGTGGACATAAAAACTAGCAAAAGACGGAAAAGATGGAGAGAGAGAGGGAGAGAGAAAGAGAGAGAGAGATACTGCACACACATGCAGAAGAAGGGGAATGGCAATGAGGGTGGGGGGGTGAGCACAGCACAGCACAGCACAGCACAGCATAATTAGAGAAGTGAGAAGAGAAAGAGGCAAAGAGAGAGAGAGATGAAATGAGAAAGCACAAGAGGGCAAAAGATCCAGCCGCAAAGGCACAAAATGTGTGTGTGTGTGGAGGTGGGGGGGGGGGGGGGGTGAAGACACAAAGACAGCAAGAGATAGCAGACAAGCATGGGGTGCTTAAATAAATGGGCAGGAGAAATAGAGAAAGAGAGGAAAGAGGAACACTGTTAACATTTAGGGAAAGAGGACACAAAGTAAGTGCAACGGCGCAGTAGTGAGTGTTCCCTTTACAGAGAAGCCTTTCCTCAGAGGAGCTGAGGTGCTCAGGGTTTGGCTGAATCCTTCTTACAGGGCCTTTACGTGGGCTGTCTGTGTAGAGGGAACACGAGGGAAGATCAGGAGGATTCGAGTGGCTGTGAGGGAGAACTAAGATGGAGGCAGACGAAAGAATAGGCACGGCAAGTCGGAACATCAAAACACATCTGAGAAGCCTTCTTAAATCAGAACAGCCACAATCACACAAGCTACTGGAACCAGTCAAATATGACGGAGGAGGGTCAACGGTGTGACCGAATCACTGAAGAAGGAAGAGAGAATGGCCGGAAATCAAACTACACCATCAGATTTTGTTGCTGATTGTATGATGCTTTTAATAGGACAAGAGAATGAAAGCCAGCCAAACAACCAAACAATCAGCTCAGAGCTTATTATGAGGGAGGACTAGATGAGAGAGTACTTTAACCTGTGGAGTGGATCACGCGAAGCAGCGGCCTGCAGCCGATCAGGGGCTCGGGCTGCGGGACTGAATGGCTTACCTGTGGAGCAGTAGGGGTAGTGCAGGGACGTCCCACTGGTGGGCTTGTGTTCTGGCTAATGGCTACTCCTGACATGATCTCCTCTGTGATATCCTTGCCATCCTGGTTAGGGTCTCGGATACGGATCTTAGCGAACAGCAAGTTATTGCATCTATTAAGTCAATCTACAATTAAATTAATTTCACCTCTGAGGCATGGGGAATACTCACTGTTTTCTTTACCCTCTTAGTGGGTGGAGGCTGCTGAGCTGTATGCACTATTATAGATGGAGATTTGGTGTATATGGTCTGACCAGGATAGTATGAAGGCCCTGCCACTAGTGGTGACCAAAAAAAAGCACTGGTTTCAGTTAGAGAGCAAAAGAAAAACCAGTTTCAGCCAGCGGGAATACCCAGAAGAAAGGTCTCTTTATCGGTGAGAGCACGCATGTGTGTTTCCCAGGTGGGGGTAGAGAAAGGGAAGTCCAAACTCACCATATGCTAGTGGGCAGTCTGCAGGAAAGAGCCCAGGGTAGAATGTACTGGGTCCTGTGGGCTGGACGGAGTACTGCTGGGGATGTCCCACGTAGGGAAGGCCACTGTGGTGATACTGAGAATGAAACAGAACAGCAGAAGTAAAGGGCCTAGCACCAGACATGGCCATTCATATAGGACACTCCTAAAAGAGATATTCGAAGCAGTAAACAAACAAAAAATACAAAAACATTTAGTTTTTACACTGAAAAAAAACTAAACTAGAACTTCTCATTTCTGCTTCCAAGATAAAACATATTTTTATCTACACATTTTAGGAGCAGTTTATTTATTGCTGGCCAACCTGTTTATAGACAGATTTTCAACCCATTTGCTACACTGTGTACATATTTGCACAGGCACTTTTCTCTGCTCTGGGTACCTGAGGCACGTAGTACTGGAGTACGTAGT
This sequence comes from Electrophorus electricus, assembly GCF_041902795.1. NCBI lineage: Eukaryota > Metazoa > Chordata > Actinopteri > Gymnotiformes > Gymnotidae > Electrophorus > Electrophorus electricus. The sequence continues at coordinate 407,771 of NW_027658800.1, read as the reverse complement.
ACTGGCCGGTCTGGGATGAGGTGAAGGGCATGGGTGTCAGGAACATCATGATGGGCTGGCTGGACACGGGTCGAAAGGAAGCGCTGTTACTTGGAATGGCAGGCTGGGCTGTCTGCATCTGAGGGATCTGGAAAAGCTGGGAGAGGAGAGGAGTGGAGAGTGAGGGTCACAGAGCAGCGTGGCGTATGCCGCAGCAGCCGACTCAGACGCTCGGAGTGAAGACTTTAGTCAAGAGTTGAGTCGTGGACTCTACAGCAGTTGTACTGGGAATGTTGAGGAGATATATACATAAAAAAAAAAAGTTTAAAATTTTCAAGGGATTTTGGATGTCCTATTATGCTAGGCATGCAAGATACAAAAAGAAAACCTTTCAAGAGTCTGTTTCACATGCATGGCACTAATACAAGGGTGACTGAACTAGCATGAAAAATTAAACAATTACAATGACGGATGCAGCTAATTAGCCATGATTGCAGGAGAGGGGATATATATGTAAAAGACAACTAATCTTGAATGTAAATTTGTACTCATAACCTGAGTCTATCAAAGCCAATGCTGACAAAATATGACATGAGCTAGAATTCAGAATGTGACAAACCCCCATCCCAGTTGGCTTTGATGCTCAGAATGAGAACATAGTGAGGGAATTCCTTCTACATGAGAAACAGTAAAATGAGCCTAAGAGGTGATTCTCACATACTGTCTCCCACCGAGCTGTTGCCATCTTAACATTTTCTGGACATAAAATCCTCCCTCCAGCAGTTATGCAGGAAGGCAGAAATGAACCTTTGTATGGGCTCCTGGGTAATGGAGCAGCCATACCATGTCCAAAACAGATTATTAAAAAGCACTGGAGTCCAAAGGAAATAAAGAGAAACAGACTAAAAAAGACTAAACATAAAAGACTAAACATAGGTGCTGGCATCCTCCGAACTGGGGAGCAGAGTGGCGCGCAGGTGCACCACTGAGCTACTGGAATGTCTTTCAATGCATTTTTTGAAGACTGCAAAATTACCTGAATGGATCTCAATCCTCCCTTGAATATTGAAGCAGGAACGAGAGAGAAGCTAGTGGAAGAACGCACTAATGGGTGTGGAGGGTCAGAGAGACTTCAACACGCTCACATACACTGGCACACACAATTTAAACAAATCTTTAAACAAATTTAAACCAAACCAAGTTTTGTTTTTTTTTAAATGACGGAACACTGTTGTTACAGTGGAATTGTGAGGTCAGAGGCAGAGCAAATGTGTTCCACTAACCTTCCTGGCCCTTTAAGTGCACTACTGCAGATAGACTGAAAACAAATTTCACCTAAATAAAATCACACTGTAACACTGAAAACAAACACAGACAAGCACTGAATGAGTGGTAAAGGGCATTAAAGCCTAAGTATTACATGGAGATCACCGCTCACATTTTCAATTCTTTCCTTTGACAAAACAACTCACATCAACAGCCAAGGCACTGCACTGGCTTTCTAAAAGGAGATGGCAGATGGCACTATCAATTAGCTTCACTCAAAAATGGGAGAAAACAAGGAATGCGGCATGTTGTGCGCTCGTGCACATAGTTCGGTCACACGTCTCTGCTATGGTCTTCCAACGTACACTGCCCTTGATATGAGGCAATATGGCCACCTACTGTAAGCTCAACCTTGGGTCACGATATCATGCAGAGCCTTCATAATACCCTATGCTTCTGTGCATGTGCTAGTCAGATTCAAGCTCAAATATCGTCTCTCTCAGCTAGCACAGCCCGGCCTCATCTGTCTACAAAACTTCCAAGAGGTCTCCGGTACACTAGACAAATGTTGCTGTTTTGTATTCACAGAGAACATTTATCCAAGTATGTGTACTGGTCAAAAAGTTGGGATGCGGCTGGGAGACAGGAATCCATCTGCCTCTGAGATTGATGTGTGAGTTGGGGCGCCAAAAAGTATCTTAAGCACTTCAGCACCATTCTAAGACAACCATTGACAATAATTACTCACCTTAATGAATGCTTTGTCCGCACCTTGGCTGCATCTGAGCTGGTGGTTGAAAAGCAGGGCCCGCAGCTGCTGGTTCTGGGGCTGGATGTCATACTGCTCAGCGGTCTGACAGGCACGCACAACTCGTAGGTCTGTTCAAGGTGGTGCTTGTACACCTCAATTTCCATCGTAATTGTCCTGTACAACCATTAAAAATTTGACAGAAGTTAAAAAACAGCAGAACGGTTTGTTACAACTGGAAAAAAATAAATAAGAAAAGATTGATTGTTGTTGTACATGAATGTCAGTGAGCCATGAGGATAAGCCCTCTTGTCCAAAGTTCTGATTAGCAGTTATGACCTCCTAACACTGCAATCAAAATGCACGGGCAAAAGATGCATTACTGAAAAAACACTCTGCACATCTGGATTTCATGTCACCACAGTCAAAGTTGAAGGCTTTGTTCAGTGAAAAGAAAACAAATGTATCAAAGTTGGTGTTATACTCAGTAAGAACTCAGTACAGTAAGAAACTGCAAAATACTCAGAGAACTCTGTGCATGAGTCAGTGGCTCAATAGTCCAACTAAAATCAGCCAGGACCACAGTTTAGTTGGGCTAAACATGAGTCAACTAAATCCTTAGTCAGAGAATGATATTCTGTCTTTGCTGCTTACATGATCAGCTTCTTTCAAATAGCCATGTCAACTCAGTCAACTTAGTTATTTAGGAATAATATCAAGCTACATGTGGGCCATCAGATCCTGTTTGCCCTTGAAGACCCACTCACAATCTTTGCCCAAGTCCAGCACTGGACATGCATTACCTTGCAGTTTCACAGCTCTGGCACTGCAATAAACCCTGCATACGTCTTAACTAAGAAGGCAACAGTTCAAATGGAAAACCTACTTCCTTTCTGGGAGTGAAGGAAGCCAGCTGCTTGATCTTCAGTGTCTGGTTGAGTCTTGGATGCATCAAGCACAGGGACACCAGCTGATACCCCATGGTTGAGGTGCTCCATATATTGTGCAAGGATCGGTTCGTTATAATCACCATTCTGCATTTTTTAACAGCAGCAACAGCATAAAATGGTTCAGTTAAGGGTGCATCATTGGAAGACTTTCACTAAAATATGTCCTCACCATGTCTCAAATACAGCAATACCTCTTAGAAGCCATTGTACTGCACACAGAATGGACAGGCCCAGCAGTTTCTGTTCCCATATGGAACCTCAGTGTTTTGATTACAGAACCAGCAATTCACAATGACATGAACTGGTTTCTTCCCATTGAATAGGGAGTTTATATATATAACTGAATTTGATCAAACTATAGCAATGATTGTGAGCAAGGAGCTTTCATTTTACAGCCTAAAAATGAAAGTGGCAAATAAATGTATGTTACAAATAAACCAAACTTGAAACGTTATATGAATAGCTTCATGTTGAATATACACAGTTAATCAGTCATTAAAAACTACATTCTATTAATACAGAATGTTTATGAAAGTTAATTTAATCTAATTAACAATAAATGAACAGTCGAATATTGTAGTTCAAACAGTCCGATAGCTGTAATAATGGCTTAACTCATTTTGCTTATTTAGAGAGAACGATACATTTGAAAACCCACAGGTTTGTGAATTTGGGTCTCTAAATCATACAAAAGTAGGTTTTCTATTGCTGAACAGTTAGCTAGCTAACAAACTACCAGCACCTAAACGATCAAAGTTGAAAGCTGAACAATGAAATGGTTCCACAAGGAATGGTTTATAGCCCCGAGTTTCACACTCGCTGACCTCAACTGTTAGCTAGCTAACTAGCGTATCGCTGTGATAAAGCGATACAATCTTTAGCAATGAGGACATGAATAAAGTATCCTTTACAATTTTCACAATATTGTGAAATTTAATTTGCTGGCATTGGAGGTTATTAAATATTCACAATATCAATAATAATTCCTTGGCTCACAGAATCAGACATTACATTTTTGCTGTTATGGCAGCTGTTATAAAGATCATATTTATACAGAACCCTGTTCAGTTAGTGCTAGTATTGAGGAACCATTGCATAACTAATAGCGGTACAGAGACAGAAACATCATGTGTTCAGATGAATAACTGGATGTGTGTGAGACAGTCTGTGAGAGGTTTGCATTTGTGTGTTGCATGACTATGAGTGGGAAAACCATATAAAGGTAAAAACATTACATCTGCAACAAGGATCTCTTCTATTTGAAGGAAAGGTTTAAGTTAGACACAGTCTCAACAGAGTAAGTTAAATCTGTCTGTGTTAAGACCAGTTGACATATCAGTGGTTTATCACTGATTATGTCTGCCACTGAGATACCACAAATTAAGCTTTCCAGATTCCAAGACATACAGTTGTGCAGTGTGAGCCATACATCAATTTGAAAACTTCAAAAGTCACATAATGTGTGCATGGCATAAGCGTATTAGCAGGTCCCGAAAACATTTGCTATCAGAAAGGATTTCATCATAGAAAAAAACTACAAATTCTAGACTTGAGAATGTGAGCATCAATCCCACTAACACTCACATACTAAAAGAGCACTCTACCACTTGACCTAGTTCTCCTAGAGTGGGACTTGTTTGCAGATCGGACAAAAGCTGAAGACACAGTGGAATGGCAATTCTCTAGGAGATCATACCAAATCCTGCATCCACCCTAAATATTTCATCTAGCTGTGAAGTCAAAAAAGCTTATTCCTGAAATGACAGGAATAGTTCTTGCAGATTCTGATATGCTATGCAAACACTATAAAATGTGAGCTATGTTAGATCTGGCAGCCATTGGCTCTAACTGTCTCTTTTTATTGAGTTAAGCAATGCTTACAGAATAACTTTCTATGGCTTCAAATACTTCCAAGAATTAAACCTTGCAGAGCTCTGTAGCTAGACACATTGTCTCTGTAGGTTTGACATGTTCATTTGACAAACTAGCTAAAATAGCATCTTTTGGTTTGAATAAATTGCCCCTTAGACCCAGACAAAAAATTGCTCAAAATCTTTCTGCTTATTCATGCAGCAATGACACAGATTTCCAAAGAAAGAGGACGTATGGTTAAAGCTAGAAAAAAATGCCTACTCTGTGCTCAGGCAGAAAATCTGATATTTTAAATATGTCCCTAAAAGGTTTATATTCCTTGGCTCACAGAATCAGACATTACATTTTTGTTGTTATGGCAGATTTCATGGTGTAATAGACAGCACTATGTAACTCGCAGCAATAAAGCTCAGTGGACTTTGCAATTGATGATTTCGTCACTGTGTACAACTGCACTGAATTGCTCTTTAACAAAAGCTTCTCCACATTTGCTTTTGAAGTTTAATTCAAAAGTTGGCTGCAGAATAACCATTTGTCAGAGGGAACAATAAGTGTCAACTTTCACCTATGCTCGGTCGAAAAAGTGGCCGTAATCTCGTTAACACCAAGTCTACAATTTCATGGAAAGGTTCCCTTCAGTGCTACACCAAACACTGCGAAATGAACAGAGAAAGGCTGATTAGCTCAGTTGGTCAGAGCGTGGTGCTAATAAGGCCAAGATCATGGGTTCAATCCCCATATGGGCCATGTGGGTTTTGTCTGATGAATGACCCCTTGTCAACAAACCACCTGTTGCAAACAGGGCACTTCTTTGAACTTGTGTTGCTTGTAACATTGCTTGTAAATCACAATCTGCTAAGACATGTTCCGAGTACATGAGAGTGTGTTCTTGATTACAAAACTTTACCCATGGATTTGTGCTTGTTTACAAATCTTGGACAATGCAGAGAAAAGTATGAAATCAGAGGGACTCTGGCATTAGTGTAAGGCTCTCGATCGCTGTGTGAATAGGTCAAAGAAGCCATTCCAGAGGCATGCAGACAACCTGCATCCTCCCCATCAAATTATAGCCAGTTAGGTGTCTGGCAGTGCCAGGGAGTTCAAATCCTTTAGTCTGAAATGTGTTGGGATATGATTATGCCTGCCACTGAGGTCTGACAGCTCCACAGTTGCCTTGTGAAAAGAATACAGTATAGACCGGCACCCACATACATTACTGTACACATCAGAGATCAGCGCAGGAATATCAGTTTGTAAACCCGCCAAATCTGCCCCCACAGGCTCCCTGAGTTCTACTAATCGCTCCAACACCTTGTTTCAACCTCAGTTTCTTTTTTTTTGAAGCGCATGAGGCAGCTTCAGCTATTTCCACAGGCAATCATATTAGATGTGCCATCAGTAACCAGACATGTGACTTTATTTTATTCCCCATTCTTCCATAAGAGAGGATTTCACACAGGCCAAATTTTCAGCCGTATGCGCCTGCAGGAATTTCACAACACCAAGTAGTGTAGACTTCAGAAATGTGTTGTCATCTATAAAATGGCAGGTCACAGCCAAGAAGGCATCCACATTAAGAGATGTCCACATATCTGCTGACAAACTCATTGCAGGAATTTTCTGGACCTCAGCTTTGGCCTTCTCTTTCTCTTATTGACATTTGGACTCAACCATGGCCTTTACAGTCTAAAGGGAAGGAAGAAAATAATTATATATATTTTTAATACTACTCTCATAATGTATCCATGTCACCACACATACCTTCCTAGTTAGGAGAATATAAGTTGAATCATGGAGACCAAAGCCTCATCCAGCTCTTCCTTTCTGGTCACTGCTTTGTAAAGATTAGATTATACTTTGTCACCAAAAAATATAGTACTCACCAATGAAATTCACTTTATAATCCAATCCAAACTGCAAATAACATGTAAGGTGCAGAGAATAATGCAATATATATATATATATATATATATATATATATATATATATATATATATATATATATATATATGTATATAGAGTATATACACATTTTATATACATGTGCATAATAACGTTAACACCTTGTGACAACTGATAAATAAGCCAAATGACATTGGCAAGGGTGACAGTAGGAAAAACTCACTGGAATGGTGGAAGGGACTTGGAAGGTGTCAGACTCAAAAGGGAACTCCTCCTCCTTCGGTTAACCCTGGATAAACCTGGGCAAAGATGAGTTGGGTAGAGGATGGCTGACAAATTGTAAGCATGAAAGATACACTACAGCATTCCTACACAAAGACATCATAGGAGATAGAAACAGAGCACAGTTCACCTGGATAGAACACCTGGGTAGAAATACAGTAACTCATTATTATAACAGTACAAAGAAATGAAATGTGGATCATCCAGGTGAGGTTCATCTGCTAATCTGTACATAAATATTGTTTGTGACAGTGCAGAATGTTGCAGGTAAATGGAGGGCAAGGTGCTGTCATTTTAAGCATTTTAAGGCAGGTCCAGGAAGGAGAAACCCCAGCAGGTAGGAAGAGTTAGTGGGGAGCACAGATAGCGCAGCACTCCAGAATCATGTACTGGAGCATGGTGTGTCCACTGGGGGGAGGTGGGGTGGTTGGAAGAGCATAAAAGACTGTTGTTACTGCAAAGATTCATTTAGACCTTTCATTTGGACTGTTATTCTTTTTGTAGGGGGCGGGGGGGGCATGTATTTAATGAAATAATAACGAAAAATTAATAGATTAATTCATACCAACTCAAATTTGCTGGTAAAGAAATAATTTGTAAGGTAAAAGTTATTTTAAGAGTGATGTTAAGGAATTTTTTAAAATGTTAATTATAATTTCATTAGAATAATTCTAACATCTACGGGATGATCTGAGGGTTAAAGAAAAAAGAGGTGGACCTTATGGGCAATAATGCAAAAGTCATTATTGTAGTACAAGACCCTTTGTTCTAGCTAAGTGATCTGCTGCATCTCAGTTTGAGTCATGTAGAATTCTAAAGACAGAAAGTCTTTATTCTGGCATAAAATAAAACTGAAGGGGGAAACATACTTTGAGTTAGTACCAGTAGTTATTGATTGTACACAAAGTCCAGTATGCATCCAAATGTAATCAAGAGATATCTGTTGGTAGCTGAACATCTCCAACTCGTACAATGCAATGTTTCTTCTGTGTCAAATGAACTTAACAATTCAAACATCCATAACTGGCCATGTTTCTTGCCAACATACTGGTGTTTGGACCTATGGGATTACATGTATGTTGCCTTCAATAGCTTAGTTGGTAGAGTTTAGGACTGTAGAATTTAAAACTGTTATCCTTAGTCTGTCAGTTAAAATCTGACTCAAAGGAAGTTTGTTTTTTCACATACAAGCTTCTTTTTTAAGTGAGCAAATACAAAGAGCGTTCCCTGACCAGGAATCAAGCCCAAGTCGCAGTGGTGAAAGTGTTGAATCCTAGCCACTCACCCACCAGCAATAAAGCTCAGATGCTTCTGACAAACATTTTTCAAACTCTGTATTCCTAGTATACTGACGATGTTTGTATGCATACTAGACTTGGTATGCATGAGCATTAGGAGGTCATAAAGAGAGGTATTCATATTTCTTTTTATTCCACATAAAAATTAAGTTTGAAAGAGAATCCTAGCCACTAGCTCACCAGGGATAAAGGTGACAGTTTCCTCTGACATGAACATGACCTACATTCATTGGTAACATTTTGAACGAAACCAGGCAAAAGTATTTAGTCACTAGCTGAAACAGCTCAGCTGGGTGAGTGTTAGATTGAATATCAAAAGACTCCTAGTTCAGTCCTGGGTTTTGGTAGCTGTGCAAGACCAAGCTCCTTATCAAATTGTCCTCTTTTTAAGAATATTTCATAAACTTTTACATTCCTTTCTAAAAACGAATAAGACATTACTGTTTTTACGCTATTGTTAGAAGTCATAGTGTAATAGTGCTCTAGACTTTGAATTCAGTGATCCTACTTAAACTTTAGTGGAATTTGCACTTCCTTATGATATGTTTCCTCACTGCACAGAGAGCCATTTGAACACTGGCTTCTGTATAAACGCTTTTGAAATGTTTTTCATTAGTTGTCTACTGGCCAAACCACTGGACAAGGGGAGGGTAGGTGTCAGCTTGCATGTATGCTTGTGTTGGTATCCTGGTTCACACACTCCCTGTGTTTTCGTGGAATGGGGCCTACCTCAGCTTCCTTTGGCTCATGGATGGGCTTTGTCCTACCAAAAAAGGTGATGCAAATAAGTCATCTGCTTACTAAAGTTCTTGAAAATCACACTCTGCGAAGAGGCACTGCATAATGCAAAAAAACCTTCAGAAACAATACACTCTAATGACAGCAACCAACATACTTAATACAGGAGTGACCTCAGGGGTGATCTCATCCAAAGGCCACAACAGGAACAACAGGCTTAAGAAGGGACACATGAAATGACCTCAAAACACAAAAGTGAGCAGGTAAGTTGAGTTGATATGTGACTTCATTAATGTGCTTGGTAATTTCATATGGACCGATATACTTGGGACCTAACCTGCGACATGACCCCGGCTTGCGGAAGTCCTGTGTAGAGAGCCACACTCTGTCACCAGGTTGGTATATCGGGTTCTCCCCCCTGTGCCTGTCCGCAATTTCCTTATACATTCAGAGAGCTCATACAATACACTGATCTGTTTCCTCCCATACCCTTTCGCTCCGCTGCATCCACTCATCCACAGCGGGGAAACCAGCTGATATGGAAGTCCATGGGACATTTGAGGCTGATAACCTAAAATACAATAAAAAGGAGTCAAGCCAGTGGATGAACTAGTAAGTGAATTTTGGGCCATTTCTGCCAATAAGAGGAACTTGGACCGATCTGATGGATTGTTCATATAAAAACAATGTAGGAATTGGCCATTTGACTGTGGATGTAAAACTAATAGCTACCCCGATGTGTTCAATATAGGAAGCCCAAACTCGAGATGTGAATTGATGTCCCCAATATGATATTATGTCCTCTGGGATGCCAAATATACGGAACATCTGGTTAAACAAGGCTTCCACAGTTTGGCAGGCTGTAGGCATACTCGGAAACACAATGAACCACACACCCCTGGAGAATCCATCAACTACAGTGAGGACAGAGAGGTCAGTAACGCAATCTAAGGTGATGTGAGACCAAGGACTTTCTGGTACGGGAAGAAGCATGAGCTTTCCTGTGGGTAGGGTCTTAGGCATCTTGCTTTGACTGCAAATTGAACATGAAGAAACATACTTATAAATATCGCTTGTCATAGCCCTGAACCAGCGAAGAATGAGCCCACTTCAACAGATGGTCACAGCACAAGGTAGGTAATGTTTTCCCGACAGACATTCCATTGGGATGACTGTGTCTTGTATGGCTTGTTTATTCCATCATCTATTTTATATACACTTGTCTATTTAATCATCTATTGTAACTTGGACTTGTCGTATTGTTGTGAAAGTACAGCTCCTACCCCGATGTTAGCAGCATCAGCTTCCACGACAAATGGAATGGAAGGATCAGGATGTCGACGTATGCTAGTCGTGGTAAAAGCTTCTTTCGGTTTCCTGAATGCTTGATCAGCCTCCTGATTCCAAAGTAGCTTGGTCATTGCTCCTTTCAGGAGGGCTGTGAGAGGAGCTGCAATGCTGCTAAAATTCCATATGAAGCATCGGTAAAAGTTTGCAAATCCCAAGAATCTCTGGAGTTTTTTAACTATAATAGTAATGGGCCACTGGAAGATGGCTTTGATCTTCTTATCATCCGTAGTGATTTCACCATGGCTGATCACGTATCCTAGAAAAGTTATAGTTGGAAGGTGGAACTCACATTTCTTTCCCTTTACAAACTCAATAAACTTTTACTCTTTACTACTCAATGCATAAAGCTGTCTGTGTTTGATGTGCTCTCATTTTCCCACCACATCCATTTAGCAGTACTTCTGAATAACCGAAATGGCTTAAAACAGCTGAGGGGATGTTTGAAACTGAGTGATAAGATGCTCAGCAATTTATATATGATAATACAAGGCAGTAAATTAAATTGGGCTGAACTGGACAATAGTACCTGGCATGAAAAGTATGTCGTAGAGAGAGTAACAAAAAACTCAACCTCTCACCTCGCGCTCTGAGATGTCTCCGTCACTGTCTGTAGTGTCCTCTAGGATACTGCTGCCCTCACTAAAGTGTGTCACCCTGACCGGGTCAAACATCTCTTGAACATAATAACTACACAATGGAAAATCAGCTTCAAGTGCTGCATTGAGCAAGAGTGCACTGTAAATGGCCAGATATAAATGGCAATGTCAGTAGTAAATTTATATATGCAGTCATGGAACAGGACCTAGCTGTAGAGCACAGCTTTAAGGTGCATATTATGATGTGCTCTTAGCAATCATCCTCCTGGCTGTGTCTTGCTCTTTTGGCCAAATGTTTCTCTTCCAAAGCAGACAGACCAGACTCGCTGCATATTACTCCGTGCACTATAAATAAACCACATGTATAATGCCTTGTAAACAATGGAAGAAGGGAAATTTGAATTGTGACTACTCTGTTAAAGGGGCGGATAAGGCACCCCACCCAAACCCCCCGAAAGCTGTTCTGTTATCCCTAATTGCTATGCAATAGTCCTGTGATTAACTCAAAGGCTGGAGAAGTTTCACCTTTCTCTACTTGAATCCTGAAGGCTGTTCGGTTCTGTAGCCCACAATCCATCCTGTGTAATTAAACATTCACATCATAACTCGACCCCGTGTAAAAGGGCAAACTCACTCGGATGGGGGAAAGGATCACAGACTACCTGTACTGCTGCCGCAACTCTGCGGCCATTCCAACAACATCCACATACATTCCAGCAACATCCTATTATAGGACACAGTGTATCTGGCTTAAGTACACCCATTTAATAGCATGTTGGACCTTCTTTGGCCTCCAGAACTGCAGCAATTCTTTCTGGCATAGTTTCCACTATATGCTGAAAATGCTCTGCAGGAATCTTGGTCCAATCTTCATAGGATATTTTCTCTTAAATTACTTGGAGGGACTGACATGTTCTAAACTGCCTGTTATACCTTTACCCAGGGATGTTCTATAGGATTAAGATCTGGGGACTGTGAAGGCCAGGGAAACATTGAAAATTTGCTGTCTTGATACTGGAACAAATCCGTGATTATACAACCCTTGCGGCAGGGTTTCTTGTCTTGTTGAAAGTGTCCTTCTGCCATAGTTTAAGCAGCTGCATGAAGGGATGCACTTGGTCACAATACATAGGTAAGCCCTTCTGTTCAAACATCTACTGATTTCAGAGGACCCATGGTGTGCCTTCAGACATGTTAGTTGGAGCAACAGCATTGTATCTGGCTGCAATTTGCTTGACCGTGCGCCACATGATCATCAGAATGATTCTTGATGTCATCCTCTTCTGATCCCTTTCAAAATATTGGTCCTGGCTAGTCTGTTCCATTCCTCGTTCGCAGTTCGCTTCGCTCAGACCGCTTGATTTTCCCATTCTAATGTTTACATGGCGTTTTTTGCAATTAGTCAAAACTGACCTTTCATGACCTTCATTATAAACTTTTCTAAGCAGTCATGACCTCACCCTGTCATAATATTTACTATCAGATCTTCCCTGTGTCCAAAGTGATCTCATGGCAGGAATTTTCCCAAGTGTTTACATTAAAGGAATCTGACTATACTGATTACTCTTCGCCAGCTAACAGCAAATAAAAGATGCTAGATTTTGGATTATGTGAGTATATAACACGTGACTGTGTTTGTGTCAGAGAAGGGAGAGGAGAGGCTTTGTCTCCAGCCTCCCGCTGCTTGCCGCTGTTCAGCTTCACTCCTGAGATCCTTCTCGTTCTCCTTCTCACCATTGCGTCCCACTCCGCCAATGCTGCTGCAACTTCAAACGCTGACAAAGTGCACCGGCTCAAAGCGTGGTCTAGAGTCAAATTTGAACACGGGCATCTTCCTCATTGGCTCATCTCCTCAGAGGGGCAACACATGCACAGTTTCAGCTCCTATCGATACCCACGTAGAACCTTATAAAATCAAACTGACAATGACAAGGAAACCATATTTTCAACACCTCCAGCACAACAAGTAGTAGTTTTTAGCAATGCACTACTTTTAATGGTTGTTGAGCATCTGGAAAGAATGCAAGTCACCAGGGTAACATCATCAAGAAGCCCTTTTAGACTTACTTCCATCAGATGAATTCGGCCTCTTTTTTGCTTCAGTATTTGGGACTAATTCGTAGGAGGGCATTTTGCCAACATGAATCCCCTCTGCCATGTCATGCACTCTCTGCATCAGTTGTGGGCCATATCTGCTAGACCAAACATTTACATTCTGAATACTTTGGCTGAAGTTGTTATAATGTTAGTATAAAAATCAACACTTTTATCTGTATCTTAATTTCAGGCTGATTTAACAAGTAGATAAGATAACGTAGTGTGCGGTTGTCTTGGCTTGTCCTAATGGCAGTCAGGGGCCAAAACACTTACTGTAACACTTTATACTTATAACACATTTTCCTTAACTATTACAGATGCCGTTTAACAATGCGTTCTATTTTTAAAATATGGAAACAGCAACTCAGCACAGAAGGCGTTAGACCCTACCTGCATCCTAAGAACACATGGGTCACCCACACCATCGATAGAGACAACAGCTGATCTAAGTCTCTTGTTTCGTCATTTTCAACGTGCTTGTTTATGAATAACTTTCGAGCTAACCACTGCTTATCACTTTCAAAGTGTTGTCAGAATTTATTGATATGAAAGACTCTCGTCATGCTGATAATTGTCTGGTAGGACCAACTGACGTTATTGCCCGGACATACGCTCGGTGAGAAAAGCATTGTGGGAATTTCAAATATGGCCTGTGCAATGCTCGGTTTGCCTGCTAGTGTCGGCTTTCCTTGGACATTTACATTTACTGCATTTAGCAGACACTCTTATCCAGAGCGACTTACAAAAGTGCTTTGTTATTTATTCATAGAATACATCCTAGCCAGTCCAATAGGTTAGAGTCCAATATAGCAATGATCTAGAATACTGTAGAAATACAGGGATTACTGCTGATGCCTAGAAGTGTTAGATACTGGAGCCTTTCTCTATTCAGGCACCCAACGCAAGGTCTCTGCCTATCAGCCATGACATGGCGGCTTGACCACAAGCTGGTCGCCCTAGATCATCCGCTCCCTCTTCTTGTCTCCTTTACCCCTCCCTTTCTCTTTCTCTCTCTCCGTCTCTCTTTAAGGACAGGAGTGGCTAATGGCGGGCAAGAGAACAGCTCGTGGCTCGTTCATGCAAAGAACATCTAATCTTTAATAACCTTGTCCCTTTCCTTTCTACGTAGACCCTTAGAACATGCCTCACTTTTCCCCATCATCCTGTAGATTTAGATAGTAGATATAGGACACATATATACTCTGTGCTTTCCTCAATAAAGTGGAACTCTCTTGATTCACTACCTTGGTGTCAGTATCTCTTGACTTCCCCGGATCCGGCTACAGAGGACGGAGGGCAGAGGGTAACTTGGAGGAGATTGAACCTGAAGGACTTGTCACTTTGAACCAGTTCCTAACAAGAAGTACAAAATACATAAGGTCTACCTTAAACATTGATAAGTGCAATAAACAATAAGTACTAGAGTACTACTAGACCAGCAAGTAGTAAGTTGCAGTAGTTTAGCTTTGAGATCACAAGAGACCGCACAAACACCTGGGTAGCTTCCTGCGAAAGAAAGGGCCAAATCCTTCGTATGTTACAAGGGAGAAATCTGAAACATGATTTGAAACATGAGTTGAGAATGACAACTGGTTGTCCAAAGTTATGATCGTGATACCAGGGAGTTCTCAAAGGGAACTGTGAGGTCCTGATAAGGGCTGTGAGTACCCGGGATGTACAGAAGGTTGCATGTTAGCTTGGACAGCTAGCTGGCTCATTCGCTTTCTATCCATCTTAAAACTGTCAAAGTCTCGAAGTAAACATCACTAGTGAATTATTCTACACATCTGGCATTGGCAGAGTTTTACAATAATAACATTTCACCGCAGTAGTAAAGCGATAAACACTTGTCTTATGTAGCCGACAAGCTCGCAAAATACACCAAGCCCGTTGTCATAACAACCAACAATAGCTTGCTCGAACTAGCCTAGCTAAGCTAGCCTTAATGGGCTAACAAAGACTCATTTCTACGCCAGGCGCACATACTACAAATGCATATTAGCTACATAACTGTTCCAATAAATGCGTGTATTACCATGCTATTCATTAATTTTCCTGTATGTGCACAACTGTAGACCGGGGGTTCTTTAACGTAATCCTCTTCGCAATTAGCTTAGCTAGCTAATAAAGCTAAGCTAGTTAGCCAGCCTAGCTAACTAACTGATATGTTTCAATGTGGAGACGCAGTAAGAGTGTCTCTAATAATTTGGGTTTGTTTTCAGTCGGTACGTACACTCAAACGGTGTCATACAGTTATTGAATAAATCAGCAGAAGCTGTTATTAAAATAAATTTCTGCGTCTTTTCTAGGTCTTATCTTGACAGTGGTGAAGCTTAGCAGTGGTAACCTACATACGATTCGCATTAAAGAAATTAAATACAAAAAAAAAAAAAACCATCTTTCTACGGTCAACTGAGAAGTCCATGTCTTTGTGAAATTTATTCTATGAGAATAATTTAATACTACTTGCTTTGGAAAAAGCAAACACTTCATGCCAAACTTAAGGTGTGCACGGCACAGTAATTGCTGTAGAAGACACATACATGTATTTTCACAATACACAGGCTGTTCATGTCTGTTCAGTACATATGGTTATATTACACCTTGGTTATGTGTAATATGGATATAAATGTTAAAATGTTCTATTACAGAACACGACACCTGTTGCGTTTTATATTGGTAAATCTCTGATATGACCACTGTAACATAAAGTTGCGGTTATAAATACGTGAAACATTTTTGATCGACTGAAATGTAGCTGTATGTACATGCAATATATTTGTGATTATGTAAATTAAACAGCTATTCTTATTCTTATGGCTAGCTAAATAAATTGCAATTTCGTCGTCTTCAAGGCATGGCATGGTGTTTATTCATTCTTCGGCATACAAAATGACGCCTTTTCACGTTGTGGAACTACAAATATGGCGGCCTTTTTTCTTTAGCGTTTTAATGACGTAAAAGCAGAGTCTCACCGTAAAGTCGGGCAGGAGGAGCTGGACTCATTTATTTCTTCGTATCTTTCCCCATCTAGCGGTCAATAACGGGTAGTCTTGAATTGATTTCTATCGCGTAATACTTTGGATATAAATGTTTAAATTTCCTGTTGCAGGACAGACAAAGTATAGTCAACCAGTTCTAACCTTTTGATAAAAACTTGAACTTCAAAGTAGGTGAATCTATTTCCTTAAACCAATCAGATCACAGTTCATTTACATAACATCAATGCTTTGAGTGCTTTAGATATGAGAACATCACAGTGATCTTTCTGCTCACACATCAGTCAGTCTATAATTCTGTATTATGTATTTTTATAGCTTCCAACTTTCATGAGTTCCTTGAATCTGTGGAGAAAAGTGCAGACCAATGTAGTTTCTTATTTGTGAACATTTATACATTCATTGTAATTTATTTATCATTTAAATGTTTTATTACTTTTAATTTATAGACATAAGGACACAGAAAACAGTTCATATACTGAATGAATTGTTACAAGGTAATATTTTCTAGACTGTGTTTACCATATGTTTTTATTTCTAAACGTTAATGCAGTGTGTTAATCTGTCACACCGAGGCAGAAGGGGTGAATCTGATATACCCCTCTTCCATTGTCAACTATTCAGAGTCCTCCAGTGGAGCTCATACAACTAAAGAAACACATACAGAGGTCACTGGAGGTTCTAAGTTACATCTAAAGTGGTCTAGTTGTGACGTTGCGAGGATAAGCAGGATGCGGGGACGAGGCACGATGAAACGCACTTTTATTTTTGCAAACATGCAAAACATACAACAAAGCTCAAATACTATGCACATCTCAAACACCAACACACGTACTATGACACACGAGACATATATACACCCAAGCCGATTACACATAACAGAGAACAGGTGAACGGCACGAGAGGGTGTGGCAACACAGACGAACACACACACACCAAGATGTTTGAGGAGGGGGCGGGGCCACAACATGACACTAAGCCTGTACACACTGTTCCAACACTACCCTGTAGGGCACCATCTCCATGGAAGTATATTTTTAAAAGCATGTTTGATAACCATATTTATACTGGAACAATTTAATCAAATGAGTTGTGTTTTTTGTTCCTCTCTAAGACGGTTCGGATGCCGATATTGAGATTTGAGTCTGAGCAAGTTGAGAAACCCACTGTGAGGGTTTCTGGGTGCTCTGGAGGAGCACCCAGAAGTCGTACACCTGCACCAAGCCTGAGACCCCTCTGCCCCTGACACAATTGCCCAGGAATGCGGGCATGTACCTAGACTATGAGGATCGGCAGCTGTCTTTCTATTACATACTAACATATCTACATATTTATCGGAAACCCCCGGGAGAAGAAGCTGTATCTCCTCTTTGCGCTGCTGGACAGACACACTTATGACACTGTACTCATCAAAAGCAGCACCAGAGATGCACTGAGTCATATCCCGCTACACACCTCTCAGACCAGCTTGTTTGCACATTTTGTCATAAAACTTAAGATGTCATTTGTTGCTGTTATATATAAAATTACCAAATTAAAAAATAAATAAATCAAAAAGTACTTGTGGCTAGAGAAGCACAGCCAATCACATAACAAGATATGTCAGTAATGTTTGCGGCAGGTGTTTCAAATGTGCCCAGACTCATATTCAAAAATATCCATGTTTCAACAGTTTGAAGGTGGCCATGACACTAACAGTCTGGTGGAAATTCCACAAGATATCAAACTCCACACTCACGCGAACTATTCATTCTCCCATTTGGAACAATCCAGGCTTTACCATGAACAAAAATATTAAACTTTACATCTTGGATAGAAAAAGGCATTACAAACCTTCAACATATTTATCCTAAGACTTGTTTCATGTCACGCCCACAACTAGCCCCAAAATATGCTATAGAAAGCCCCCAGTTCCTACAATACCATCAGCTAAGATCACCTATGTGTTCAAAAATCAATTCCGATACCTACATCCATATCAGAATTTATAAACAAACATTCTTAATACAAAAAACCTATTATCTAAGATATACAAAATAATAGTGAAATCAAATCTCACAGTTACTCTCCCATCGAGACAATAGGAGGAACATTTATTACTAGCCCATGACGCTGCAGTTTGGATTAAAATGTGTAACAATAATTACCACATGACAGCAACACTGACCTACAATGCATTCAGTACAAAATAATACAGAGTACATTATACTACACATTGGATGTTTAAAATTGGTTTCACAAGCTCAGCAATCTGTACATACTTTACTCAAATCACAGTTGACGATTACATTCACGCCACGTGGCAGAGCACACCTATCAAGCAATTTTGGCAAGTCGTCATCAAGTTCGAGTTCAAGTTCAAGTGGTTTTATTGTCATTTCAGGTATATATACAAGTACACAACAAAAACGAGACAACGTTCCTCCAGGGCCATGGTGCAACATAAAAACAACAGTGCAACAGACAACATGCTACACAAGTGCAAACAGTCCAATGTAGTGCATCACCAACATATCCCATGCTTTAAATAACCATATCCATCCAACACCATCTTTATGTCTCCTAGGAGACATATCATCAACCAATATGACAGGATACTATGTATAACATTATTATATTGATATAATAAAAATATTCTTGCAAAAAAACAACAAACAAAAAAACATACTCATGAACTGGAAAACAAAAAATAATATTAGTGTCACCCAATAGAAAAATCTATTGATAGAGTATATATATATCAATAGAATAATTCTCAGAAATAATCAATAACAGAACCAATAATCTAGAGAGGACACCTTTGATAAAATCCATACAGAGCCAATCCATAAACGATAAATATCACACTCTAATACGTGTACATATACAATCCAACATACATGTACTCACACATAACCATATACATAGATACATACATACACACACACACACACACACACACACACACACACACACACACACACACACACACACACACACACACACACACACACATTATTCCTGTAATGGTGCAGATGGCGAATACTTAAAAATATTATATATACATTTTGCGTTTGTCTGTTCATCTGTCTGTCTTATTTTTAATAATAAAGCTCTAAAGGTCCACTGATGGGGGGTAATACATTCATATATTTATTTCTCCAGATTTCTAACTCTGAGAGAAAAAAAACGTCCTTTTACAAATTGCACCTCGTTGTGGACCTCGGCTAGGTTTACATTCCAGGTGATTATTTTTAAGTTCTAAATAAAAATAAATAAAAAATAAAGTGTAACAGTTCCCGATGAGGCGGTGTGGTGGTAGCGGGCCAAAAAAATCAAAATCTTCAATATGTCGCATGTAATTTACTCTAAATAAAAATATTTAGATATGATTTACATACGAGTTATATTTTTAGGCCTACTAAATGTATACTCTAAATACATTTATTAATTAGCACAGATAATATATCTGCTCTTTATACTTGGATTTCTAACCTACATATTTAAAAATTTAACTGATGTATTTATTTCTGCAGATTTCTAACTCTGAGAGAAAAAGACGTCCTTTTACAAATTGCACCTCGTTGTGGAACTCTACTAGGTTTAATTCCAGGCGAGTATTTTTAAGAGGCTAGATTTGTGCTCACAAGCTGCGATGGTGGTTTTTTCATAGCTTCTAAAAGAAGAGGCTGTGGTCAGGGTGGAGTGAATCTTTGATAACCAAGATTGTTGTTGTTTTGGCCTTCGAATAGACAATGGCATTACCCAGTGTCAGGTCTTTCTCAGTAAACTGCAGAGAATGATATAGAGGGCAAGAAATGGTCAAGCACAGTTTAATTGGGTGTGTGTCTGTGAAAAACACTGGAGCTCTCTGATACATTTTTGGTTCAAGATTTAATCATCATGCAAATGATTGTGATTAATGCTTTGTCTGTTTAATTCAAATATTATACTATAAATCTAATATTTTAATAGGGTTGGCAACTTTCTACTACATGTGTTGTTCATGTAACTGTGCAAATAAACTGCAAACACAATTACTTTTAGAAGTATCATCCAGTTTGTTTTCACAATTGCCAAAATGTAATGAATCACAGCCAGTGTTCTAAAACAGAGCTGGAATGTATTCCTGGTTGATGCGCCCTGTTTCTGGTTACAAAAAAAAAAAAAAAAAAATTGGTGGATGAATTTTCAATGAAAGTGCTTCACTCAGCAGCCATTAATGATTCTTATATCCAGTATGAATAAATTTAAATTCCTATCCTTGTATCAGGTGCAGCAATTATGTGTAACAATTGTGAAGCAAAAAAGCAAAAGCAAAATTGTAATATAACAATATAGGTAATATAGAACTTGATCTAATGATATTAATTAGGCTATGCAAATAGCACAACTACTTCGGTAGCACATAATTTCTGCCTGTTGAATAGGCAGTTTTCTGCTTTGCAGATACTTGAAATCTTTTACTAATCTTTCCCCAAATCCAGTAGGAGCTGCCTTTTACATTAACATGCCAGGATACACACTCACTGGATGTTTAATCTTTCTAATGGTTAAGCTATATTCTTATAGTCAAGAAAGATATTTTTTAATTATTAATCAGTTAAAAGGATTTCTTACTGTAGGCCTATTATAAACAACATGGAGGAAATTAAAATAAAAATACTTGAGTTAGACAGTGGACACAGGTTGCTCATAAATCAAGTAAATGAAACTGGATGGACTGCTTAATTATGTAACAACACAACATTTATGGCGACGAAGATGTTTCACACATATACATTCTTACGTGCTGCTGACCTCGATATCCATATTTCACATTGATACTGTAACACTATAGATGAACCTAAACTTCACATTCTCGTCACGTTGATAAGCTTTTTGAAAGTTTGATCATGATCAAAGATCATGATCTTTGTTTTCTAAGTGTGTTTCCAAATTGCCTTTGACTGCTGTATGCCTAATTGCGGCATTTAGCACCTCATTTCGTCTCTAATTTTTGACATGTACTCTTGACATAAGTCTTGCATAAGTGGAAAGTCGATCAGCCCCCGTTTAAAAATGATAAGCTTTTACTGTCATGTTAATAACATCACGCACACGCACGCATAATGCTTCGACTGTCCTACACTTTAAATATCTTTTGCACATTATGGAGGGTGAGCATAGTTACCAGTTCCCTTCATGCAAAAGGGTTGTCTTAGGTTACTGTAAAGTCTAATGCACATTTGGAATTATTAAAAGTAGTTTATAATCAATACGAAATTTTACTGGGAGCCAAAGTAAAGTAGCTAAGATATGATTGATGTGATCAAATTTTCTAGCTCTATTAAAAACTATGGCTGCTGCATTTTGAACTCGCTAGGCACTTTAGGCACTTAATAGCACAGCTAGATAGTAAGGGATTACAGTAGTCCAATATTGAAGCAATAAATGCATGGACTACCTTTTCTGTATTATGTGTGGAGAGCATGCTCCTAATCTTTGAAATGTTTCTAAGGTGGAGAAAGGGGGTCCTAGAAACATTATTTATTTACGTGAGCTTCGAACGAGAGACTGGGATCCATAACTCCAAGATCTTTAACTGTTAGAGAAGATGTGATTGGGAAACCATTGAGGTTCATTGAGTAATTAGAGAGTGGAGACCTAGCTGACTCTGGGCTTAATAGAAACACCTCTGAATGTCTCTGAATGTTAGAAATTAATTAAAAATACTAATGTCAATGTATTTACAACGCATGTATTTAGGACGTAATTTTTTCAATCACAACAAAATATGTTGTTGTATTTTTTGCATTATGCTTACTACAGAATTAACAGTCAACTGTTCAGTGACTTTGCATGCAGAGTTGTAACACTGCTTATTACTAGAACTGTGGCTAGAATCAAAATCAACGCTAGTGTCGTTCCTAAATCCCCAATCAGCTAGTCGTAAAGTTAACATTCAAATAGAAAATAAAGATGCAGACTTCAGAATTAGTTAAAGAGAATAGCTGAGAGAATAGAATAAATTATCCGTTACTACCCCTGTCTTTTATCATCCCTCCATCCCTCCATCCCATGCCATCTTCCTCTATTATTTGCTTTTCTATTTTGTTCTGGTATCTCCTTATCTCTTTTTAAAAAAAACATTGGCCAAAAGACTAACGAAAACACTGACATACTTAAGACCTTTAATATTTTTTTAAAATATAACATTAAAAGGAGAATGTTACTTATTTCACCCTGACTGTCCACTTATATATCTGTTTTGAGTATGATTTTCCTTGTTCAAGTGAAAACAGTAACAAATGTAGCATGTCACAAATATATACATGACTATGTATGAAAAATGAAAGACATCAACATGAAACACTGGAGCTGATTTCAGTTAAGCACCTAATTATGGAAACTATAAAGACTAACATTGTCATAAAAATGTTGTGAAAGTTAATGCTTAGAAGATTACAAGTGGCTAAGACATACCTTGTTATAGGCTGTGCTTACTGATGTACACCAGGTGGACATAGTGTCAAAGCAGAGGGTCTGATGGAGCAGGTGGAACATCAACATTTAAAACAAAAATGAACTGCTTGTATTTAGTGAACTAAATAAAGCATAAGCGTCCTATGCATGGCATACAGATCCCTATAAGCTTTGATAAAATCCATCCTCATGTAAAAGATGTATTGTCCCAATCATAGTAAGTGAAAACTATGACATAAAAAACTTTCTTTACCTAATATAAGCAGGCAATTATCTTTTAATTTGACCTACCCCAGTAAATCACGGTACCTAAGTTGATGAATAACAGGAATAATCACAAACTTCTAATGAAGCAAAGTAATATATAATTACAATTATAAAGGACTAATTTGGTTTGTCTCCCCCAAAGCCATTAGAATGTTCTTTATATAACAGGTGAAAATGACCTACACCAATGTGATATACAAACCAATCCTGCTTTTATTACACAGAAGAGCTGAGCAATTATGGGGAGGCACCCTAAAAAGTTGAGGGTGGAATTACCTGTCAATAAACAAAGTACAGAATAGATAAGCAAAACTATTCTGTTGCATCATCTTTGAAATGACTCTGCAAGGAAAATGTTGATATGAATAAATGCTTGTATTCCTTTCTGATACAAGTCAAAAAATATCTTTAAAGTGGGTCAAACATGAGAACTATGTGCATTCCTTCACAAACATATACAAATCAATGAAAAAATCTCCCCTAATATGTTTATATACACAAGTGTCTGTGGGAGCCCCAAAGCTATATTATGCATTCAAATAACAAAATATATATCACAGTCCCTACAAAAAATGAAAGTAAAAAAGCAAACAAACAACAAAAAGGGGAAAATCATAAATGAAAATATCCCAAAAATAATATACTAATGTCATGTTTGTAAGCAGCCCTGCTTTCCTGCTTCCTAAAATGATGACATATTTTAGGTACTCAGGCCACTGGAAACAAAAATATACACAACAGTTCTTCCACACATTTAGAGGAACCTGATTTTTTTGTTAGATAAATATGTGTCAGTTATGACCGTTAAAAAGACCTGAACAAAAAAAATGTTTGGATTTTTATTTCCTGTCACCTTTCATCACGG
This sequence comes from Electrophorus electricus, assembly GCF_041902795.1. Classification (NCBI taxonomy): domain Eukaryota; kingdom Metazoa; phylum Chordata; class Actinopteri; order Gymnotiformes; family Gymnotidae; genus Electrophorus; species Electrophorus electricus. Next base: position 384,118 of record NW_027658800.1, on the reverse strand, counting down.
GCAACATAAAAATTCACACTACTGCAATATCGCTAACATGTTACTGGCATGCGAATAAGACACCTGAGCACAGAGAGAAACCCAGTGTTATGAGTACAGTTGACATTGGAACTAGCTAGATAGCTCATATTAAGACACTTCTTTGGAGAACACGTGCTAAAGTGTTTTCCCCACAATCTATATGCATAATTTATTTGCCAACTGTGACCAGAGAGAGAACATACCTTACTCACAGCCTAGGACATGCATGGATTTTGATGAGGACTGCATATGCCTGGGATCAATTCAAACACGTCATGACGATGATATAAAACCTGATGAAACAAGCTTGACAAGCAGCAGTTCCGTATTTCCGTGAAAGTATCAAGCACAGATGAAGACGTTTCTATGGTTATCTCGGTTTTATAAATATTAGCCTATAGAGTTGGCCTTAGTACGTGAATAAAAGATGGAATTAAACATGCATAAATTACGGTGTCCTGGAAAACCCATCGTGCTGCAAATACACAAAGCATATTCATCAAAGTGGTAACACACTTTAGAAATGCGGTGCAAATTTAGAAAACGCATACAACTTCAGGAACAAATCCTGTCACAACACAACGGAAGTGCAGTTTCCGGAGGACACGGAAAGGGGTGGACTTCTATGAGATTAGCGTGAAGTCTATTGGAAGTAGTGACAACTGAGTAAAAAGGGTTGTTTTTTTTCCAGTTACCACGGTGTTATCAAGGGTAGGTATGTGATACAGAATGGAAGACTGACCTATTCATGCTCTGCATTCTTGCATATTTATTTATACATAAGGCAGCCTTAAAAAACATGGGATGGAAATCCCATTTAACAAAATATGCACTGTTTTACAGTCAGAGTGAAATAAGTAACATTCTCCTTTTAATATATATATATTTTAAATGTTAAAATTCTTAACTATGTCAGTTAAGCTGCCAAAAATGCCCCTTTTGAAATTTGTATTTCTAATGTCACAAGAACACTTTATTGACCTATCTCTGCCTATTCAGCCTATAGAGGTTTAGCACACCCACTTAAATTGCCTTTCTCAGGCATTTCAGCTCTGAGTACCTTTTGAATGAAGCACAATACAGGGCAGCCAATCATAAAGGAGCTCATTTATCTTACATCCGTCTTAAAGGTGCAGTAGCAACAGGTGCCTGTTGAATTCCAAGCGATATCTATAGAGGTTGGAAATTGGTTGTGTAAAAAAAAAAAAAAAACAGGCTGAAAACGAGTCGTTTCCGCTCTGTGAATTGGGAGAAAGGGACAGTGTGTGGAAGCCCAACCCCAGTCATATAGGTTTGCTTCTAACAGTACCATTACCATCACCCACTCTGGTGCACTAGTTTGAGTGTATTAGAACTAGTAGCAATGCTGAAGCATTACATGTATCTATAACACATATTCTGACCATGATGAAGTGATAGGTTTGTTAAGGCAAACTGTGTATGCAATACATGTTGCTTAGGTCAATTGCTCCAATTGTACACAACTCTAAAGCTACACAACTGGACATTAGTTAAAGTCTACACAGTGTCAGTCATGTGAAGTACAACTGAAAGTTCCCCTGTTGTATTCTTCCAACAATCAAGTTCTGCGTAAGTGGGGGCAAAATAATATGACCTTCACATCAAAGAACATTTTAAACAAATGGACTGTATGTACATCTTTTTTCTAATGTTACAAATGGAGTCTAAAGTTATATCTCTTGCTCTATAGCACTTGGTCAAACCTTTCCTTTAGATTCCTTTTGTACACACTACAGACTGTGACCTCGAGATGCTTGAATGAATGTTGAACATTCACACTTGTGTATGAGTGCCGATTGTTAGCTAATGCATCATGATGAGCCTATCCTTTTTGAGTTACTTACTGAGATCATTCTCATAGCAAGTTCATTACACCTTGTGTACTCGATGTAGTGCGGTGAGCAGTTTCAATCTTAGTTACAATCTTAGTTATCAAAGACTCACTCCACCGACCAAAGCCTCTTCTCTTAGACAACATGACAAAACCATCGCAGCTTGAGAGCAAAAATCGAGCCTCGTAAGAGGTGTTATGTTCCATAGGCAGATTGACATCTTAATGCGATACACATGAATTTTCTTTGCATACATGTACATTGCACTTGTAATGTTTCTGATATTGCTTCTCTCCTGAATAGCTCAGTCAGTAGAGCATCAGACTTTTAATCTGTGGTCCCTGTTCAAGTGAAAATATTGTTCTTTGCCACTAAAGTGCGCTTGAGAAGTTTCTTGAAATACCTCTAGATCAACCTAAGTCAAGGGACAGGACCCTGTTGCCTTGAGCCTTGCCGATTAAACTGACATTTCACATCCGTTTCCCCCAGCTGTGATGCTGTGCATTGGCTGTCATCCCAGGTTAGGCTAGCTAGTTCTGCTGGCAAGCTTGAAATATCAAAATCCTTCCTACTTAAAAAAAAAAAAATCACTTCTGAGCCTATCCTTTTTGAGTTAATTACTGAGATCATTCTCACAGCAAGTTCATTAGACCTTGTTCACTCATTGTAGTTCGGTGAGCAATTTCTATATTGGATGAGAGAAGGAGCAGACTTGTTCAAGTCACAGAATCCATTCAAACTTAAACAACAGGAGCTTGTCAGTGGAGGGTATACTTGCTCACACCTTTCTTTTCAATTCCTGTTGCATAAGGGAATAAGGGACAAGGGAAGTCATTTTGGAACAAACCTGTGAGGCAACTGTCTTTGAGGCAAAGTGTCTGTATCCAGGGAAGAACATGTGCATGTTCAAGTGCTTGCCCTGTACTTCATTCTCTGAAGTTTACTGAGAAAGACCTGACAGCAGTTGAACACATTTGGTTGTTGTCTGCTACCTTGTCTCTGTCTCTCTCTGTGTTCGCATGATAGGCACCACTGCATGCCATGCACCAGGCCTCCTTTCTTGTGAGGCTGTCCCTCATGACATCTATGGAGTGCATAATTGAAGACTAAGTGAAAGGATTCCCTTAAGATCTGAATACCTTTGGTTGTTGTTGTACATCGTCTCTGTCTCTCTCTCTATGTGTTAAATGCAGACTGCTCAGGTCATGGTGTTGACAGCTTCTAGTATTTTCACTAGATCCAAAGCAGTGTCAAACCTGTTTTTACATTTAAATGTTTTCACTTGGTTTTACATTTTAATGTTAACAAAATAAGAAACAATACACATTATAAATGTTAGATAGCTACATATTTGTACTTCTTGTACAAACTAAGAAAATAATAGAACACTAATTTAGTTCTGTGACATATTGACACCTGAGCAAGACATGGGTGAGGGATAAAAAGGCAGGAAATTAGTCACTGCCAAAAAGTTTTAAAAACACAGATGTGGGGAAGCTCATGAAGACAGGCTCAGCTTTAGTCCACAGTATGCTAAATGGGAAACACTGGAGGATGGTACATGAGGGGTTTAAATAGGGAGAGAGTTAATTAGAAGCAGGTGATCGCGATGGTTGATAAGTGTGTGATTGTGAACCGAGCAGTGGTCGTGGTAGGTGATTTGTGCGGATATGTGTGTACGTGTCTGTGTCTGCGTTCCTGGTTCGGTGCGGACCAGAACCTGACAACTTGTTTCCACTTGATATCAGAATTAGTTGAAGAGAATAGCTGGTCCTGTCCTTTATTGCAACTTAAATATAAACATGCTTTTGAGGGACCCTCTGGAGAATGTCTGAGGGGTACACAAGAGTTTAATTCTTATAAACTTTTTCAAGGGCAATTATGTAAACAACCCTCCTTTTTTTCCATATTGTTCTTTGAAGTTTCCACCATTATGCTCAAATTACACATGACATTATAAAAGCTAGTCACCTATGAACCTGCGGGCTTATATAGAAGGGAAAATAAACTATGGACTATTTGTGCTCTGCATTCTTGCGTATTTATTTATGCTAGGCTGTACATAATGCAGCCTTAAAAACATAGGATAAAAATCCCCATGTAACACAATTCAGGTTCTGTCTAAATACATGGCTAGCTAGCTAGTTATTTTACAATCCCATTTAGAACATATATCGTCGTGAATGTCCTGAACAAAACACGCTGTACCTAATCCCCATAAATGACATATCTCTCACTGAATAAAAACTTGTATGCTTCAACAGTATACAGTGGTAGAAATGGTGATCACCTTTAAAAGGATTTCTTACTGTAGGCCTATTATAAACAACATGGAGGAAATTAAAATAAAAATACTTGAGTCAGGTGTCTGTTGAATTCCGAGCGATATATATATAGAGGTTGGAAATTGGTTGTCTAAAAATGAATTGTGATTGTTAAGTCACATAGATGTAAGTGGACATGAAGGGAAAAAATAGTGTGGGTGCCAAGTATGGTGATTGTATTTTTAAAGCTGTAGGAAATGTTACATTCAGAATGTTTGTGAGACAAAAAAAAAAAAAAAAGATATAATTACTATCCATGGTATAATTGACTGTGTTGCAGACAACATAGGCAGGGATTAGACTGAAAAATGTCAGAGTATTTTTAATGCTCTTTATTGCTGTCATCAGAGGTTATGCAGCCATATCCTCCCGAGCAAGTACGGCTTCTAATCCTAACAGTTTGGCCGCCTGCAGACACAAATAAAGTGTTGAGCAATATTTAATTACATCTACTTGAAATGCATATTTAATTGCATTGTTAGTATTTATGGAAAACAAGTGTTAGGATTGCTCTGCTCCATTGCAGACTTTCTCACTCTAGCAACTGTGGATTCCATCTCCTCAATCAGTTGGCCCATATCATATTCACAGGAACCATATTCCATCTTTATAAAAGAATTCAGTTTCACCTCCAACTATGAAGAGAAACAGTGTTAAGCAATATTTAATTACATCTACTTGAAATGCATAGTTCATAGCATTGTGAGAATTTATGGAAAACAAGCGTTAGGATTGCTCTGCTCCACTGCAGACTTTCTCACTTTAGCAAACACGGCTTCCAGGTCCTCAATACACTTATCCCTCTCATTGATATTCAAATCTTTAGGTTCCACCTGTAGATATGAGTAGAAATATTGTTGAACAGTATTTAAATACATTTAATTGAAATATGACTTTAATTACATTTTGATACATTTGTAATTTATAATTTGTATTGGACTGGAAAGGAAACAAATACAATTTTTATCGCATAGCCATAATCACATAGCCTGCAGGCCTAATGATGTAAAAATGTGCCCCCAAACATCAAATGTTCAGCAGAAATAACAGGACCTGACACACTAAGGTACCGTAAACCCATTCAAATTGTGCTATTGGAATAATAAATTCCAATGCATTCAGTCATTTTAGCTAGTGTTGATTTTGATTCTCGCCACAATTATACTAATAATCAGTGTTACAACTCAGCATGCAAAGTCACCGAACAGTCGACTGTTAATTCTATAGTAAGGAGAATGTAAAACAAACAAACAAAAAACCCACCAACAGTATTTTTTTTTTCCTGTAACTGACAAAGATTGCATATGCTAAATGTATGTGTCCTAAATATATTCTAAATACATTTACATTAGTGTTTTTAATTAATTTCTCGAACATTTGTTGAAATGCATTTGTAATTTATATTCAGAGACATTCAGTGTACTTAAGTACAAGGATTCAATTAGCATCACTGTTCACCATAGCTGTTTTTCCATTTTTTGTGGCTTTTGTCCATTGCCACAGTATGGCTTTAAATCATTTGTCTTGGTTCTACTTTACTTACTATGGCTGATTGAGTTCTCTGAGTAGTGAAGTCCTTCTTCATTAAACGCTTTGGTCTAGTATCTGTTTAAAAAGTAACAGAAAATGTCTTATTAGCGTTGTATAGATACTTAGAACACTGCTACGTAGATCTCTCTCTCTCAGACAGACACACACACACACACAGTTCATCCAAGAAGTCATCCTCTATTCTGGAAGGGTTCTGGGCTCGTGTTTTTTCGTTTTTCTTTTTCCCATATTTACCAAATATCCCGTGCTTTTCCTTTTCATATTTCTCAGAAGGAACATGTTCCTTGCGTCTTGGATTGCAATTGTAACTACCGCACTGACCCATAATAAATTTAGTGTACCCGTTATCTGTGATCTGTAGTCTAAAAATGGGTCACAGAAATTGTTCATTTGAAAAATCTGTTCTTTGACTACATCATATTCGCTTAATTGATGCGGCTGCATTATGACATCACACGCCACCCACTGAAATAAAAGCTGAGGATGTCATTGCAGAGGTAGGAGGAGCCAGAGTAGAATATTACAGAATATTACATTGCTTGAATAGTGGCTCTGTCTGCCCTGGGGGTATTATTGAAACCCAAAGGCTGAAAGGATGGGGAGAGAGAGAGAGAGAGAGCGAGCGAGCGAGCATGTGTGAACATATTCTTGTCACGGTACGCCCCCCCCCCCCCCAAACGTCTCCCCGTGTGTGTTTGCTTGTGTGTGTGTGTGTGTGTTCATCCGTGTGGCCATGCTCCCTTGTGTTTCACGGCTGCCCTTCATTGTGTTGTTATTGTTTGCGTATATAAGTCCTTTGTGTAAACGTTAACGTTGTCAGTGTTTGATCCCACGATAGCCTTAGTGCTACGTTGTCTTCCATGTCTCTAAATAAACATCGTTATATGCATCATTGCTCCTCTTTTGTATCCTGCCAAGCCTCCCTGTGTTACAATTATGATAAAATTGGATAAAATACTAGATCATAGATTGCAGTCTGAAGTACTTTTGACCTGCTGAGAGTTAGCCTGATTTGACTTAGCCTGTTCCTAACCTTTGTTTAGTATGTTGCATAAAAGCTCATGGAAATATTTCAGATGTAATATACATGTAACTGACCTAGTAGAGCAAAATTACAGAATTGTAAGGAGGAAGTGACGTTCTTGGGGCATATCATTAAAGGGGGAAATACACACAAGCTGTCTCAAAACCGACCACAAGCCATAATTTCGCTACCTAAACCATAGTGGCATACTCCCCTCTTACTGTTTTAGTCCCACACGCATTACATCGAATACTGCAGGACCAAAGAGTGTCACACTTATCAGCCCAGTGGTAGCTGAGATACCACACCACCCTCTTAGATATGCCTAATATAACTGTCAAAAGGTGTATAACACTGAACCCAGCTACACTCCTTCCTAGGGAGGAGGATGGAGATCCACAAGACTGCACAGCAGTCTTAGCTGAAGTATATATACCGCGGGTTGATCTCTTTGAAGAAGCCATAAGTAACCCAGACCTATGCCTCTATGTGGATGGGTCAGCATGCAGGGACGACACAGGGGTCAATAGGGAAGCATACGCGGTAGTAACAGATCATGAAATACTTAAAACAGAAGTATTACCATCCTCCTATTCAGCGCAGGCTGCTGAACTAGTAGCACTGACGGAAGCATGCAAACTAGCTGCAGACAAAACTGTTAATGATTTTGGAGCCATATGGAAACATAGGCAATTCCTGACAAGCTCGGGTAAATATATTAGACATCACCATCTTGCTAGAAGCCATTTCGCTGCCAAAGACAATTGCAGTTGTTAAGTGTGCAGCTCACAGGACTACAGAAGACCAAATCAGCAAGGGGAATACTTTTGCAGATAGAGTAGCAAAGGCAGCTGCAACTAAAACCGCTGTGCAAGCAATACAGGAAACCGCTGCTACCCCGCAGGCCACATTATGGGAAATTCAGTCAGGGGCTACCGCCACTGAAGGCACCAGGTGGAGACAACTAGAACCTCCTGTTAACAACCCACGCTGCTGTCAAAATAGAAGGACGAGGAACCTGGGTACATCACACACACCGTAAGAAGGCTCCGACACCAGCCCCAACTCCAAGCAGCAGCACCCAAACAGACTAGGTCGGAACTGTGTTGAGTAGGGTGTTAAAGGCAAGGCCTACCCTTTCGACACTCGGAACCGTCAAGAGACGGTAGAGAAAATCAGACACAGCTAACACAGTCAGAACATAGACTGAATATTAATATGGATGAAGAATCCCATGACTTATGAGAAGACTTGTTACCATTTCAGGGTCCCAACGCCACTGAAGCAGAATGATTAGCAGCTAAATGCCAACAAAATACAGCGTGTATGTCAGCCATTGTGCATGCCCAACATATCGAGCAAGAGTACCTGGTGTGCCAGCACACCAGTGTTCCAAGGACTGTAATCCCTCTGAAAAACGCAGACGTAGGAGAAGTGAATATGACAATCTCTATGTGCCAGGTTATTAACCAGACCTCAAACTGTCCCAGTCCCACTAACCCCGCACCACCGAAAATGATGCTGCATGTGGCAGCTAGTAAGGGTGAGATATTTGTATAGCAGATGAAGCAGCAGGTGCCGGAAGTCTGGTCCAGATGCATCGATTATGTGCAGGTGCACAGCAATGGCACTTGCAGTGACTCCAATAGCAGTTCCCTGTGGAATTGCTCCATGACAACCCTGCAGGGGTATTGGAATGTAATGTGGGTCGGTGGTTCGGTGGCCTATGGTGAATTGCCACAGAACTGGACTGGTTGTTGTTATCCAGCTGTAGTGCGCCCAAGGACGCAGGTGTATACACCTCCCCATGCCAAGCAGCACAGGGTGAGGAGAGACATAACCAGCACAGACTATTGTGGTAGAATTCTGAGGGACCCATGGACCACTCCGGGTGAAACCATTGGTTGGTCCCTTTTCCTGGGCGGTGGCACAGTAGCAGCCCTGCAAAAGATCAATGGCTTAGCTTATCAGTTACTGCAAGTAGTTAATGACACCTTAGCAGCAATAGGTGCCTTAAAGATAGAACAACAAGTGATAAGGGCAGCAGTGCTTCAACATAGAATGGTATTAAATCTCCTAACCATGAAGGAAGGAGGAGTGTGCAAAATGATTAACACTTCCTGCTGTTTTTACATTCCAGATCTCAGCGCTAATATCACTGATTATATGAATCATATGTGATCTGCCTTCACTCCGCAGCCTACAGTTCCAGTAGCGGCTGTAGCGTTGCCCATTCTGCTACTCATTCTTCTTCTTTTTCTTCTTCTTCTGTGTTTACCTCCTTTTTTGTCATTGCGTGTCAGACGTCTTTCTAGTGTGTTCACCATGCCAGCGCTCAGCGGCCATGCCAATGACCAACCCCAGCTCAGTGAAGACATTCTGCTCCCCAAGATGGGCGGTGCTGGTGATCCACATGAAGACATCGTAGTGCTATTTGCTGAATAAATGTGTGATAATGTGTGATATAGAATAAAGGGGGGAAATGTTGTGGGAATTTACCTTACTTCATTTTGTGGAAATTTACTTTGCTTTATTTTACTTTGCTTTATGTTTCTATAGTCACAGCATAACAGTCTGCAGATAAGCATGTGAGTCAGGTACACCAGCTGCTCACATACCGTTCTAACCATAGACATAGAAGAAGCCTTCAGCGCTCAGGCTAACCAAAACATGAATTAGCCGATACTCTGTAGGAGTTGTTTTTCTTTTTTTTCTCTTTCTTCTGTTCTCTGTATAAGGGGAGGGGGACCGTACTGCGCGTCAGTCCTTTTACTCTGTTATACAGGGGACAGAACTCAATAAAATTTTACTCTTTACTACACAATGCATAAAGCTGTCTGTGTTTGATGTGCTCTCATTTTCCCACCACATCCATTTAGCAGTACTTCTGAATAACCGAAATGGCTTAAAACAGCTGAGGGGATATTTGAAACTGAGTGATAAGATGTTCAGCAATTTATATATCATAATACAAGGCAGGAAATTAAATTTGGCTGAACTGCACAACAGTAGCTGGCATGAAAAGTATGTCGTAGAGAGAGTAACAAAAAACTCAACCTCTCACCTCGCGCTCTGAGATGTCTCCGTCACTGTCTGTAGTGTCCTCTAGGATACTGCTGCCCTCACTAAAGTGTGTCACCCTGACCGGGTCAAACATCTCTTGAACATAATAACTACACAATGGAAAATCAGCTTCAAGTGCTGCATTGCGCAAGAGTGCACTGTAAATGGCCAGATATAAATGGCAATGTCAGTAGTAAATTTATATATGCAGTCATGGAACAGGACCTAGCTGTAGAGCACAGCTTTAAGGTGCATATTATGATGTGCTCTTACCAATCATCCTCCTGGCTGTGTCTTGCTCTTTTGGCCAAATGTTTCTCTTCCAATGCGGACAGACCAGACTTGCTGCATATTACTCCGTGCACTATAAATAAACCACATGTATAATGCCTTGTAAACAATGGAAGAAGGGAAATTTGAATTGTGACTACTCTGTTAAAGGGGCGGATAAGGCAACCCCCCCAAACCCCCCCGAAAGCTGTTCTGTTATCCCTAATTGCTATGCAATAGTCCTGTGATTAACTCAAAGGCTGGAGAAGTTTCACCTTTCTCTATTTGAATCCTGAAGGCTGTTCGGTTCTGTCACCCACAATCCATCCTGTGTAATTAAACATTCACATCATAACTCGACCCCGTGTAAAAGGGCAAACTCACTCGGATGGGGGAAAGGATCACAGACTACCTGTACTGCTGCCGCAACTCTGCGGCCATTCCAACAACATCCACATACATTCCAGCAACATCCTATTATAGGACACAGTGTATCTGGCTTAAGTACACCCATTTAATAGCATGTTGGACCTTCTTTGGCCTCCAGAACTGCAGCAATTCTTTCTGGCATAGTTTCCACTATATGCTGAAAATGCTCTGCAGGAATCTTGGTCCAATCTTCATAGGATATTTTCTCTTAAATTACTTGGAGGGACTGACATGTTCTAAACTGCCTGTTATACCTTTACCCAGGGATGTTCTATAGGATTAAGATCTGGGGACTGTGAAGGCCAGGGAAACATTGAAAATTTGCTGTCTTGATACTGGAACAAATCCGTGATTATACAACCCTTGCGGCAAGGTTTCTTGTCTTGTTGAAAGTGTCCTTCTGCCATAGTTTAAGCAGCTGCATGAAGGGATGCACTTGGTCACAATACATAGGTAAGCCCTTCTGTTCAAACATCTACTGATTTCAGAGGACCCATGCTGTGCCTTCAGACATGTTAGTTGGAGCAACAGCATTGTATCTGGCTGCAATTTGCTTGACCGTGCGCCACATGATCATCAGAATGATTCTTGATGTCATCCTCTTCTGATCCCTTTCAAAATATTGGTCCTGGCTAGTCTGTTCCATGCCTCGTTCGCAGTTCGCTTCGCTCAGACCACTTGATTTTCCCATTCTAATGTTTACATGGCGTTTTTTGCAATTAGTCAAAACTGACCTTTCATGACCTTCATTATAAACTTTTCTAAGCAGTCATGATCTCACCCTGTCATAATATTTACTATCAGATCTTCCCTGTGTCCAAAGTGATCTCATGGCAGGAATTTTCCCAAGTGTTTACATTAAAGGAATCTGACTATACTGATTACTCTTCGCCAGCTAACAGCAAATAAAAGATGCTAGATTTTGGATTATGTGAGTATATAACACGTGACTGTGTTTGTGTCAGAGAAGGGAGAGGAGAGGCTTTGTCTCCAGCCTCCCGCTGCTTGCCGCTGTTCAGCTTCTCACTCCTGAGATCCTTCTCGTTCTCCTTCTCACCATTGCGTCCCACTCCGCCAATGCTGCTGCAACTTCAAACGCTGACAAAGTGCACCGGCTCAAAGCGTGGTCTAGAGTCAAATTTGAACACGGGCATCTTCCTCATTGGCTCATCTCCTCAGAGGGGCAACACATGCACAGTTTCAGCTCCTATCGATACCCACGTAGAACCTTATAAAATCAAACTGACAATGACAAGGAAACCATATTTTTAACACCTCCAGCACAACAAGTAGTAGTTTTTAGCAATGCACTACTTTTAATGGTTGTTGAGCATCTGGAAAGAATGCAAGTCACCAGGGTAACATCATCAAGAAGCCCTTTTAGACTTACTTCCATCAGATGAATTCGGCCTCTTTTTTGCTTCAGTATTTGGGACTAATTCGTAGGAGGGCATTTTGCCAACATAAATCCCCTCTGCCATGTCATGCACTCTCTGCATCAGTTGTGGGCCATATCTGCTAGACCAAACATTTACATTCTGAATACTTTGGCTGAAGTTGTTATAATGTTAGTATAAAAATCAACACTTTTATCTGTATCTTAATTTCAGGCTGATTTAACAAGTAGATAAGATAACGTAGTGTGCGGTTGTCTTGGCTTGTCCTAATGGCAGTCAGGGGCCAAAACACTTACTGTAACACTTTATACTTATAACACATTTTCCTTAACTATTACAGATGCCGTTTAACAATGTTCTATTTTTAAAATATGGAAACAGCAACTCAGCACAGAAGGCGTTAGACCCTACCTGCATCCTAAGAACACATGGGTCACCCACACCATCGATAGAGACAACAGCTGATCTAAGTCTCTTGTTTCGTAATTTTCAACGTGCTTGTTTATGAATAACTTTCGAGCTAACCACTGCTTATCACTTTCAAAGTGTTGTCAGAATTTATTGATATGAAAGACTCTCGTCATGCTGATAATTGTCTGGTAGGACCAACTGACGTTATTGCCCGGACATACGCTCGGTGAGAAAAGCATTGTGGGAATTTCAAATATGGCCTGTGCAATGCTCGGTTTGCCTGCTAGTGTCGGCTTTCCTTGGACATTTACATTTACTGCATGTAGCAGACACTCTTATCCAGAGCGACTTACAAAAGTGCTTTGTTATTTATTCATAGAATACATCCTAGCCAGTCCAATAGGTTAGAGTCCAATATAGCAATGATCTAGAATACTGTAGAAATGCAGGGATTACTGCTGATGCCTAGAAGTGTTAGATACTGGAGCCTTTCTCTATTCAGGCACCCAACGCAAGGTCTCTGCCTATCAGCCATGACATGGCGGCTTGACCACAAGCTGGTCGCCCGAGGTCATCCGCTCCCTCTTCTTGTCTCCTTTACCCCTCCCTTTCTCTTTCTCTCTCTCTAAAGAGAGACGTTTAAGGACAGGAGTGGCTAATGGCGGGCAAGAGAACAGCTCGTGGCTCGTTCATGCAGAGAACATCTAATCTTTAATAACCTTGTCCCTTTCCTTTCTACGTAGTCCCTTAGAACATGCCTCACTTTTCCCCATCATCCTGTAGATTTAGATAGTAGATATAGGACACATATATACTCTGTGCTTTCCTCAATAAAGTGTAACTCTCTTGATTCACTACCTTGGTGTCAGTATCTCTTGACTTCCCCGGATCCGGCTACAGAGGACGGAGGGCAGAGGGTAACTTGGAGGAGATTGAACCTGAAGGACTTGTCACTTTGAACCAGTTCCTAACAAGAAGTACAAAATACATAAAGTCTACCTTAAACATTGATAAGTGCAATAAACAATAAGTACTAGAGTACTACTAGACCAGCAAGTAGTAAGTTGCAGTAGTTTAGCTTTGAGATCACAAGAGACCACACAAGCACCTGGGTAGCTACCTGCAAGAGAAGGGGCCGAATCCTTCGTATGTTACAAAGGAGAAATCTGAAACATGAGTTGAGAATGACAACTGGTTGTCCAAAGTTATGATCGTGATACCAGGGAGTTCTCAAAGGGAACTGTGAGGTCCTGATAAGGGCTGGGAGTACCCGGGATGTACAGAAGGTTGCATGTTAGCTTGGACAGCTAGCTGGCTCATTCGCTTTCTATCCATCTTAAAACTGCCAAAGTCTCGAAGTAAACATCACTAGTGAGTTATTCTACACATCTGGCATTGGCAGAGTGTTACAATAATAACAGTTCACCGCAGCAGTAAAGCGATAAACACTTGTCTTATGTAGCTGACAAGCTCGCAAAATACACCAAGCCCGTTGTCATAGCAACCAGCACTTAGCTTGCTCGAACTAGCCTAGCTAAGATAGCCTTAATGGGCTAACAAAGACTCATTTCTACGCCAGGCGCACATACTACAAATGCATATTAGCTACATAACTGTTCCAATAAATGCGTGTATTACCATGCTATTCATTAATTTTCCTGTATGTGCACAACTGTAGACCGGGGGTTCTTTAACGTAATCCTCTTCGCCATTAGCTTAGCTAGCTAATAAAGCTAAGCTAGTTAGCCAGCCTAGCTAACTAACTGATATGTTTCAATGTGGAGACGCAGTAAGAGTGTCTCTAATAATTTGAGTTTGTTTTCATTCGGTACGTACACTCAAACGGTGTCATACAGTTATTGAATAAATCAGCAGAAGCTGTTATTAAAATAATGTTCTGCGTCCTTTCGAGGTCTTACCTTGACATTGGTGAAGCTTAGCAGTGGTAACCTACATACGATTCGCATTAAATAAATTAAATACAAAAAAAACATATTTCTACGGTCAACCGAGAAGTCCATGTCTTTGTGAAATTTATTCTATGAGAATAATTTAATATTACTTGCTTTGGAAAAAGCAAACACTTCATGCCAAACTTAAAGTGTGCAGGGCACAGTAATTGCTGTAGAAGACACATACATGTATTTTCACAATACACAGGCTGTTCATGTCTGTTCAGTACATATGGTTATATTACACCTTGGTTATGTGTAATATGGATATAAATGCTAAAATGTTCTATTACAGAACACGACACCTGTTGCGTTTTATATTGGTAAATCTCTGATATGACCACTGTAACATAAAGTTGCGGTTATAAATACGTGAAACATTTTGATCGACTGAAATGTAGCTGTATGTACATGCAATATATTTGTGATTATGTAAATTAAACAGCTATTCTTATTCTTATGGATAGCTAAATAAATTGCAATTTCGTCGTCTTCAAGGCATGGCATGTTTATTCATTCTTCGGCATACAAAATGACGCCTTTTCACGTTGTGGAACTACAAATATGGCGGCCTTTTTTCTTTAGCGTTTTAATGACGTAAAAGCAGAGTCTCACCGTAAAGTCGGGCAGGAGGATCTGGACTCATTTATTTCTTCGTATCTTCCGCCATCTAGCGGTCAATAACGGGTAGTCTTGAATTGATTTCTATCGCGTAATACTTTGGATATAAATGTTTAAATTTCCTGTTGCAGGACAGACAAAGTATAGTCAACCAGTTCTAACCTTTTGATAAAAACTTGAACTTCAAAGTAGGTGAATCTATTTCCTTAAACCAATCAGATCACAGTTCATTTACATAACATCAATGCTTTGAGTGCTTTAGATATGAGAACATCACAGTGATCTTTCTGCTCACACATCAGTCAGTCTATAATTCTGTATTATGTGTTTTTATAGCTTCCAACTTTCATGAGTTCCTTGAATCTGTGGAGAAAAGTGCAGACCAATGTAGTTTCTTATTTGTGAACATTTATACATTCATTTTAATTTATTTATCATTTAAATGTTTTATTAATTTTAATTTATAGACATAAGGACACAGAAAACAGTTCATATACTGAATGAATTGTTACAAGGTAATATTTTCTAGACTGTGTTTACCATATGTTTTTATTTCTAAACGTTAATGCAGTGTGTTAATCTGTCACACCGAGGCAGAAGGGGTGAATCTGATATACCCCTCTTCCATTGTCAACTATTCAGAGTCCTCCAGTGGAGCTCATACAACTAAAGAAACACATACAGAGGTCACTGGAGGTTCTAAGTTACATCTAAAGTGGTCTAGTTGTGACGTTGCGAGGATAAGCAGGATGCGGGGACGAGGCACGATGAAACGCACTTTTATTTTTGCAAACATGCAAAACATACAACAAAGCTCAAATACTATGCACATCTCAAACACCAACACATGTACTATGACACACGAGACATATATACACCCAAGCCGATTACACACAACAGAGAACAGGTGAACGACACGAGAGGGTGTGGCAACAAAGACGAACACACAAACACCAAGATATTTGAGGAGGGGGCGGGGCCACAACATGACGCTAAGCCTATACACACTGTTCCAACACTACCCTGTAGGGTACCATCTCCATGGAAGTATATTTTTAAAAGCATGTTTGGTAACCATATTTATACTGGAACAATTTAATCAAATGAATTGTGTTTTTTGTTCCTCTCTAAGACCTTTCGGACGTCGATATTGAGATTTGAGTCTGAGCAAGTTGAGAAACCCACTATGAGGGTTTCTGGGTGCTCTGGAGGAGCATCCAGAAGTCGTACACCTGCACCAAGCCTGAGACCTCTCTGCCCCTGACACAATTGCCCAGGAATTGTGGGCATGTACCTAGACTATGAGGATGGGCAGCTGTCTTTCTATTACATACTAACATATCTACATATTTATCGGAAACCTCCGGGAGAAGAAGCTGTATCCCCTGTTTGCGCTGCTGGACAGACACACTTATGACACTGTACTCATCAAAAGCAGCACCAGAGATGCACTGAGTCATATCCCGCTACACACCTCTCAGGCCAGCTTGTTTGCACATTTTGTCATAAAACTTAAGATGTCATTTGTTGCTGTTATATATAAAATTGCCAAATTAAAAAATAAATAAATCAAAAAGTACTTGTGGCTAGACAAACAGCCAATCACATAAACAAAATATAATGTCAGTAATGTTTGTGGCAGGTGTTTCAAATGTGCCCAGACTCATATTCAAAAATATCCATGTTTCAACAGTTTGAAGGTGGCCATGACACTAACAGTCTGGTGGAAATTCCACAAGATATCAAACTCCACACTCACACAAACTATTCATTCTCCCATTTGGAACAATCCAGACTTTACCATGAACAAAAATATTAAACTTTACATCTTGGATAGAAAAGGGCATTACACACCTTAAACATATTTATCATAAGACTTCTTTCATGTCACGCCCACAACTAGCCCCAAAATACGGTATAAAGAGCACCCAGTTCCTACAATAACATCAGCTAAGATCACCTATGTGTTCAAAAATCAATCCCGATACCTACATCCATATCAGAATTTATAAACAAACATTCTTAATACAAAAAACCTATTATCTAAGATATACAAAATAATAGTGAAATCAAATCTCACAGTTACTCTCCCATCGAGACAATGGGAGGAAGATTTATTACCAGCCCCCGACGCTGCAGTTTGGATTAAAATGTGTAATAATCATTACCACATGACAGCAACACTAACCTACAATGCATTCAGTACAAAATAATACAGAGTACATTATACTACACATTGGATGTTTAAAATTGGTTTCACAAGCTCAGCAATCTGTACATACTTTACTCAAAACACAGTTGACGATTACATTCACGCCACGTGGCAGAGCACACCTATCAAGCAATTTTGGCAAGTCATCATCAAGTTCAAGTTCAAGTTCAAGAGGTTTTATTGTCATTTCAGCTATATACAAGTACACAACAAAAACGAGACAATGTTCCTCCAGGGCCATGGTGCAACATAAAAACAACAGTGCAACAGACAACATGCTACACAAGTGCAAACAGTCCAATATAGTGCATCACCAACATATCCCATACTTTAAATAACCATATCCATCCAACACCATCTTTATGTCTCCTAGGAGACATATCATCATCCAATATGACAGGATACTATGGATAACATTATTATATTGATATAATAAAAATATTATTGCAAAAAAACAACAAACAAAAAAACATACTCATGAACTGGAAAACAAAAAATAATATTAGTGTCACCCAGTAGAAAAATCTATTGATAGACTATATATCAATAGAATAATTCTCAGAATTAATCAATAACAGAACCAATAATCTAGACTGGACACCTTTGATAAAATCCATACAGAGCCAATCCATAAACGCTAAATATCACACTCTAATACGTGTACATATACAATCCAACATACATGTACTCACACATAACCATATACATAGATACATACATACATACATACACACACACACACACACACACACACACACACACACACACACACACACACACACACACACACATTATTCCTGTAATGGTGCAGATGGCGAATACTTAAAAATATTATATATACATTTTGCGTTTGTCTGTTCATCTGTCTGTCTTATTTTGAATAATAAAGCTCTAAAGGTCCACTGATGGGGGGTAATAAATTCATATATTTATTTCTGCAGATTTCTAAAAGAAGAGGCTGTGGTCAGGGTGGAGTGAATCTTTGATAACCAAGATTGTTGTTGTTTTGGCCTTCGAATAGACAATGGCATTACCCAGTGTCAGGTCTTTCTCAGTAAACTGCAGAGAATGATATAGAGGGCAAGAAATGGTCAAGCACAGTTTAATTGGGTGTGTGTCTGTGAAAAACACTAGAGCTCTCTGATACATTTTTGGTTCAAGATTTAATCATCATGCAAATGATTGTGATTAATGCTTTGTCTGTTTAATTCAAATATACTATAAACCTAATATTTTAATAGGGTTGGCAACTTTCTAGATCCGATTACTACATGTGTTGTTCATGTAACTGTGCAAATAAACTGCAAACACAATTACTTTTAGAAGTATCATCCAGTTTGTTTTCACAATTGCCAAAATGTAATGAATCACAGCCAGTGTTCTAAAACAGAGCTGGAATGTATTCCTGGTTGATGTGCCCTGTTTCTGGTTAAAAAAAAAAATAATTGGTGGATGAATTTTCAATGAAAGTGCTTCACTCAGCAGCCATTAATGATTCTTATATCCAGTATGAATAAATTTAAATTCCTATCCTTGTATCAGGTGCAGCAATTATGTGTAACAACTGTGAAGCAAAAAAGCAAAAGCAAAATTGTAATATAACAATATAGGTAATATAGAACTTGATCTAATGATATTAATTAGGCTATGCAAATAAAACAACTACTTCTGTAGCACATCATTCATGCCTGTTGAATAGGCAGTTTTCTGCTTTGCAGATACTTGAAATCTTTTACTAATCTTTCCCCAAATCCAGTAGGAGCTGCCTTTTACATTAACATGCCAGGATACACACTCACTGGATGTTTAATCTTTCTAATGGTTAAGCTATATTCTTATAGTCAAGAAAGATATATTGTAATTATTAATCAGTTAAAAGGATTTCTTACTGTAGGCCTATTATAAACAACATGGAGGAAATAAAAATAAAAATACTTGAGTTAGACAGTGGACACAGGTTGCTAATAAATCAAGTAAATGAAACTGGATGGACTGCTTAATTATGTAACAACACAACATTTATGGCGACGAAGATGTTTCACACATATACATTCTTACATGATGCTGACCTCAATATTCATATTTCACATTGATACTGTAACACTATAGATGAACCTAAACCTCACATTTCCCCAAATCCAGTAGGAGCTGCCTTTTACATTAACATGCCAGGATACACACTCACTGGATGTTTAATCTTTCTAGTGGTTAAGCTATATTCTATATAACCCTGTACTGGCCAAATAATTACATTTGATGTTCTATTTTGTGGATTAATCCCATAACTGAATTATTCACATGGTTTTATAGCCATGGTTAATACTTGCTGTCAAAATGCTGAGGTTCATAAGAACCTCTTTCCTTCATAAGGAAGCTTCCTGTTTTTGAAACAGGTAGTTTCAGCATACTAGCTCTTACTGCTCTCTATCTGTTTAACAAATGTTTTGTTGGATTTAACTACTTTCTACCTGGAAACTGGCAACTTCCATGGAAAACTATTTTATCATCACAAACTATATCTAAGGAACTACCACAAACATAAGTAATGTTAACATTTTGCTTTTTCATCATGACTTATGTTCTGCTTCAGAGCACTGAATGCAGCATGTTTATTCTTCGTCATTAGTGGCAGTTTTATCTGTGAGAAGTGTAGATGAATTGCTAGTCTGACAGACAGTACGCATCCAGACAGCAAGGCGAAAGGGTGACGTTACGGCAAAGTAGACGAGCTTCCACCAGCTCATGGGACCACTACACATCCCCAACATTAAGTAACAAAATCCCAGAGACCTTCTGCCTGTGCTGGCCAGACTTCAGATCAGAAGGTGAGAGAATACAGTCATGTGTTGTGTGGCTCAGATTGTTCACACAGTTAGTAACAGTCCAAACACTTTAATTATACTGTACAGTATGAGACCTGGAAATGTGTGTCTGTGTCTGTGTTTTTGTGTGTGTGTGTGTGTGTGTGTGTGTGTGTGCCTTCTCCCCAGGCTGAGCTCCAGCTTTGTAAGGCTCTATATAAATGTAACTTTGCTCATTCAGTCATATCCTTTGTTCCTTCAAGGACTTTATTTTTCAAAAGCAAACAGCAAAAAGCTTGATTTTCTTGGTGATTTTATTTGGAAATGACGACCTCTCTCACTGGCTGCCTGGATCACTGATCACTGCCTGTACTTGGCAGGATGGATCTCTGTGGTCTACAGAATATCCAGACTGCTT
Source organism: Electrophorus electricus (assembly GCF_041902795.1). Classification (NCBI taxonomy): domain Eukaryota; kingdom Metazoa; phylum Chordata; class Actinopteri; order Gymnotiformes; family Gymnotidae; genus Electrophorus; species Electrophorus electricus. The sequence continues at coordinate 363,771 of NW_027658800.1, read as the reverse complement.
GTAGAAACACATGTTCTCATTAAAAAGAGAAATAAGGCATAACAGACTCTTTATGATTTACAGTTTCATGCCTGATAGATAACAGTGTACAAGAACTGAAAGAAATGATATTTTGTTTAAAATGTCAAAATGCATAATTATCTGGCCATTAATGACTCAGGTCCACTGACACAAATATACTATTTATTGCTTTGCTTATTCATTCATTTGCTAATTCAATCATTCGTTTATTCATTCATTCGTTCATTACTTTAATTCATTGATATATAAATCTACAGGTGTTTGTACTACTACACGGTGATTTAGTAGAGGGAGGTGTGTTTGGGAATCCTGAACAATGTGGTAATTATAATCCATCTAATTTCAACCTCAGTCACAATGACACCACTGATGTGTCAGCAAAGAGGATCTATGATACTTTCTCCACCAACAACAATATTCACACTGTGAGGTAACTGTGTGTGTGTGTGTGTTTAGGCATTTAAAATAAGGCTGTATTTATTTTAGTTTAAAATTTCAAATTTAAAAGCGTATTTTGATTTTATAGGCTCTTCAACAACAGAATTACACGCATACAAATCTTCCTCTCAGACAAGTGCTTTGAAGTCTGGTGATGTTGATGTGTTGTTGGCACTGTAATGATGAGATTTGATTTTTCTAGATTATTGGGACTATCCAAATTATATTTTTGTTTTAAGTGAAAAAATGTAATGATTAAAAAACAAATTTTAGTTATCTTATACATTTTAAGATTACATATAAAAATCAAATACTCAAAATTTATTTATAAAGTACTTTTTAAAATTGTATTTTATTTTATTTTATTTACAACAGGTGCTATTACAAAGCAGCTTTTCAAATGTCCAAGTCCAAGCCCCCAGTAAGCAAGCCAAGGGTGACAGTGGCAAGGAAAAGCTCCCTAGAGCATGAGGAAGAAACGTCGAGAGGAACCAAGACTCAAAGGGGGTCCCATCCTCCTCTGGCTGTTTAAAGAGAGACATAAATTAAAAAATGAAATAAGCATTTAATGTTTAGTCCAACTTTCTGGAGGTTCTAGACTTGTGTGCATGTGTCCGAGACCCAAGTCGCAAGAGAACGTCCATTAAGGGCAACAGAGAGTAGCTGGTTGGGGAGGAGGTGGTGTGGGCTACAACAGGGGACATCAGGGGATGATGGGAGTAGCCAAGGCATCTGAGACAGGATGAGGCTCAGTAACATCACAACATCAGGGGTAGGTGTACCTCGGCAGAGTCCACTATCAGTCCAGTGTATTAGAGCAATGATGTTTGATTCCTACTCAAAGAACATGTGATATTTCCAACATTCACTTTAGGTATCAATGAAGTTGTGACATCAAGCAAAGGAGGACAGTGAGACATGAGTAGACAAGCACAAGTTGGACCTATTAGGAACAATGAAACAAAACCTGAAGACAAGAAAACAGAAATGAAAGCCTGAGTGAGCTGAACTGAACTGAATCAAACTCCTACTGCTATATGGACCTAGCTCTGTAATATAGTTGAAACTGTAAGTTGCTATAGATAAGCGTGTCTGCCAGATGTCTGCTCACATTAAGCAGTGCAGTTGTGCAGTGTGAACATGACATCTGTCTTTTACAGCAAAATCAAATTATTTTATTATTCTTTAAATGTCTTTAAATGTCTTCATGGTCTAGCAACTCATAATGGCATTAGCACTTGAAAGGAAAAAAAAAACAAAAAAACAAAAAAAAAAACCAACAGCAAAACAAAAACATCTCAAAACACACTTATTGCATTGAGTTCTGTTTAGGTGACTTTTGATTTTATATTAACACATCTACTGTTATCTATTTACCTTTTCCTTTTATCATTATATATGTCATTTTATTTTTTATCCTTTGGGCAATTAGTCTCTTCTCAATGCGTTTTATTTTTTGTGTGCAGAGAGAAGGGGTAAGAAGATGCATATACAGAGGTCTGGACTAGCCGTGCTGTCAAAGGTTAGGGGAAATGAAATAAATAAATGTTCCAAAATGTTTTTTAAATAGTTTAGTATCCAACATTTTAAATTCTAACATTTATGGTTACCCCCAGCAGTGATCAGTGGTAGCTCAGTGGTAAAGATACTTGACATGTAGTCAGAAGCTTACCTGTTCCAGCCCTACTGCTGCCAAGTTGCCACTGTTGCTTCTCTGAGCAAGGCCCTTAACCCTCAATTGCTCAAGTTATACTCACTCGTAAGTCACTTTGGATATAAGTATCAGGTAAATGTATGATTGTGTTTTTTATAATCTTGTACACATAAATGTCATATTCAACCAGAATATGTAAAACACACTGTCAAATCGTGTTTATAAAAATACGTTTTAGTTTTAATTAATTTCTGTAACTTCATGTCACTTATGCTGATATGGTTGTTGGCTCAGACAACAATGGCCACAAGAGGGAGACAAAGAGCTTCCCTAGTAATCAATGAAAACAGGCATACCCTGTAACTGTATGCTATACTATTCTTTTATTTTATATTTTTCCTTGATGTCCACTTACAATGTTTGCATGGCTTTATGTTCCAAAAATAATCATAATCTATTTTACACAAATATTTTCCAACCTGTTTATCTTGTAGAATTAAATAGGACATGTATTACATTACGAATAAAGAATTCTGCGCTGCATACACTTAGACATCAGTAATATAACTTGCAGTTATATAACTTCTAGTGAAAATCCTTGAAGCAGTCAACACCATCATCTGGGTGAGCTCCATTTAACCCTCTGAAGTTAAACAAAGAATTGCAGCTAAATGTGTGAACATTATCACGTGTCAGTTCATAACAAGTTAAGCTTCATAATAGGTCACAAAGTCAAGAAAATTCATACCTAAGCATTACTTTGTTTGATATGTTTATGGATGTATTTGAGTATAACCAGGTCATTTGCCTGTTTTTATGTATTGATCTGTATTGCTCCAAAAAACTACTCACGTCTTCCAATGTTCTTGATCCCCACTTCTAAGAAATAGTAAATGGACTAATCCTAGTTGTGGATAAGTATAAGACTAAACAGCTGTGAACTAATTCCACACGAGGGGAGTCATCACTGGAAAGGTGTTCTGGTGCGAGGCGTGCAGTGGTCCCTGTCCTGCGAACACAGAGAGACACAGAGGCGAGATACCAGTTAAAAAGGTTTGAGAAAGTACATCCTCCACTGACAAGATTCTGTTGTTTAAATGTAAATGGAACAGGTCTGCTCCTTCTCTCAGCCAATATAGAAACAGCAAACTGCACTACAACAAGTACACAAGGTGTAATGAACTTGCTATGAGAATGATGTCAGTAAGTAACTCAAAAAGGAAAGGAGCTTCTCCTTCCTGTTTTCTTTGTTCTCTTCTTGTTAGTGTTTGTATTTGCTCTTTCAAAACACTCCTGCACTCATTCCTCACACTAAAACATGAACCTGGTGTTGTTTACACAGTGACTTGGTGTGAGGCATCTGATCCATGATTTCCCCCTGGGGTCACAGGTCTCGTTTGTCGCCTTTTTTTTCTCCTTAAGACAAAAACAAATTAAAATAAGAGCAGAAAAACTGAGCAGAAATAAACAACTATTAAAATTCTAGATGCACTGTGGAATGTTCAGAGAAAAACAAGACACTCCAGTCTCTATTGTATTTAATATGTGGTATTTAACTGTCAATATGGGGACATTACGACAAGGGAGTGGGCTCAGCTGACCTGTCTATGATTTTATTTTATTTTATTTTTTTAATCCTAGTCTTTGATTAAGTTAAGGAATTTTTCTTTCAAAGAAGAGAAAAGGGATGGAACATGTGAAACACAAACATAAAAATAGGTATGCATTTATCTAATAAACTGATGACTACGATTAGGTGAGACAAGTTTTAGGATATAATAATAAGTGTATAATTTCCATCACACTTTTCACCTGAGTCTCCTGTGTTTCTGAATAAAAGAAAGTAATATAACACAAGCAGTTATACAATTTCCGAAAGGCATATTATTTAGAAATAAAGAAGAACTTGGTTATTATTTGGTTATTAGAACACATGAGGAAAGCATTTTAGTTGCATTCATTTTGCCAAAGACATCCATGACTGAAACAAGCTTCCTGTCACCACTGACCACCCTCCTAGCGTTCATGTCTCCACGGTTTCCCTGTCTAGTGTCTTTATTTTGATTTACTCCCTTGTTGTGGTTCCATTCCTTCGTTTCGTTTTCTGCACCCCTCATAATTTGCACTTGTGTCTGGTTTAATGCTCATGTGACCATGTTTTGAAGCCCTGTTTTAGTTTAGTCTTGTTGCTATTTATTGTAAGTCCAGCTGCTGTTTGTTAATCGAGGCTTCCGTGCATGTGAATATAAGCCTGAATGTTTATCCTCGCCCCAATGTTATAGCCCGCATCCCTGGTTTGTCTTCGTGCACTTTTCTTTACTTTAGTTTATCATGAATTCTCGGACTCTCCATGTTAATAATTTGACCCTGGACTTTGGATTTGCCCCTAATAAATCTCACTCTTTTCCACACACTGCTCATCGTTACACTTCCCCAACCTACTATATTTACATTAAAACTCCGTCAACAGCAGTCTTCAGCGTTGAGGGTTTTTTTAATCTGTGTAAAATTACATAATTTCTGCTGTTTCAGAAGTGAAGGATTTGCGTGCTCTAAATTTTCATCATGCCAATGCACAGAGGTTTTGGTATGGAGATTTTATCCCGATCTATAGGAGCAGGTGTGATGGACTATAAAGTTGACGAGAAAGAAACCATCCGTTTCGCCGCCGTTTATGTCCATAGATGCTGCTATTACCAAAACTAGTACTGCGCTGATTCTTAGAGGACAGTTGATTTGACCGGATGTCGCAGCAGTACGGCCGACTACTCCTGATCATAACGTATTCATGACAACTCAGCCCTTTTTACGACTGAGGTGCTCACACGACAACGCGTGATCTTGCACCTTTTATGTGTTTTAAGAAAAACGCTCAGTGTTTTAAAGAGCAGCAGCGAATTTTGATCTAACGCGTTACTAAGCTCTGTGAGCAGAGTCATTTCTCCCATTGTGTTGAAATGAACAGGTGTCTGTTATTAGTTCAAACATTGTATGTTCTTTGAAAGGCTCTATGTAAATGTAACTTTGCTCATTCAGTCATATCTTGTGTTCTGTCAAGGACATTGTTTTGAAAACAAACAGCAAAAAGCCTGACTTTCTTGGTGATTTTATTTCTCTTACTGGCTGCCTGGTTCACTGATCACTGCCTGTCCTTGGCAGGATGGATATTGTGTATCTCTGAAAATGTATTAATATTATTAGTATGTGCCTAACGCTCCTCTCTATTCCAAAGCTGACACGATTTCCATAATTCTCGTATTGCATAAGACATTTATTTCCATTATATGTTTTAGCCATCAGGTGGTCATTTTTCTTTTCAACAGTTATTGGCGTGATCCAATAGATCCAAAGTCAAACGAGTACGCACATCATGTGTTGAACCCATCCATAGTATTTTTCTGCTTATCTAATATGCCAATATTTTCTCGTAACCATCCCACCAAGTACTAAAAACACCCAAACCTAAATGCTTAGTAACTAAAGTAAAGCTTGTGTCAGTGTCTTAATTTATATTCTGCATTAGTTCATCAAATGGTTATTTATTGAGAGTGAGTCTGTATTTTGTATTTGAAAAAAAATAAAACTGTCAGCATTAAGCAGGTTTGTTGTCAGGTTTGAAGGCTGTGGTTGTGCTATTTTTCTGGCCTTTCTGGTCAACTAATTTCTGTACCCAGTCATTTCATCAAGGGAGGTGTGTTGCTATTGAAATGTCTAACTTCCTTCATCTAGGGAATTCATGACATACATTAGAATTACATTTATTATAGCTGCAGGTGGCAAGTAAAGGGTCCAATCATTTTATCACATCTGCACAACTTGGTTGCTGATGACATCCCATATAAAGTTCACCAGCCTTTGTGGTTGGTTTTGAGGTTTTGTTTCCAGGAATGTTGTATTTTGAAACCAATCTCTCAATTTTCTCTGCTGAATTGCTTTATATAAATATTATTTTTCTGATTCGACATGACTAAGAAATATAGTTTCCCCAGAAGGTCAGTTCACCCCAAATGTACTTGCATTCACAGTATGTTCATATACACCATTGAAGTTTGGTGATAATCTAACACTCTATGGCTAAGTTTTAGCCTATTAATAAAAATCCTGCTCTTGGGGATTGATAGTTAAATACACATATTTTTGATCATTATTTACAAGAAGATCTGCATTTTTTATATTTAAAAGGTATCTCTAGATCAAAAGGTCACTGACTTGTTTGAAAGGTGCATTTGCCCAACTAATTTAGGTATCAAAAATCAGGCTAAAAAAAGGTTTACGAAACGTATTGAACTTTTTTTATGAAATAGTCACAAAGTATTGCACTGTATAAACTGCATTTCTCATGCACAATTGGTACACAATGGGATTGACTCATTTTTTCTTTTTTTAAATACCTTTTCATATGTCAGAGGGGCTCTGTTGGCAAAAATGTCCTATAATTGCCATTCTAGCTCAAAGTCCATAAATCAATACTCATGTCAAGTTTCATAAGAATTACTCAAAGAAGTCTTAATTTTTTTTCAGCTGTTTTGAATGAATCAGTACACCTTGGAAGGATTGATAGGTATGTAAGGGCCATATACCATACAAATATCAACATGTTTCAGTCTCATCAACATTTTGATACCAAATTGGTGAAGATTGGAGAAAGGTCCTACGACTAGTGTGTTACAGTTCATCAGCAACATAAAAAGTAGTAGGATATTTAAATTTAAAGTAATTTCTACAAGAATCAACGTTATAGCAGTCCACTGAAGCCAGTTCTATGATTAGCCAATTACCTGAAAAACATTAGCCAATGTTTGAGTCATCCTTAGGAATCCTTCAGCTTGCTTACAGAAGCAGTATGCAAAATTTCATCTTGATCAGAAGAGCAGTCGTTGAGAAACAGTTATTTGCAATATTATAATGCCCCATATTGACAAAACTGCTACATTTGGTAAGCTACCTCAAAGTCAATACTGGTATAAGTCTTTTAAATTTCATGAAATCTGAACATGTCCTTCAGGAGTGACAGCTAGTTAAAGTTAAAGCCTGACCTTTGTACTACTAATTTGTACTACTAATATTAGAGTGGAATAGGACAACTGTATTTTTTATGTCAGGTTTTTGTTTAAATAATTATTGAGATTCAGACTCTTGCAAATATTTTGACACCAATTTCACTCAGATTGTGTGAAAATCCTAGGACAGGTTTGAAATTAGCAAAAAAAAATTAAAAAAAAAACCAAACAAAAAAGTGAAATCTAATGGGCAGAGCCTATCTGAATTCACGAGAAGCCAAGGAAGAATAAAATAAAAAATAAATATTATTTCTATATTCACCTCTGTCTTTTCTTTTGAACATCTGCAAATGTTAAATATAGTTTTGTCTGCTGTTCATAAAGGAAAAAGCAAAAATACATTAGACTCAGAACTTGTTTCTTTGTCACACAGTTTTATTATTTTTTTTGAATTATTGCATTGTCTTTTAGCACACGTTGGCAAATGTGTCCATCCTCTTGTCGATTGTCCTTGGACTTGTCTTCTTGTGCTTGGACAGCAGCTGCTGGTGCACCTTCCTCTGCTCCTCCTGCTCCTCAAGTTTGGCCTCCTTATGAATCTGCTCAATGGTCTTGGGCCCGTGGTCAGCTCGCCGCGACACCCAGTTATTCTAGAAAAGCAAAATCAGCAGATGCATACTTTTGCATCACCATGCGCTGGAATGGCAAACACAAACACACAAACACAGGCAGAGTCTCTAACCAGTCGCAGGTCGATGACGTCCTGGAGCAGGAACCGAATGCGTGAGGAACCCCTCCTCTCCTTCACTGTCTTTTCTATATATTTAAAGTAATGATCCATTTTTGGCTGAGAGAGAGAGAGAGAGAGAGTGTAAGAGAAACGTCGACAAATTTCAGATGTTCTTCACCTTTCGATTCGATCAGGTGTGCTCTCAGCTGAACTCATGTCACAAGACGTTTATGACTCTTATGTAAACCCTGCTGCCTTGCACGTTGGTCAGTGCTGTAAAGCAGTTCACTGCCACTGTGGGTGTAGCTGTGCTGTCATCAGCTGCACTTGGCTTTGGGGAATCCAGGGTGCAGCAGCAGGAGGCGGCAAACGTGGAGGAGGCTGTGAGAGCAAAACCTTCTAACAGCTGACCAGTCCTCAATAAAAGCCTTTCATTTTGTCAGCTGCAGTAGGAGCAGAGCTAACAACCACACTAACAACTTCACTAAACAACATGAACTTGGACACTTTTAAAATCATTGCCAAGGCCTAATAATACACTGATATCAGCACAGCATGCTAGTCGCACTATAGATGATGATCCTAATTAGTTGGCTACCCTGTAGTCAGAGTGCAGGCTTTTATAAACTTTTATAAACAACATTTCAACATGCTTGTTTTTTGGTTAAAAACGTGCATGGAGAAAAAAAAATACAATAAAAAAGACCAGGAAACTTGAACACAAATAACTGTCACACTAGTTGGTGACTGAACTGTCAACATCACAACTGCCATTCCTACTAGAGACAAAATTGACAGTCAATATACAATATCCAAAACTTCTTCATCCAGTTTCGATGTGTAAAGTACTTGTTGTGAAAAACGCAACACAGACCAAATCTGGACAAAATCCGCACAGTCGCTGCACTGCACACTAGCACTCATGTACACATGCGCCGTAAACCTTTACATGACATATTAAAGATAAACCGATGCAAGTGCTGAGCATCTGCTGAGAATATTAAATCAACCCAGACCAGGCCCGCGGCCTGCTTACCCTGGCCTTCTCCAAGTCCAGGTCTTTGCCGATGGCTGTGAGGAGGTGGCACAGATGCTCCAGGCTCTCCTCGCTGTGGTTCATGAACAGCTTGACCACACAGTCGTGCATGATGGCCTCTGACAGCATGTGCAGCTTGAACAGCTCCCCGATGAACTTGATGTTGCCGATGGACCTCCTGTGGGCCTTGTCCTTCGCCTCCCCCAGATCCTCCTCCAGCCTCTCCCGCTCGCTGGCCTTGCGAGGAGTAACCAGAACAAAGACAAAAGCAAGAAACAGTGCGTTTGGACCCGATAACGACCAGGCCGCCTCCCAGCACTGCTGCCGATTTCAGTCCCCTTTCTCCTGATCTGTGGGTTGGTGAGTCGGGTAAACTAGACAGGAGTGCTGCTTACTGAAGTGGCCGCTTCCAGCTGGTGCCGCAGCTTCTCCAAAACATCATCCTTGACCTTGTCCTTCTCAAACTCCTTCTGACAGCGGTTCAGCAGCAGCTTTTGGAAACTCACAGTGCTGGTGGGCTTGTCTGCCATGGGCACTTTTAACTACACAGGAAAGACATGTAGGAGAAACACTTGGGTATAAGACAGTGTTGAGAGTTCTGTTACTAAATAGAAGCTGATTAAAGCTCCATGTCAGTTTAGAGTGGTTCAAACAGAGTTCACTTCTGTGTGGTATTTGCTTTTGTATGGAACTTCAGCAGCAATGTATGGGAACATGTTACTCACCATAGCCAGGCAGCTGCACATATTGCCATAGGCCATAGAGAAGCTGGGCTCATCGATGGCTTTTTCAAAAACCAGGTCAACCACGCCTTTGAGGCGCTCCTCCGTGTCGATGGTGAGGTCCATCACCTGCTTCATCAGCTGGTTAAACATCTGCGGTGTCAGTTTGTTCAGGATACTGCGCACCTTCTGGAAAAGCTCCTGGAGAGGAAAACAGACTACCGACTAAGCTTTCCATTACAAAGATCCCAATCTTTTGTTAAATTCAGCAGTTCTTCCACATAATGACTAACTCCTCACTTTCACCATATATTTACTCTGCCATTTGGAACTTCGTCATGAACAAAAATCACTCAACTTTGCTATATAGACCGATAAAGGCATCATACATCAATCACACTTTCCGAGAAGTGTAGCACTGGCAGCAAACAGTTTATCAAATCTTATCAACTAAAACCCCTCATGTGCTCCAAATTCAAATTAAAAGAAAACCCATTAGAACCAGCTACAAGAATTTTAGATTTAATCAATATATAACTCCTACAAACAAAAAAAATATATACATAATAACCAAATCTGATCCAATAATAACCCTACCGACCAGACAATGCAATGAAGATCTGTCAATCTCTCCAAATGCTGAATTGCACACAAATTTGCAAGAATATTTTTAACACAACCACTGGGTGTTAACCTATAATATATACAAGATCATCCACAGAATACACTACAATATCTACAATACTCTCTCACCAAAATCAACACCACAATCAACACAAGGAACAACAAGCACACAAGATCTGGTCCTCAGTATCATCACACCCCCTGTTTACACTAGAAACCAATGTCCCCCTGCATAGCTACATTCCTGCACACTCCCCGCACACCCACCCAATTAAACAACGACTCTATAATTTAAATATCCAATTCTTGAAGAGCATATCGCAAAAAAAATTAAGTAGCTTTCAAGACCACCATAACAGGCTGTGACTCTGAAATCTGAAAACAGGCCACAGCGGAGTGAGGTGCTGACCTGAGTTTTCTGGGTCTCGGGGTTCTGGGTGTTCTCCCTTTTCCTGCCAGGTTTCCAGGCATTCTCAGCCTTCTTCAGCTGCACCTCGTCATTCACGGACACGTTGGTAATGATCTTGCGGGGAGGCAGCCGTCTCGGGCCTACACTGAGCAGCTGAAGCAACGAATGGGTGCTCTTTATTATGGGCGGTAACAATGTCACAAAGACCTCGGTCACATAAGATGACCAGGCGCTCATTCATTTGTGACAGAAGAGAAGGGATGAGCGGAGAGACCCACCGGTGCACCCCTGCCTCCAGGAATTGCCCTGCTGAAGTCTGCAGAGGCTGGGTTGAAGCCTGGGTCTCTGGCGATAATGCGAGGGCCCACCTGCTGCAGGGGCAGCTTGTTTTGTTTGATCTAGAAAACAACAGAGTCAAGTCGAAGTCCATCAGCCCCTCTCCATGGAATGGTTTTAAAGGTCCCCTAAGGCCAATGTTTTAGCAGGCTTACCTTGTCCAGTACCACATTAGAGATGGGAGGAAGCCCCTCTGGCTTCTGCATGCAGGCAGGCATGAACTGGAAGGCCAACAGGAAGTCTCTATCATACTGCCTCTTCCCATCCTTCAGCTCTGGCTCTGCATGCAGAGAGGGGTACAGTGAGCACCTGGAGAGAGGAATCACCTCTCTGTCAGGACACTGGGCCTGCCCCACAGGAGTGTCCTCTTTTGGCTTCTTCCAGGTGTTGGATAAACTAATAGCTGTAAATCATAAATCAGTCTGGTGTCTTTTTAGTGTCCTAACATAGCATGTCATGCATGTGGTTATTTACCTTGACTCAAGCTTTGCCTAAGATTGGACTGTAAAATGGGCTCCACTTTATCCTCCAGCAAGACCTCTGGCTCCTCGCCAGTCTCTTTCAGCTCTGCCCCAGTGGAGGCTCCACAGGCCTGGACTGCCTCTATAACAGCCTGGCCTGGGAGAGTGAGGCCTGAAGGAGCAGCAGTGCTGGAAGGCAATGAGGGCGTCAGCGTGCCTGAGGCAACCGCCTCTCCGGCTGCTGGACTTGCAGCCTTCGCCGGACAGTGGGCCTCCAGGGCCAGGCCGACATTGACATTCCCCTGCTCTGCTACCTGGCTGTTCAGCTGCTGGGATTTGAGGTAGAAAATGCGAGGATAATGAGGGTGTGGACATAAAAACTAGCAAAAGACAGAAAAGATGGAGAGAGAGAGAGAGAGAGAGAGAGAGAGAGAGATACTGCACACACATGCAGAAGAAGGGGAATGGCAATGAGGGTGGGGGGGTGAGCACAGCACAGCACAGCACAGCACAGCACAGCATAATTAGAGAAGTGAGTAGAGAAAGAGGCAAAGAAAAAGCACAAGAGGGCAAAAGATCCAGCCGCAAAGGCACAAAATGTGTGTGTGTGTGGAGGTGGGGGGGGGGGGTGAAGACACAAAGACAGCAAGAGACAGCAGACAAGCATGGGGTGCTTAAATAAATGGGCAGGAGAAATAGAGAAAGAGAGGAAAGAGGAACACTGTTAACATTTAGGGAAAGAGGACACAAAGTAAGTGCAACATCGCAGTAGTGAGTGTTCCCTTTACAGAGAGGCCTTTCCTCAGAGGAGCTGAGGTGCTCAGGGTTTGGCTGAATCCTTCTTACAGGGCCTTTACGTGGGCTGTCTGTGTAGAGGGAACACGAGGGAAGATCAGGAGGATTCGAGTGGCTGTGAGGGAGAACTAAGATGGAGGCAGACGAAAGAATAGGCACGGCAAGTCGGAACATCAAAACACATCTGAGAAGCCTTCTTAAATCAGAACAGCCACAATCACACAAGCTACTGCAACCAGTCAAATATGACGGAGGAGGGTCAACGGTGTGACCGAGAATCACTGAAGAAGGAAGAGAGAATGGCCGGAAATCAAACTACACCATCAGATTTTGTTGCTGATTGTATGATGCTTTTAATAGGACAAGACAATGAAAGCCAGCCAAACAACCAAACAATCAGCTCAGAGCTTATTATGAGGGAGGACTAGATGAGAGAGTACTTTGACCTGTGGAGTGGATCACGCGAAGCAGCGGCCTGCAGCCGATCAGGGGCTCGGGCTGTGGGACTGAATGGCTTACCTGTGGAGCAGTAGGGGTAGTGCAGGGACGTCCCACTGGTGGGCTTGTGTTCTGGCTAATGGCTACTCCTGACATGATCTCCTCTGTGATATCCTTGCCATCCTGGTTAGGGTCTCGGATACGGATCTTAGCGAACAGCAAGTTATTTGCATCTATTAAGTCAATCCACAATTAAATTAATTTCACCTCTGAGGCAGGGGGAATACTCACTGTTTTCTTTACTCTCTTAGTGGGTGGAGGCTGCTGAGCTGTATGCACTATTATGGATGGAGATTTGGTGTATATGGTCTGGCCAGGATAGTATGAAGGCCCTGCCACTAGTGGTGACCAAAAAAAAGCACTGGTTTCAGTTAAAGAGCAAACGAAAAACCAGTTTCAGCCAGCGGGAATACCCAGAAGAAAGGTCTCTTTATCGGTGAGAGCACGCATGTGGGTTTCCCAGGTGGGGGTAGAGAAAGGGAAGTCCAAACTCACCATATGCTAGTGGGCAGTCTGCAGGAAAGAGCCCAGGGTAGAATGTACTGGGTCCTGTGGGCTGGACGGAGTACTGCTGGGGATGTCCCACGTAAGGAAGGCCACTGTGGTGATACTGAGAATGAAACAGAACAGCAGAGGTAAAGGGCCTAGCACCAGACATGGCCATTCATATAGGACACTCCTAAGAGATATTCAAAGCAGTAAACAAACAAAAAATACAAAAACTTTTAGTTTTTACACTGAAAAAAAACTAAACTAGAACTTCTCATTTCTGCTTCCAAGATAAAACATATTTTTATCTACACATTTTAGGAGCAGTTTATTTATTGCTGGCCAACCTGTTTATAGACAGATTTTCAACCCATTTGCTACACTGTGTACATATTTGCACAGGCGCTTTTCTCTGCTCTGGGTACCTGAGGCACGTAGTACTGGAGTACGTAGTACTGGCCGGTCTGGGATGAGGTGAAGGGCATGGGTGTCAGGAACATCATGATGGGCTGGCCGGACACCGGTCGAAAGGAAGCGCTGTTAATTGGAATGGCAGGCTGGGCTGTCTGCATCTGAGGGATCTGGAAAAGCTGGGAGAGGAGAGGAGTGGAGAGTGAGGGTCACAGAGCAGCGTGGCGTATGCCGCAGCAGCCGGCTCAGACGCTCGGAGTGAAGACTTTAGTCAAGAGTTGAGTCGTGGACTCTACAGCAGTTGTACTGGGAATGTTGAGGAGATATATACATAAAAAAAAAAAAAGTTTAAAATTTTCAAGGGATTTTGAATGTCCTATTATGCTAGGCATGCAAGATACAAAAAGAAAACCTTTCAAGAGTCTGTTTCACATGCATGGCACTAATACAAGGGTGAATGAACTAGCATGAAAAATTAAACAATTACAATGATGGATGCAGCTAATTAGCCATGATTGCAGGAGAGGGGATATATATGTAAAAAACAACTAATCTTGAATGTAAATTTGTACCGATAACCTGAGTCTATCAAAGCCAATGCTGACAAAATATGACATGAGCTAGAATTCAGAATGTGACAAAACCCCATCCCAGTTGGCTTTGATGCTCAGAATGGGAACATAGTGAGGGAATTCCTTCTACATGAGAAACAGTAAAATGAGCCTAAGAGGTGATTCTCACATACTGTCTCCCACCGAGCTGTTGCCATCTTAACATTTTCTGGACATAAAATCCTCCCTCCAGCAGTTATGCAGGCAGGCAGAAATGAACCTTTGTATGGGCTCCTGGGTAATGGAGCAGCCATACCATGTCCAAAACAGATTATTAAAAAGCACTGGAGTCCAAAGGAAATAAAGAGAAACAGACTAAAAAAGACTAAACATAAAAGACTAAACATAGGTGCTGGCATCCTCCGAACTGGGGAGCAGAGTGGCGCGCAGGTGCACCACTGAGCTACTGGAATGTCTTTCAATGCATTTTTTGAAGACTGCAAAATTACCTGAATGGATCTCAATCCTCCCTTGAATATTGAAGCAGGAACGAGAGAGAAGCTAGTGGAAGAACGCACTAATGGGTGTGGAGGGTCAGAGAGACTTCAACACGCTCACATACACTGGCACACACAATTTAAACAAATCTTTAAACAAATTTAAACCAAACCAAGTTTTGTTTTTTTTTAAATGACGGAATTGAACACTGTTGTTACAGTGGAATTGTGAGGTCAGAGGCAGAGCAAATGTGTTCCACTAACCTTCCTGGCCCTTTAAGTGCACTACTGCAGATAGACTGAAAACAAATTTCACCTAAATAAAATCACACTGCAACACTGAAAACATAAACACAGACAAGCACTGAATGAGTGGTAAAGGGCATTAAAGCCTAAGTATTACATGGAGATCACCGCTCACATTTTCAATTCTTTCCTTTGACAAAACAACTCACATCAGCAGCCAAGGCACTGCACTGCCTTTCTAAAAGGAGATGGCAGATGGCACTATCAATTAGCTTCACTCAAAAATGGGAGAAAACAAGGAATGCGGCATGTTATGCGCTCGTGCACATAGTTCGGTCACACGTCTCTGCTATGGTCTTCCAACGTACACTGCCCTTGATATGAGGCAATATGGCCACCTACTGTAAGCTCAACCTTGGGTCACGATATCATGCAGAGCCTTCATAATACCCTATGCTTCTGTGCATGTGCTAGTCAGATTCAAGCTCAAATATCGTCTCTCTCAGCTAGCACAGCCCGGCCTCATCTGTCTACAAAACTTCCAAGAGGTCTCCGGTACACTAGACAAATGTTGCTGTTTTGTATTCACAGAGAACATTTATCCAAGTATGTGTACTGGTCAAAAAGTTGGGATGCGGCTGGGAGACAGGAATCCATCTGCCTCTGAGATTGATGTGTGAGTTGGGGAGGGGAGTGCAGTGGCTAGAACACTAAACTTGGCGAGGTTTTACCACAGGCACACAGAGGAGCATGCAGCATACAGTGGGAGGTGCTGCGCTGCGGCGGCGGACATTAGCTGCTGGTGGGCAGGATGAGAGAGCAAACTGGGGGTGGAGGAGGGTGGGGGGAGCCAGGCAGAGACTGTGGGGGCAGGATGCGTGCAGACGCATGTCACATGCTGCAGGAATCTGGACCATGTTGCTGACAAGTTCATTGAATGTTTTGAAGCCAACTACAGCACATGCATGTCTGTGTTGTATCTGGGCTTGGTGGATTAGGGTCAAGGAAGACTTATTTTTAGCTGAAGATGTCTATCAATAGCAACACACTTAACTGCAGATAACCATATTTACTGCTAAACTTTGGCTGACATCTCAAGTGAGGCGCACTTCATACAGAATGAATACAAGTGTTAATTTACTGTCTTGTGCAGTTTAATATAACAAGCTCATGGTTCATTGCAGGTGGAGCCACCGTCCTTGTTGATTGAAAACCTTAAGAAGCAGAAGCAACAGTCCTATTCCAAGCTAGAGAAAAAAGGCACAGGACTCTCACACAGCAGACTCTGAAATGGAGGCTCTCTCACATTAAGGTATGGCTATGCAGCCTTGACTTTTTACCTCCAGACATTCTTGTGTGGTTCCTAGATTTTTGCCACATTCCATTCATTTTCTCAAGTACACTTTAAATAGAAAATAAAGATATAGATGCAGTAATTAATTGAAGAGAATAGCTGGTGCCATCTTTATTCTGAGCTCAATGTTGCATACAGACGAGGTATTGTCCACAGAATGTCTAACAGTCTCAGGTGGGTTCATTCTCACTTCCTGCTTACTTCAAAAGCCTAATTTGGTCTTTGAGGCGCACTTCATACAGAATGCCAGGAAAATAATCTCCTCCTAAACGTCAGTAAGACAAAGGAGCTGATCGTGGATTGCAGCAAGAAGCAGGAGCGGCACTACCAACCTGTGACGATCAGTGGAACCACGGTGGAGAGAGTAGATAGTTTCAGGTACCTTGGTGTTCACATCTCGCAGGACCTGTCCTGGTCCCGCCATACCAGCTCCCTGGCAAAGAAGGCTCGTCAGCGTCTTTACCACCTCAGACGCCTAAGGGACTTCAGACTGCCCTCCAAGGTACTGCGGAACTTCTACACCTGCACTATCGAGAGCATCCTCACGGGGAACATCACAGTCTGGTTTGGAAATAGCACCAAGCAGGACAGACAAGCACTACAAAGGGTAGTGCGTTCAGCAGAGCGCATCACTCACTCGGAACTTCCTGACCTGCAGACCACCTACTACAAGCGGTGCCAAACCAAGGCCAGGAAAATTGTGAAGGACCCCACCCATCCCAACAATAGACTCTTCTCTCTGTTGAGGTCAGGGAGGCGCTTCCGCTCCCTGAAGGCCAAGACAGAGAGGCTGAAGAGGAGCTTCTTCCCACAGGCCATTCGGGCCCTGAATCAGGGAAACTGATAAACTGTGGGGACCACCACCACGTAACATGACTGTATATCTGTACATCTGTATATATAGATTTAGATTTATACTCAATTAACCTGTTACAACAACTGTAGATATGGTACTATACAATGGATCTGTACATTCTGTAGATTGTGTACATATATACTCAACCATATACATTGTACATTGTGTATATAATCATAATATACATATATTGTACATACATTGTTAATATATTTTTGTACATACATAGAATATATATTTATCTGTATATATATTTTTTTCTCTATGCACCCCTGGTTCTCTTCCTCAGTTTGGACAGAGCACTCTCCACCATTTCACTGCGTGTTGTACTGTGTATGTGACAAATAAACCAAACTTGAAACTTGAAACTTGAAACTTGAGAATGAATACAAGAGTTAATTTAGTGTCTTGTGCAAGTCAATATAACAAGCTCATGGTTCATTGCAGGTGGAGCCACCGTCCTTGTTGATTGAAAACCTTAAGAAGCAGAAGCAACAGTCCTATTCCAAGCTAGAGAAAAAAGGCACAGGACTATCACACAGTAGACTCTGAAATGGAGGATCTCTCACATTAAGGTATGGCTATGCCGCCTTGACTTTTTACCTCCAGACATTCTTGTGTGGTTACTAGATTTTTCCCACATTCCATTAATTTTCTCAAGTAAATAAAGATATAGATGCAGTAATTAATTGAAGAGAATAGCTGGTGCCATCTTTATTCTGAGCTCAATGTTGCATACAGACGAGGTATTGTCCACAGAATGTCTAACAGTCTCAGGTGGGTTCAATCTTTATACATTTTCATCAAGTTACAAAACCATTTTTTTATTAAAATTGTATCTTTAGGTGGTATCCTGGCCTCAATGCGGGACTTGCCACAGAGGCCATATTTGGTCATTCTCACTTCCTGCTTACTTCAAAAGCCTAATTTGGTCTTTTACAATTCCTGCCATCATATTATTACATTAATAATTTCATTTTATTACCTCACTTGAGTACACCTCTGGCTGGATATTGAACCACTTGGTTGTAATCCTAAATGAATCATGAATGATGCAATCAAAAGATCACTGCTTGAAGCCAAGCAAAAAAGTTTGATTTTTCACATTCACAGACATGAAGAACCAGCAGGACGAACCAAGACTGATGTGAACTGTGTGGGAAAGTAGACTTTGCACATACTGTAGAACAAAACCGCTTTGATGAAGTTGTAAGCAAAGAGCTATTAAGAACATAAGCCTGTGTAAATCCTGATAAGCAATTGTAGTTCAGAAGTGTTTGAATATGTGTATTGTTTGTTTGTATTTTCACAGGCCAAAAACAAGTACTGATTAGCAAGATTTACTACCTCCCAGTACACCATTTCTTTTTACTGCCTGAGTAGATGTTGATGGAAGTCAAAAGGGCAACAGAAGCAACAGCCATCTGGTGGTTGCTTCCAGACTACCAGATCAGCTTGATATTCTCTATTGCCTCTCTCTGGCAGAAGACCCACCAGGTCATTCCACATTTGCATAGTTTTGGTGATGCTCTTTGCTTTGGCTTCAATGTCACTTTGGTGGGCTTCTTTGGGTGGGATGATTCCCCCGCTGAGAGTGTGCGGGCTGTTGTGGAGAGAGGATGTGTCTCCAGAGTCACATCCAGACCCACATATGGCCACCGCAACCAGAAAAGCACAGGTGAGGAAGGTAAGGCTTCTGAGAGCTACCAGCCAAGCAGGTGTGGACAGAAAAGAGGTGCTCTGTAGCAAAGAGAAAGGAAGCTGATTGCTTGGTATGTAAAAGGACAGAAACCTGGAAGCTGGTGTGGATAGTATGAAACCCACCAAAAATGAAAACAACAGCTTCATTTGGAAAAAAACAAAACAAAACAAAACAAAAAAAAACAAAAAACCCACAAAATGCAGCAAGAGAGAACAGGTCTTTGCTTATCTTAGATAAATCAATGTTTGAGATAATCAATGCTTAAAAAAGCATGGTAGCCAGGAACAAAAAAGTAACCAAAAGTATTCAAGGTGAAATGTGCAGTGTATTGGCTCAGTCATTTCAACTGCTCCCCATTTGTTTTATATCAATTTTCATCTCTGACAAGGAAGATGTGGAGGGGAACCTGGGAGGCTGTTGGACAGGGTAATGAAATGGATTGCAGGCTCAAACACTGTATGCACTTATATGCACTTGAAGGACAGTATTCACTGCAGTTCTGTGTACGCCTTTTTTTCTATCGTGACTTTGTATCAACCGGGAAGGAGCAACTGTCATTCACACCCAACAGGAATGCAGCTAGTTGTGACCTTGAGAATTCTTGGCTATGGAATCGCCAAAAAGTATCTTAAGCACTTCAGCACCATTCTAAGACAACCATTGACAATAATTACTCACCTTAATGAATGCTTTGTCTGCATCTTGGCTGCATCTGAGCTGGTGGTTGAAAAGCAGGGCCCGCAGCTGTCGGTTCTGGTGCTGGATGTCATACTGCTTAGCTGTCTGACAGGCCCGCACAACTCGTAGGTCTGTTCAAGGTGGCACTTGTACACCTCAATTTCCATCGTAATTGTCCTGTACAACCATTAAAAATTTGACAGAAGTTAAAAAACAGCAGAACGGTTTGTTACAACTGGAAAAAAATAAATAAGAAAATATTGTTTGTTGTTGTACATGAAAGTCAGAGAGCCATGAGGATAAGCCCTCTTGTCCAAAGTTCTGATCAGCAGTTATGACCTCCTAACACTGCAATCAAAATGCACGGGCAAAAGATGCATTACTAAAAAAATACTCTGCAGATCTGGAATTCATGTCACCACAGTCAAAGTTGAAGGCTTTGTTCGGTGAAAAGAAAACAAATGCATCAAAGTTGGCGTTATACTCAGTAAGAACTCAGTACAGTAAGAAACTGCAAAATACTCAGAGAACTCTGTGCATGAGTCAGTGGCTCAATAGTCCAACTAAAATCAGCCAGGACCACAGTTTAGTTGGGCTAAACATGAGTCAACTAAATCCTTAGTCAGAGAATGATATTCTGTCTTTGCTGCTTACATGATCAGCTTCTTTCAAATAGCCATGTAAACTTAGTCAACTTAGTTATTTAGGAATAATATCAAACTACATGTGGGCCATCAGATCGTGTTTGCCCTTGAAGACCCACTCACAATCTCTGCCCAAGTCAGAGACTATTTAGAGCTATGATCTTAATTCCAGCACTGGACATGCATTACCTTGCACAGTTTCACAACTCTGGCCCTGCAATGAACCCTGCATACGTCTTAACTAAGAAGGCAACAGTTCAAATGGAAAACCTACTTCCTTTCTGGGAGTGAAGGAAGCCAGCTGCTTGATCTTCAGTGTCTGGTTGAGTCTTGGGTGCATCAAGCACAGGGACACCAGCTGATACCCCATGGTTGAGGTGCTCCATATATTGTGCAAGGATCGGTTCGTTATAATCACCATTCTGCATTTTTTAACAGCAGGAACAGCATAAAATGGTTCAGTTAAGGGTGCATCATTGGAAGACTTTCACTAAAATATGTCCTCACCATGTCTCAAATACAGCAATACCTCTTAGAAGCCATTGTACTGCACACAGAATGGACAGTCCCAGCAGTTTCTGTTCCGATATGGAACCTCAGTGTTTTGATTACAGAAAAAGCAATTCACAATGGCATGAACTGGTTTCTTCCCATTGAATAGGGAGTTTATATATATAACTGAATTTGATCAAACTGTAGCAATGATTGTGAGCAAGGATCTTTCATTCTACAGCCTAAAAATGAAAGTGACAAATAAATGTATGTTACAAATAAACCAAACTTGAAAATTTATATGAATAGCTTCATGTTGAATATACACAGTTAATCAGTCATTAAAAACTACATTCTATTAATACAGAGTGTTTATGAAAGTTAATTTAATCTAATTAACAATAAATTAACAGTCGAATATTGTAGTTCAAACAGTCCAATATCTGTAGTAATGGCTTAACTCATTTTGCTTATTTAGAGAGAACGATCAATTTGAAAACCCACAGGTTTGTGAATTTGGGTCTCTAAATCATACAAAAGTAGGTTTTCTATTGCTGAACAGTTAGCTAGCTAACAAACTACCAGCACCTAAACGATCAAAGTTGAAAGCTGAACAATGAAATGGTTCCACAAGGAATGGTTTATAGCCCCGAGTTTGACACTCGCTGACCTCAACTATTAGCTAGCTAACTAGCTTATCGCTGTGATAAAGCGATACAATCTTTAGCAATGAGGACATGAATAAAGTATCCTTTACAATTTTCACAATATTGTGAAAATTTAATTTGCTGGCATTGGAAGTTATTAAATATTCACAATATCAATAATACTTCCTTGGCTCACAGAATCAGACATTACATTTTTGCTGTTATGGCAGCTGTTATAAAGATCATATTTATACAGAACGCTGTTCAGTTAGTGCTAGTATTGACGAAACATTGCATAACTAATAGCGGTACAGAGACAGAAACATCATGTGTTCAGATGAATAACTGGATGTGTGTGAGACAGTCTGTGAGAGGTTTGCATTTGTGTGTGTTGCATGACTATGAGTGGAAAAACCATATAAAGGTAAAAACATTACCTCTGCAACAAGGATCTCTTCTATTTGAAGGAAAGGTTTAAGTTAGACACAGTCTCCACAGAGTAAGTTAAATCTGTCTGTGTTAAGACCAGTTGACATATCAGTGGTTTATCACTGATTATGCCTGCCACTGAGATACCACAAATTAAGGACTCCAGATTCCAAGACATAGAGTTGTGCAGTGTGAGCCATACATCAATTTGAAAACTTCAAGTCACGTAATGTGTGCATGGCCACTGAAATACCACAAATTAAGCACTCCAGATTCCAAGACATAGAGTTGTGCAGTGTGAGCGATACATCAATTTGAAAATTTGAAAGTTACGTAATGTGTGCATGGCATAAGCATATCAGCAGATCCCAAAAACATTTGCTATCAGAAATGATTTCATCATAGAAAAAAACTACAAATTCTAGACTTGAGAATGTGAGCATCAATCCCAGTAACACTCACATACTAAAAGAGCACTCTACCACTTGAGCTAGTTCTCCTAGAGTGGGACTTGTTTGCAGATCGGACAAAAGCTGAAGACACAGTGGAATGGCAATTCTCTAGGAGATCATACCAAATTCTGATATGCTATGCAAACACTATAAAATGTGAGCTATGTTCGATCTGGCAGCCGATGCCTAGGTCCCGCAGGAGTCTGCCTATGTTCAGTTAGAACAGGCATCAGTAAGACAATACTCGCTGTACTCACTCATTATCTTAATACTGTTCATTAAATTAAGTCAGCGGTTTATATTGAGTTTACGTCATTTGGTACGACGACTCTACAGTCTTGAATTGATTTCTGCAGTGTAATATGGATATAAATGTTAAAATGTTCTATTACAGAACACGACACCTATTGCGTTTTATATTTTATATTATATCTCTGATATGACCACTGTAACATAAAGTTGCGGTTCTAAGTACGTGAAACATTTTGATCGACTGAAATGTAGATGTATGTACATGCAATATATTTGTGAGAATGTAAATCAAACAGCTATTCTTATTCTTATGGCTAGCTAAATAGATTGCAATTTCGTCGTCTTCAAGGCATGGCATAGTGTTTATTCATTCTTTGGCATACAAAATGACGCCTTTTCACGTTGTGGAACTACAAATATGGCGGCCTTTTTTCTTTAGCGTTTTAATGACGTAAAAGCAGAGTCGCACCGTACAGTCGGGCAGGAGGATCTGGACTCATTTATTTCTTCGTATCTTCCGCCATCTAGCGGTCAATAACGGGTAGTCGACTTGATTTCTATCGCGTAATACTTTGGATATAAATGTTTCAATTTCCTGTTGCAGAACAGACAAAGTATAGTCAACCAGTTCTAACCTTTAGATCAAAACTTGAACTTCAAAGTAGGTGAATCTATTCCCTTAAACCAATCAGATCACAGTTAATTTACATAACATCAATGCTTTGAGTGCTTTAGATATGAGAACATCACAGTGATCTTTCTGCTCACACATCAGTCAGTCTATAATTCTGTATTATGTGTTTCTATAGCTTCCAACTTTCATGAGTTCCTTGAATCTGTGGAGAAAAGTGCAGATCAATGTAGTTTCTTATTTGTGAACATTTATACATTCATTGTAATTTATTTATCATTTAAATGTTTTATTACTTTTAATTTATAGACATAAGGACACAGAAAACAGTTCATATACTGAATGAATTGTTACAAGGTAATATTTTCTAGACTGTGTTTACCATATGTTTTTATTTCTAAACGTTAATGCAGTGTGTTAATCTGTCACACCGAGGCAGAAGGGGTGAATCTGATATACCCCTCTTCCATTGTCAACTATTCAGAGTCCTCCAGTGGAGCTCATACAACTAAAGAAACACATACAGAGGTCACTGGAGGTTCTAAGTTACATCTAAAGTGGTCTAGTTGTGACGTTGCGAGGATAAGCAGGATGCGGGGACGAGGCACGATGAAACGCACTTTTGTTTTTGCAAACATGCAAAACATACAACAAAGCTCAAACACTATGCACATCTCAAACACCAACACACGTACTATGACACACGAGACATATATACACCCAAGCCGATTACACATAACAGAGAACAGGCGAACGACACGAGAGGGTGTGGCAACACAGACGAACACACACACACCAAGATCTTTGAGGAGGGGGCGGGGCTACAACATGACACTAAGCCTGTACACACTGTTCCAACACTACCCTGTAGGGCACCATCTCCATGGAAGTATATTTTTAAAAGCATGTTTGATAACCATATTTATACTGGAACAATTTAATCAAATGAGTTGTGTTTTTTGGTCCTCTCTAAGACGGTTCGGATGCCGATATTCAGATTTGAGTCTGAGCAAGTTGAGAAAGCCACTGTGAGTGTTTCTGGGTGCTCTGGAGGAACACCCAGAAGTTGTACACCTGCACCATGCCTGAGACCCCTCTGCCCCTGACACAACTGCCCAGGAATGTGGGCATGTACCTAGACTATGAGGATGGACAGCTGTCTTTCTGTTACATACTAATATATCTACATATTTATCGGAAACCTCTGGGAGAAGAAGCTGTATCCCCTCTTTGCGCTGCTGGACAGACACACTTATGACACTGTACTCATCAAAAGCAGCACCAGAGATGCACTGAGTCATATCCCACTACACACCTCTCAGACCAGCTTGTTTGCACATTTTGTCATAAAACTTAAGATGTCATTTGTTGCTGTTATATATAAAATTACCAAATTAAAAAATAAATAAATCAAAAAGTACTTGTGGCTAGAGAAGCACAGCCAATCACATAAACAAGATATAATGTCAGTAATGTTTGCGGCAGGTGTTTCAAATGTGCCCAGACTCATATTCAAAAATATCCATGTTTCAACAGTTTGAAGGTGGCCATGACACTAACAGTCTGGTGGAAATTCCACAAGATATCAAACTCCACACTCACACGAACTATTCATTCTCCCATTTGGAACAATCCAGGCTTTACCATGAACAAAAATATTAAACTTTACATCTTGGATAGAAAAAGGCATTACAAACCTTAAACATATTTATCCTAAGACTTGTTTCATGTCACGCCCACAACTAGCCCCAAAATATGCTATAGAAAGCCCCCAGTTCCTACAATACCATCAGCTAAGATCACCTATGTGTTCAAAAATCAATTCTGATACCTACATCCATATCAGAATTTATAAACAAGCATTCTTAATACAAAAAATCTATTATCTAAGATATACAAAATAATAGTGAAATCAAATCTCACAGTTACTCTCCCATCGAGACAATAGGAGGAACATTTATTACTATGCCCCCGACGCTGCAGTTTGGATTAAAATGTGTAATAATAATTACCACATGACAGCAACACTAACCTACAATGCATTCAGTACAAAATAATACAGAGTACATTATACTACACATTGGATGTTTAAAATTGGTTTCACAAGCTCAGCAATCTGTACATACTTTACTCAAATCACAGTTGACGATTACATTCACGCCACGTGGCAGAGCACACCTATCAAGCAATTTTGGCAAGTCGTCATCAAGTTCGAGTTCAAGTTCAAGTGGTTTTATTGTCATTTCAGGTATATATACACAAGTACACAACAAAAACGAGACAACGTTCCTCCAGGGCCATGGTGCAACATAAAAACAACAGTGCAACAGACAACATGCTACACAAGTGCAAACAGTCCAATATAGTGCATCACCAACATATCCCATGCTTTAAATAACCATATCCATCCAACACCATCTTTATGTCTCCTAGGAGACATATCATCAACCAATATGACAGGATACTATGTATAACATTATTATATTGATATAATAAAAATATTCTTGCAAAAAAACAACAAACAAAAAAACATATTCATGAACTGGAAAACAAAAAATAATATTAGTGTCACCCAATAGAAAAATCTATTGATAGAGTATATATATCAATCGAATAATTCTCAGAATTAATAAATAACAGAACCAATAATCCAGACTGGACACCTTTGATAAAATCCATACAGAGCCAATCCATAAACGCTAAATATCACACTCTAATACGTGTACATATACAATCCAACATACATGTACTCACACATAACCATATACATAGATACATACATACATACATACACACACACACACACACACACACACACACACACACATCATTCCTGTAATGGTGCAGATGGCGAATACTTAAAAATATTATATATACATTTTGCGTTTGTCTGTTCATCTGTCTGTCTTATTTTTAATAATAAAGCTCTAAAGGTCCACTGATGGGGGGTAATAAATTCATATATTTATTTCTTCAGATTTCTAACTCTGAGAGAAAAAAAACGTCCTTTTACAAATTGCACCTCGTTGTGGACCTCGGCTAGGTTTACATTCCAGGTGATTATTTTTAAGTTATAAATAAAAATAAAGTGTAACAGTTCCCGATGAGGCGGTGTGGTGGTAGCGGGCCAAAAAATCAAAATCTTCAAAATGTCGCATGTAATTTACTCTAAATAAAAATATTTAGATATGATTTACATACGAGTTCTATTTTTTGGCCTACTAAATGTATACTTTAAATACATTCATTAATTAGCACAGATAATATATCTGCTCTTTATACTTGGATTTCTAACCTACATATTTAAACATTTAACTGATGTATTTATTTCTGCAGATTTCTAACTCTGAGAGAAAAAGACGTCATTTTACAAATTGCACCTCGTTGTGGAACTCTACTAGGTTTAATTCCAGGCGAGTGTTTTTAAGAGGCTAGATTTGTACTCACAAGCTGCGATGGTGGTTTTTGCATAGCTTCTAAAAGAACAGGCTGTGGTCAGGGTGGAGTGAATCTTTGATAACCAAGATTGTTGTTGTTTTGGCCTTCGAATAGACAATGGCATTACCCAGTGTCAGGTCTTTCTCAGTAAACTGCAGAGAATGATATAGAGGGCAAGAAATGGTCAAGCACAGTTTAATTGGGTGTGTGTCTGTGAAAAACACTACAGCTCTCTGATACATTTTTGGTTCAAGATTTAATCATCATGCAAATGATTGTGATTAATGCTTTGTCTGTTTGATTCAAATATTATACTATAAACCTAATATTTGAATAGGGTTGGCAACTTTCTAGATCCGATTACTACATGTGTGTGAAGTACAGGTGCTGTAGCTATACGGTATACAATTGTCCACAGTAGCCTAATTATAATATATACAACCAAAAATGCATCTAAAATAAACACCAGAAACCTGGACTAAGGGTGATGTACATAAGTGCATTAATTCTAGGTAGGACTGCTCAATAGGTAGGATAACAGCAGAACAATTGTCCCACCATATAAGCAAAATGAGAGCCTGCTAAGGCCGCCAAGAGGGTGCCAAAGACCATGTATTTATTTCTATTTGTTTTTTACCAATGTTATGTCAGTGGCAGCTCAGATTTCTGCATAGGGGCCCACACAGGCTTGGGCCAGCCCTGGTATCACGGTGTCGTGCACTGGAAAACCATCAAGCCTGTTGACTATGCTATCAGTGTTGTTCATGTAACTGTGCAAATAAACTGCAAACACAATTACTTTTAGAAGTATCATCCAGTTTGTTTTCACAATTGCCAAAATGTAATGAATCACAGCCAGTGTTCTAAAACAGAGCTGGAATGTATTCCTGGCTGATGTGCCCTGTTTCTGGTTATATAAAAAAAAATAAATAAAAAAAAAAAAAATTGGTGGATGAATTTTCAATGAAAGTGCTTCACTCAGCAGCCATTAATGATTCTTATATCCAGTATGAATAAATTGAAATTCCTATCCTCGTATCAGGTGCAGCAATTATGTGTAACAATTGTGAAGCAAAAAAGCAAAAGCAAAATTGTAATATAACAATATAGGTAATATAGAACTTGATCTAATGATATTAATTAGACTATGCAAATAACACAACTACTTCGGTAGCACATCATTTATGCCTGTTGAATAGGCAGTTTTCTGCTTTGCAGATACTTGAAATCTTTTACAAATCTTTCCCCAAATCCAGTAGGAGCTGCCTTTTACATTAACATGCCAGGATACACACTCACTGGATGTTTAATCTTTCTAGTGGTTAAGCTATATTCTTATAGTCAAGAAAGATATTTTTTAATTATTAATCAGTTAAAAGGATTTCTTACTGTAGGCCTATTATAAACAACATGGAGGAAATAAAAATAAAAATACTTGAGTTAGACAGTGGACACAGGTTGCTAATAAATCAAGTAAATGAAACTGGATGGACTGCTTAATTATGTAACAACACAACATTTATGGCGACGAAGATGTTTCACACATATACATTCTTACGTGATGCTGACCTCGATATCCATATTTCACATTGATACTGTAACACTATAGATGAACCTAAACCTCACATTCTCGTCACGTTGATAAGCTTTTTGAAAGTTTGATCATGATCAAAGATCATGATCTTTGTTTTCTAAGTGTGTTTCCAAATTGCCTTTGACTGCTGTATGCCTAATTGCGGCATTTAGCACCTCATTTCGTCTCTAATTTTTGACATGTACTCTTGACATAAGTCTTGCATAAATGGAAAGTCGATCAGCCCCCATTTAAAAATGGTAAGCTTTTACTGTCACGTTAATAACATCACGCACACGCACACATAATGCTTCGACTGTCCAACACTTTAAATATCTTTTGCACATTATGGAGTGTGAGCATAGTTACCAGTTCCCTTCATGCAAAAGGGTTGTCTTAGGTTACTGTAAAGTCTAATGCACATTTGGAATTATTAAAAGTAGTTTATAATCAATACGAAATTTTACTGGGAGACAAAGTAAAGTAGCTAAGATATGATTGATGTGATCAAATTTTCTAGCTCTATTAAGAACTATGGCTGCTGCATTTTGAACTCGCTAGGCACTTTAGGCACTTAATAGCACAGCTAGATAGTAAGGGATTACAGTAGTCCAATATTGAAGCAATAAATGCATGGACTACCTTTTCTGCATTATGTGTGGAGAACATGCTCCTAATCTTTGAAATGTTTCTAAGGTGGAGAAAGGGGGTCCTAGAAACATTATTTATTTACGTGAGCTTCGAACGAGAGACTGGGATCCATAACTCCAAGATCTTTAACTGTTAGAGAAGATGTGATTGGGAGACCATTGAGGTTCATTGAGTAATTAGAGAGTGGAGACGTAGCTGACTCTGGGCTTAATAGAAATACCTCTGAATGTCTCTGAATGTTAGAAATTAATTAAAAATACTAATGTCAATGTATTTACAACGCATGTATTTAGGACGTAATTTTTTCAATCACAACAAAATATGTTGTTGTATTTTTTGCATTATGCTTACTACAGAATTAACAGTCAACTGTTCAGTGACTTTGCATGCAGAGTTGTAACACTGCTTATTACTAGAACTGTGGCTAGAATCAAAATCAACGCTAGTGTCGTTCCTAAATCCCCAATCAGCTAGTCGTAAAGTTAACATTCAAATAGAAAATAAAGATGCAGACTTCAGAATTAGTTAAAGAGAATAGCTGAGAGAATAGAATAAATTATCCGTTACTACCCCTGTCTTTTATCATCCCTCCATCCCTCCATCCCATGCCATCTTCCTCTATTATTTGCTTTTCTATTTTGTTCTGGTATCTCCTTATCTCTTTTTAAAAAAAACATTGGCCAAAAGACTAACGAAAACACTGACATACTTAAGACCTTTAATATTTTTTTAAAATATAACATTAAAAGGAGAATGTTACTTATTTCACCCTGACTGTCCACTTATATATCTGTTTTGAGTATGATTTTCCTTGTTCAAGTGAAAACAGTAACAAATGTAGCATGCTTTGATAAAATCCATCCTCATGTAAAAGATGTATTGTCCCAATCATAGTAAGTGAAAACTATGACATAAAAAACTTTCTTTACCTAATATAAGCAGGCAATTATCTTTTAATTTGACCTACCCCAGTAAATCACGGTATCTAAGTTGATGAATAACAGGAATAATCACAAACTTCTAATGAAGCAAAGTAATATATAATTACAATTATAAAGGACTAATTTGGTTTGTCTCCCCCAAAGCCATTAGAATGTTCTTTATATAACAAGTGAAAATGACCTACACCAATGTGATATACAAACCAATCCTGCTTTTATTACACAGAAGAGCTGAGCAATTATGGGGAGGCACCCTAAAAAGTTGAGGGTGGAATTACCTGTCAATAAACAAAGTACAGAATAGAAAAGCAAAACTATTCTGTTGCATCGTCTTTGAAATGACTCTGCAAGGAAAATGTTGATATGAATAAATGCTTGCATTCCTTTCTGATACAAGTCAAAAAATATCTTTAAAGTGGCTCAAACATAAGAACTATGTGCATTCCTTCAAAAACATATACAAACCAATGAAAAAATCTCCCCTAATATGTTTATATACACAAGTGTCTGTGGGAGCCCCAAAGCTATATTATGCATTCAAATAACAAAATATATATCACAGTCCCTACAAAAAATGAAAGTAAAAAAGCTAACAAACAACAAAAAGGGGAAAATCATAAATGAAAATATCCCAAAAATAATTTACTAATGTCATGTTTGTAAGCAGCCCTGCTTTCCTGCTTCCTAAAATGGTGACATATTTTAGGTACTCAGGCCACTGGAAACAAAAATATACACAGCAGTTCTTCCACACATTTAGAGGAACCTGATTTTTTGTTAGATAAATATGTGTCGGTTATGACCGTTAAAAAGACCTGAACAAAAAAAAATGTTTGGATTTTTATTCGCTGTCACCTTTCATCACGGGCAACATAAAAATTCACACTACTGCAATATCGCTAACATGTTACTGGCATGCGAATAAGACACCTGAGCACAGAGAGAAACCCAGTGTTATGACTACAGTTGACATTGGAACTAGCTAGATAGCTCATATTAAGACACTTCTTTGGAGAACACGTGCTAAAGTGTTTTCCCCACAATCTATATGCATAATTTATTTGCCAACTGTGACCAGAGAGAGAACATACCTTACTCACAGCCTAGGACATGCATGGATTTTGATGAGGACTGCATATGCCTGGGATCAATTCAAACACGTCATGACGATGATATAAAACCTGATGAAACAAGCTTGACAAGCAGCAGTTCCGTTTTTCCGTGAAAGTATCAAGCACAGATGAAGACGTTTCTATGGTTATCTCGGTTTTATAAATATTAGCCTATAGAGTTGGGCTTAGTACGTGAATAAAAGATGGAATTAAACATGCATAAATTACGGTGTCCTGGAAAACCCATCGTGCTGCAAATACACAAAGCATATTCATCAAAGTGGTAACACACTTTAGAAATGCGGTGCAAATTTAGAAAACGCATACAACTTCAGGAACAAATCCTGTCACAACACAACGGAAGTGCAGTTTCCGGAGGACACGGAAAGGGGCGGACTTCTATGAGATTAGCGTGAAGTCTATTGGAAGTAGTGACAACTGAGTAAAAAGGGTTGTTGTTTTTTCCAGTTACCACGGTGTTATCAAGGGTAGGTATGTGATACAGAATGGAAGACTGACCTATTCATGCTCTGCATTCTTGCATATTTATTTATACATAAGGCAGCCTTAAAAACATGGGATGGAAATCCCATTTAACAAAATATGCACTGTTTTACAGTCAGAGTGAAATAAGTAACATTCTCCTTTTAATATATATATTTTAAATGTTAAAATTCTTAACTATGTCAGTTAAGCTGCCAAAAATGCCCCTTTTGAAATTTGTATTTCTAATGTCACAAGAACACTTTATTGACCTATCTCTGCCTATTCAGCCTATAGAGGTTTAGCACACCCACTTAAATTGCCTTTCTCAGGCATTTCAGCTCTGAGTACCTTTTGAATGAAGCACAATACAGGGCAGCCAATCATAAAGGAGCTCATTTATCTTACATCCGTCTCAAAGGTGCAGTAGCAACAGGTGCCTGTTGAATTCCAAGCGATATCTATAGAGGTTGGAAATTGGTTGTGTAAAAAAAAAAAAAAACAGGCTGAAAACGAGTCGTTTCCGCTCTGTGAATTGGGAGAAAGGGACAGTGTGTGGAAGCCCAACCCCAGTCATATAGGTTTGCTTCTAACAGTACCATTACCATCACCCACTCTGGTGCACTAGTTTGAGTGTATTAGAACTAGTAGCAATGCTGAAGCATTACATGTATCTATAACAAATATTCTGACCATGATGAAGTGATAGGTTTGTTAAGGCAAACTGTGTATGCAATACATGTTGCTTAGGTCACTTGCTCTAATTGTACACAACTCTAAAGCTACACAACTGTACATTAGTTAAAGTCTACACAGTGTCAGTCATGTGAAGTACAACTGAAAGTTCCCCTGTTGTATTCTTCCAACAATCAAGTTCTGCGTAAGTGGGGGCAAAATAATATGAGCTTCACATCAAAGAACATTTTAAACAAATGGACTGTATGTACATCTTTTTTTCTAATGTTACAATTGGAGTCTAAAGTTATATCTCTTATCAGTGGAGGATGCACTTGCTCAAACCTTTCCTTTAGATTCCTTTTGTACACACTACAGACTGTGACCTCGAGATGCTTGAATGAATGTTGAACATTCACACTTGTGTATGAGTGCCGATTGTTAGCTAATGCATCATGATGAGCCTATCCTTTTTGAGTTACTTACTGAGATCATTCTCATAGCAAGTTCATTACACCTTGTGTACTCGATGTAGTGCGGTGAGCAGTTTCAATCTTAGTTACAATCTTAGTTATCAAAGACTCACTCCACCGACCAAAGCCTCTTCTCTTAGACAACATGACAAAACCATCGCAGCTTGAGAGCAAAAATCGAGCCTCGTAAGAGGTGTTATGTTCCATAGGCAGATTGACATCTTAATGCGATACACATGAATTTTCTTTGCATACATGTACATTGCACTTGTAATGTTTCTGATATTGCTTCTCTCCTGAATAGCTCAGTCAGTAGAGCATCAGACTTTTAATCTGTGGTCCCTGTTCAAGTGAAAATATTGTTCTTTGCCACTAAAGTGCGCTTGAGAAGTTTCTTGAAATACCTCTAGATCAACCTAAGTCAAGGGACAGGACCCTGTTGCCTTGAGCCTTGCCGATTAAACTGACATTTCACATCCGTTTCCCCCAGCTGTGATGCTGTGCATTGGCTGTCATCCCAGGTTAGGCTAGCTAGTTCTGCTGGCAAGCTTGAAATATCAAAATCCTCCTACTTAAAAAAAAAAAAAATCACTTCTGAGCCTATCCTTTTTGAGTTAATTACTGAGATCATTCTCACAGCAAGTTCATTAGACCTTGTTCACTCATTGTAGTTCGGTGAGCAATTTCTATATTGGATGAGAGAAGGAGCAGACTTGTTCAAGTCACAGAATCCATTCACACTTAAACAACAGGAGCTTGTCAGTGGAGGGTATACTTGCTCACACCTTTCTTTTCAATTCCTGTTGCATAAGGGAATAAGGGACAAGGGAAGTCATTTTGGAACAAACCTGTGAGGCAACTGTCTTTGAGGCAAAGTGTCTGTATCCAGGGAAGAACATGTGCATGTTCAAGTGCTTGCCCTGTACTTCATTCTCTGAAGTTTACTGAGAAAGACCTGACAGCAGTTGAACACGTTTGGTTGTTGTCTGCTACCTTGTCTCTGTCTCTCTCTGTGTTCGCATGATAGGCACCACTGCATGCCATGCACCAGGCCTCCTTTCTTGTGAGGCTGTCCCTCATGACATCTATGGAGTGCATAATTGAAGACTAAGTGAAAGGATTCCCTTAAGATCTGAATACCTTTGGTTGTTGTCGTACATCGTCTCTGTCTCTCTCTCTATGTGTTAAATGCAAACTGCTCAGGTCATGGTTTTGACAGCTTCTAGTATTTTCACTAGATCCAAAGCAGTGTCAAACCTGTTTTTACATTTAAATGTTTTCACTTGGTTTTACATTTTAATGTTAACAAAATAAGAAACAATACACATTATAAATGTTAGATAGCTACATATTTGTACTTCTTGTACAAACTAAGAAAATAATAGAACACTAATTTAGTTCTGTGACATATTGACACCTGAGCAAGACATGGGTGAGGGATAAAAAGGCAGGATATTAGTCACACAAAGCACTGCCAAAAAGTTTTAAAAACACAGATGTGGGGAAGCTCATGAAGACAGGCTCAGCTTTAGTCCACAGTATGCTAAATGGGAAACACTGGAGGATGGTACATGAGGGGTTTAAATAGGGAGAGAGTTAATTAGAAGCAGGTGATCGTGATGGTTGATAAGTGTGTGATTGTGAACCGAGCAGTGGTCGTGGTAGGTGATTTGTGCGGATATGTGTGTACGTGTCTGTGTCTGCGTTCCTGGTTCGGTGCGGACCAGAACCTGACAACTTGTTTCCACTTGATATCAGAATTAGTTGAAGAGAATAGCTGGTCCTGTCCTTTATTGCAACTTAAATATAAACATGCTTTTGAGGGACCCTCTGGAGAATGTCTGAGGGGTACACAAGAGTTTAATTCTTATAAACTTTTTCAAGGGCAATTATGTAAACAACCCTCCTTTTTTTCCATATTGTTCTTTGAAGTTTCCACCATTATGCTCAAATTACACATGACATTATAAAAGCTAGTCACCTATGAACCTGCGGGCTTATATAGAAGGGAAAATAAACTATGGACTATTTGTGCTCTGCATTCTTGCGTATTTATTTATGCTAGGCTGTACATAATGCAGCCTTAAAAACATAGGATAAAAATCCCCATGTAACACAATTCAGGTTCTGTCTAAATACATGGCTAGCTAGCTAGTTATTTTACAATCCCATTTAGAACATATATCGTCGTGAATGTCCTGAACAAAACACGCTGTACCTAATCCCCATAAATGACATATCTCTCACTGAATAAAAACTTGTATGCTTCAACAGTATACAGTGGTAGAAATGGTGATCACCTTTAAAAGGATTTCTTACTGTAGGCCTATTATAAACAACATGGAGGAAATTAAAATAAAAATACTCGAGTCAGGTGTCTGTTGAATTCCGAGCGATATATATATAGAGGTTGGAAATTGGTTGTCTAAAAATGAATTGTGATTGTTAAGTCACATAGATGTAAGTGGACATGAAGGGAAAAAATAGTGTGGGTGCCAAGTATGGTGATTGTATTTTTAAAGCTGTAGGAAATGTTACATTCAGAATGTTTGTGAGACAAAAAAAAAAAAAAAAGATATAATTACTATCCATGGTATAATTGACTGTGTTGCAGACAACATAGGCAGGGATTAGACTGAAAAATGTCAGAGTATTTTTAATGCTCTTTATTGCTGTCATCAGAGGTTATGCAGCCATATCCTCCCGAGCAAGTACGGCTTCTAATCCTAACAGTTTGGCCGCCTGCAGACACAAATAAAGTGTTGAGCAATATTTAATTACATCTACTTGAAATGCATATTTAATTGCATTGTTAGTATTTATGGAAAACAAGTGTTAGGATTGCTCTGCTCCATTGCAGACTTTCTCACTCTAGCAACTGTGGATTCCATCTCCTCAATCAGTTGGCCCATATCATATTCACAGGAACCATATTCCATCTTTATAAAAGAATTCAGTTTCACCTCCAACTATGAAGAGAAACAGTGTTAAGCAATATTTAATTACATCTACTTGAAATGCATAGTTCATAGCATTGTGAGAATTTATGGAAAACAAGCGTTAGGATTGCTCTGCTCCACTGCAGACTTTCTCACTTTAGCAAACACGGCTTCCAGGTCCTCAATACACTTATCCCTCTCATTGATATTCAAATCTTTAGGTTCCACCTGTAGATATGAGTAGAAATATTGTTGAACAGTATTTAAATACATTTAATTGAAATATGACTTTAATTACATTTTGATACATTTGTAATTTATAATTTGTATTGGACTGGAAAGGAAACAAATACAATTTTTATCGCATAGCCATAATCACATAGCCTGCAGGCCTAATGATGTAAAAATGTGCCCCCAAACATCAAATGTTCAGCAGAAATAACAGGACCTGACACACTAAGGTACCGTAGACCCATTCAAATTGTGCTATTGGAATAATAAATTCCAATGCATTCAGTCATTTTAGCTAGTGTTGATTTTGATTCTTGCCACAATTATACTAATAATCAGTGTTACAACTCAGCATGCAAAGTCACCGAACAGTCGACTGTTAATTCTATAGTAAGGAGAATGTAAAACAAACAAACAAAAAACCCACCAACAGTATTTTTTTTTTCCTGTAACTGACAAAGATTGCATATGCTAAATGTATGTGTCCTAAATATATTCTAAATACATTTACATTAGTGTTTTTAATTAATTTCTCGAACATTTGTTGAAATGCATTTGTAATTTATATTCAGAGACATTCAGTGTACTTAAGTACAAGCATTCAATTAGCATCACTGTTCACCATAGCTGTTTTTCCATTTTTTGTGGCTTTTGTCCATTGCCACAGTATGGCTTTAAATCATTTGTCTTGGTTCTACTTTACTTACTATGGCTGATTGAGTTCTCTCGGTAGTGAAGTCCTTCTTCATTAAACGCTTTGGTCTAGTAACTGTTTAAAAAGTAACAGAAAATGTCTTATTAGCGTTGTATAGATACTTAGAACACTGCTACGTAGATCTCTCTCTCTCAGACAGACACACACACACACACAGTTCATCCAAGAAGTCATCCTCTATTCTGGAAGGGTTCTGGGCTCGTGTTTTTTCGTTTTTCTTTTTCCCATATTTACCAAATATCCCGTGCTTTTCCTTTTCATATTTCTCAGAAGGAACATGTTCCTTGCGTCTTGGATTGCAATTGTAACTACCGCACTGACCCATAATAAATTTAGTGTACCCGTTATCTGTGATCTGTAGTCTAAAAATGGGTCACAGAAATTGTTCATTTGAAAAATCTGTTCTTTGACTACATCATATTCGCTTAATTGATGCGGCTGCATTATGACATCACACGCCACCCACTGAAATAAAAGCTGAGGATGTCATTGCAGAGGTAGGAGGAGCCAGAGTAGAATATTACAGAATATTACATTGCTTGAATAGTGGCTCTGTCTGCCCTGGGGGTATTATTGAAACCCAAAGGCTGAAAGGATGGGGAGAGAGAGAGAGAGAGAGCGAGCGAGCGAGCATGTGTGAACATATTCTTGTCACGGTACGCCCCCCCCCCCCCAAACGTCTCCCCGTGTGTGTTTGCTTGTGTGTGTGTGTGTGTGTTCATCCGTGTGGCCATGCTCCCTTGTGTTTCACGGCTGCCCTTCATTGTGTTGTTATTGTTTGCGTATATAAGTCCTTTGTGTAAACGTTAACGTTGTCAGTGTTTGATCCCACGATAGCCTTAGTGCTACGTTGTCTTCCATGTCTCTAAATAAACATCGTTATATGCATCATTGCTCCTCTTTTGTATCCTGCCAAGCCTCCCTGTGTTACAATGATGGTAAAATTGGATAAAATACTAGATCATAGATTGCAGTCTGAAGTACTTTTGACCTGCTGAGAGTTAGCCTGATTTGACTTAGCCTGTTCCTAACCTTTGTTTAGTATGTTGCATAAAAGCTCATGGAAATATTTCAGATGTAATATACATGTAACTGACCTAGTAGAGCAAAATTACAGAATTGTAAGGAGGAAGTGACGTTCTTGGGGCATATCATTAAAGGGGAAAATACACACAAGCTGTCTCAAAACCGACCACAAGCCATAATTTCGCTACCTAAACCATAGTGGCATACTCCCCTCTTACTGTTTTAGTCCCACACGCATTACATCGAATACTGCAGGACCAAAGAGTGTCACACTTATCAGCCCAGTGGTAGCTGAGATACCACACCACCCTCTTAGATATGCCTAATATAACTGTCAAAAGGTGTATAACACTGAACCCAGCTACACTCCTTCCTAGGGAGGAGGATGGAGATCCACAAGACTGCACAGCAGTCTTAGCTGAAGTATATATACCGCGGGTTGATCTCTTTGAAGAAGCCATAAGTAACCCAGACCTATGCCTCTATGTGGATGGGTCAGCATGCAGGGACGACACAGGGGTCAATAGGGAAGCATACGCGGTAGTAACAGATCATGAAATACTTAAAACAGAAGTATTACCATCCTCCTATTCAGCGCAGGCTGCTGAACTAGTAGCACTGACGGAAGCATGCAAACTAGCTGCAGACAAAACTGTTAATGATTTTGGAGCCATATGGAAACATAGGCAATTCCTGACAAGCTCGGGTAAATATATTAGACATCACCATCTTGCTAGAAGCCATTTCGCTGCCAAAGACAATTGCAGTTGTTAAGTGTGCAGCTCACAGGACTACAGAAGACCAAATCAGCAAGGGGAATACTTTTGCAGATAGAGTAGCAAAGGCAGCTGCAACTAAAACCGCTGTGCAAGCAATACAGGAAACCGCTGCTACCCCGCAGGCCACATTATGGGAAATTCAGTCAGGGGCTACCGCCACTGAAGGCACCAGGTGGAGACAACTAGAACCTCCTGTTAACAACCCACGCTGCTGTCAAAATAGAAGGACGAGGAACCTGGGTACATCACACACACCGTAAGAAGGCTCCGACACCAGCCCCAACTCCAAGCAGCAGCACCCAAACAGACTAGGTCAGAACTGTGTTGAGTAGGGTGTTAAAGGCAAGGCCTACCCTTTCGACACTCGGAACCGTCAAGAGACGGTAGAGAAAATCAGACACAGCTAACGCAGTCAGAACATAGACTGAATATTAATATGGATGAAGAATCCCATGACTTATGAGAAGACTTGTTACCATTTCAGGGTCCCAACGCCACTGAAGCAGAATGATTAGCAGCTAAATGCCAACAAAATACAGCGTGTATGTCAGCCATTGTGCATGCCCAACATATCGAGCAAGAGTACCTGGTGTGCCAGCACACCAGTGTTCCAAGGACTGTAATCCCTCTGAAAAACGCAGACGTAGGAGAAGTGAATATGACAATCTCTATGTGCCAGGTTATTAACCAGACCTCAAACTGTCCCAGTCCCACTAACCCCGCACCACCGAAAATGATGCTGCATGTGGCAGCTAGTAAGGGTGAGATATTTGTATAGCAGATGAAGCAGCAGGTGCCGGAAGTCTGGTCCAGATGCATCGATTATGTGCAGGTGCACAGCAATGGCACTTGCAGTGACTCCAATAGCAGTTCCCTGTGGAATTGCTCCATGACAACCCTGCAGGGGTATTGGAATGTAATGTGGGTCGGTGGTTCGGTGGCCTATGGTGAATTGCCACAGAACTGGACTGGTTGTTGTTATCCAGCTGTAGTGCGCCCAAGGACGCAGGTGTATACACTTCCCCATGCCAAGCAGCACAGGGTGAGGAGAGACATAACCAGCACAGACTATTGTGGTAGAATTCTGAGGGACCCATGGACCACTCCGGGTGAAACCATTGGTTGGTCCCTTTTCCTGGGCGGTGGCACAGTAGCAGCCCTGCAAAAGATCAATGGCTTAGCTTATCAGTTACTGCAAGTAGTTAATGACACCTTAGCAGCAATAGGTGCCTTAAAGATAGAACAACAAGTGATAAGGGCAGCAGTGCTTCAACATAGAATGGTATTAAATCTCCTAACCATGAAGGAAGGAGGAGTGTGCAAAATGATTAACACTTCCTGCTGTTTTTACATTCCAGATCTCAGCGCTAATATTACTGATTATATGAATCTTATGTGATCTGCCTTCACTCCGCAGCCTACAGTTCCAGTAGCGGCTGTAGCGTTGCCCATTCTGCTACTCATTCTTCTTCTTTTTCTTCTTCTTCTGTGTTTACCTCCTTTTTTGTCATTGCGTGTCAGACGTCTTTCTAGTGTGTTCACCATGCCAGCGCTCAGCGGCCATGCCAATGACCAACCCCAGCTCAGTGAAGACATTCTGCTCCCCAAGATGGGCGGTGCTGGTGATCCACATGAAGACATCGTAGTGCTATTTGCTGAATAAATGTGTGATAATGTGTGATATAGAATAAAGGGGGGAAATGTTGTGGGAATTTACCTTACTTCATTTTGTGGAAATTTACTTTGCTTTATTTTACTTTGCTTTATGTTTCTATAGTCACAGCATAACAGTCTGCAGATAAGCATGTGAGTCAGGTACACCAGCTGCTCACATACCGTTCTAACCATAGACATAGAAGAAGCCTTCAGCGCTCAGGCTAACCAAAACATGAATTAGCCGATACTCTGTAGGAGTTGTTTTTCTTTTTTTTCTCTTTCTTCTGTTCTCTGTATAAGGGGAGGGGGACCGTACTGCGCGTCAGTCCTTTTACTCTGTTATACAGGGGACAGAACTCAATAAAATTTTACTCTTTACTAAACAATGCATAAAGCTGTCTGTGTTTGATGTGCTCTCATTTTCCCACCACATCCATTTAGCAGTACTTCTGAATAACCGAAATGGCTTAAAACAGCTGAGGGGATATTTGAAACTGAGTGATAAGATGT
This sequence comes from Electrophorus electricus, assembly GCF_041902795.1. Classification (NCBI taxonomy): domain Eukaryota; kingdom Metazoa; phylum Chordata; class Actinopteri; order Gymnotiformes; family Gymnotidae; genus Electrophorus; species Electrophorus electricus. The sequence goes on along the minus strand of NW_027658800.1, from coordinate 323,514 downwards.
TCAGCAATTTATATATCATAATACAAGGCAGGAAATTAAATTTGGCTGAACTGCACAACAGTAGCTGGCATGAAAAGTATGTCGTAGAGAGAGTAACAAAAAACTCAACCTCTCACCTCGCGCTCTGAAATGTCTCCGTCACTGTCTGTAGTGTCCTCTAGGATACTGCTGCCCTCACTAAAGTGTGTCACCCTGAGCGGGTCAAACATCTCTTGAACATAATGGAAAATCAGCTTCAAGTGCTGCACTGAGCAAGAGTGCACTGTAAATGGCCAGATATAAATGGCAATGTCAGTAGTAAATTTATATATGCAGTCATGGAACAGGTCCTATCTGTAGAGCACAGCTTTAAGGTGCATATTATGATGTGCTCTTACCAATCATCCTCCTGGCTGTGTCTTGCTCTTTTGGCCAAATGTTTCTCTTCCAAAGCAGACAGACCAGACTTGCTGCATATTACTCCGTGCACTATAAACAAACCACATGTATAATGCCTTGTAAACAATGGAACAAGGGAAATTTGAATTGTGACTACTCTGTTAAAGGGGCGGATAAGGCAACCCACCCAAACCCCCCCGAAAGCTGTTCTGTTATCTCTAATTGCTATGCAATAGTCCTGTGATTAACTCAAAGGCTGGAGAAGTTTCACCTTTCTCTACTTGAATCCTGAAGGCTGTTCGGTTCTGTCGCCCACAATCCATCCTGTGTAATTAAACATTCACATCATAACTCGACCCCGTGCAATAGGGCAAACTCACTCGGATGGGGGAAAGGATTACAGACTACCTGTACTGCTGACGCAACTCTGCGGCCATTCCAACAACATCCACATCCGCTTTGAAATACAAAAAAAAACATATTTATCTTCCACTCCACTCAAGGATGGCCACACTTGGAATTTCCCTTGGCACATTTAAAACATTGTGTGAGCCAGATAGCTTCTGTTTTCAACCTTCCAATGCTCTGAGTATTAGTGTTCCATGCATATGAGATGCTTCAACACGTCCATGCGTGTTGTAAAGAAACACAGTGTAAGCAGTATTAATGAAAGTGCATCTCTACCTCAAACTCACCAGTGTAACAATTACAGTTTGTGAAATCTAATTTTAAATGGCGATCAGCCTTCTTAACAAATCTCCAATAACAAATAAGCAGAACTCACCTTGTTAAGTGTTTGTGTGTGTGTGTGTGTGTGTGTGTGTGTGTGTGTGTGTAGTTTTAAGCATAGCAAGGCCCTTCAGGGTTGCCAGGTGGAGCCTTCCTGAAGACCCTGATACTGAAACAGCATTAAAAGCTGCAATGGCACTGTAGTTGTATTTATCTGCACTAATACAGCTTTGAACTATTGCACTCTTACATACAGTAAGTTTCTGTGTACCGGTGTACATTTCTGTGTACCTTTAGTAAATAAAGGGATTCTATTCTAATATTACAAGTGTTAGAAGTGCTGAAACTCCAAACAGTGAAGAAACCAGTGGAGCTTAATGACTGGTCAGATGAAGAGAGTGAAGTGAGGAGTTTCCTTCAGTGTCTGCCATGTCCCAGCTGAGGTGAGTGTGAAGCTTTTATTAGTACTATAGGAGTTGTGTTTAACTTTGAAACTGATGGTGTCACAGCCATTTGTGGCCGAGAGTCTAGAAGAGCATAATTGGCTGTACTCTTAGGGAGAGAGGGAGTGGCATACGCTCTCTCCCCTGTCAATTACAGAGACACCGTGCAATCAAGGGCGTCTATAAGTTCACGCGTCAGAAGGGGGAGGAAAAGACTATTTTCTGAGTACTTAGAATAACATTCCGTATTTGTTGGAGAACATTTTCTAGAGTGTTTTCATGTAGAGAGAGAAATGAGTGGCTAAAATGTCAGAAGCTTTAAGGAGACAAATGGGGAATACTATAACAGCTCTTTCCATGTGTTAGTGACACCAGCGTTCCCTCTTTTCCCAGATGGTAAAAAAGAGCCCTGACTCTTGCAAACTTCATTTTTTTGTAGAACAAAGAGAAAGATAAATAACTCGCTTTATGGCCTTTTTCCACTCATGCATACCAAGTCCAGTATGCATCCAAACATTGTCAGAATAGTAGGAGTGCAGACTTTGAAAAATGGTCTTGTCATGTAAACTCAGCAGCTTTGTCCCTGGTTGTCTAGTGGTTAGGATTCGGCGCTTTCACCGCCGCGGCCCGGGTTCGATTCCCGATCAGGGAAAAACCTCTTTTTATGCTCATATAAAACGACAGATTCTGCATTAAAACATAAAGTTTGTGTGAGTTGGAGTTGAGCCGACAGCCTAAGGATGACAGTTTTAACTTCTACTCTACCAACTGAGTTATTGAAAGCGACATGCAAGTAATCCCACATGTCCAAACACCAGTATGTTGGCAAGAAACACAGCCAGTTTTGGATGTTTCAATTGTTAAGTTCATTTGACACAAAGAAGAAAGATCGCATTGTATAAGTTGTTCAGCTACAAACAGATATATCTTTTGATGACATTTGGAATCATACTGGACTTTGTGTACATGAATGGAGAAAGGCCATAAATGGTTAGAATAACATTCAGTGCTTTTGGAGAAAAGTTTCGAGAGTTTTGTCATGTAGTGAGAGAAATGAGTGGCTGAAATATCAGGCATTAAAAGTGCAATTTGCACTCATGGAAAGAAAATTGCTTTCATGTGGACCGCATTGAGATATCGATCTGCCTGTGGAACATAACACCTCTTAAGAGGTTAGATTTGTGCTCTCAAGCTGCGATGGTGGTTTTCTCATGGCTTCTAAAAGAAGAGGCTGTGGTCAGGGTGGAGTGAGTCTTTGATAACCAAGATTGTTGTTGTTTTGGCCTTCGAATAGACAATGGCATTACCCAGTGTCAGGTCTTTCTCAGTAAACTGCAGAGAATGATATAGAGGGCAAGAAATGGTCAAGCAAAGTTTTATTGGGTGTGTGTCTGTAAAAAACACTACAGCTCTCTGATACATTTTTGGTTCAAGATTTAATCATCATGCAAATGATTGTGATTAATGCTTTGTCTGTTTAATTCAAATATTATACTATAAACCTAATATTTTAATAGGGTTGGCAACTTTCTAGATCCGATTACTACATGTGTGTGAAGTACAGGTGCTGTAGCTATACGGTATACAATTGTCCACAGTAGCCTAATTATAATATATACAACAAAAAATGCATCTAAAATAAACACCAGAAACCTGGACTAAGGGTGATGTACATAAGTGCATTAAATCTAGGTAGGACTGCTCAATAGGTAGGATAACAGCAGAACAATTGTCCCACCATATAAGCAAAATGAGAGCCTGCTAAGGCCGCCAAGAGGGTGCCAAAGACCATGTATTTATTTCTATTTGTTTTTTACCGATGTTATGTCAGTGGCAGCTCAGATTTCTGCATAGGGCCCCACACAGGCTTGGGCCAGCCCTGGTATCACGGTGTCGTGCACTGGAAAACCATCAAGCCTGTTGACTATGCTACCAGTGTTGTTGATGTAACTGTGCAAATAAACTGCAAACACAATTACTTTTAGAAGTATCATCCAGTTTGTTTTCACAATTGCCAAAATGTAATGAATCACAGCCAGTGTTCTAAAACAGAGCTGGAATGTATTCCTGGTTGATGCGCCCTGTTTCTGGTTCCAAAAAAAAAAAAAAAAAATTGGTGGATGAATTTTCAATGAAAGTGCTTCACTCAGCAGCCATTAATGATTCTTATATCCAGTATGAATAAATTTAAATTCCTATCCTTGTATCAGGTGCAGCAATTATGTGTAACAATTGTGAAGCAAAAAAGCAAAAGCAAAATTGTAATATAACAATATAGGTAATATAGAACTTGATCTAATGATATTAATTAGGCTATGCAAATAGCACAACTACTTCGTAGGCTTTTTGAAAGTTTGATCATGATCAAAGATCATGATCTTTGTTTTCTAAGTGTGTTTCCAAATTGCCTTTGACTGCTGTATGCCTAATTGCGGCATTTAACACCTCATTTCGTCTCTAATTTTTGACATGTACTCTTGACATAAGTCTTGCATAAGTGGAAAGTCGATCAGCCCCCGTTTAAAAATGATAAGCTTTTACTGTCATGTTAATAACATCACGCACACGCACGCATAATGCTTCGACTGTCCTACACTTTAAATATCTTTTGCACATTATGGAGGGTGAGCATAGTTACCAGTTCCCTTCATGCAAAAGGGTTGTCTTAGGTTACTGTAAAGTCTAATGCACATTTGGAATTATTAAAAGTAGTTTATAATCAATACGAAATTTTACTGGGAGCCAAAGTAAAGTAGCTAAGATATGATTGATGTGATCAAATTTTCTAGCTCTATTAAAAACTATGGCTGCTGCATTTTGAACTCGCTAGGCACTTTAGGCACTTAATAGCACAGCTAGATAGTAAGGGATTACAGTAGTCCAATATTGAAGCAATAAATGCATGGACTACCTTTTCTGTATTATGTGTGGAGAGCATGCTCCTAATCTTTGAAATGTTTCTAAGGTGGAGAAAGGGGGTCCTAGAAACATTATTTATTTACGTGAGCTTCGAACGAGAGACTGGGATCCATAACTCCAAGATCTTTAACTGTTAGAGAAGATGTGATTGGGAAACCATTGAGGTTCATTGAGTAATTAGAGAGTGGAGACCTAGCTGACTCTGGGCTTAATAGAAACACCTCTGAATGTCTCTGAATGTTAGAAATTAATTAAAAATACTAATGTCAATGTATTTACAACGCATGTATTTAGGACGTAATTTTTTCAATCACAACAAAATATGTTGTTGTATTTTTTGCATTATGCTTACTACAGAATTAACAGTCAACTGTTCAGTGACTTTGCATGCAGAGTTGTAACACTGCTTATTACTAGAACTGTGGCTAGAATCAAAATCAACGCTAGTGTCGTTCCTAAATCCCCAATCAGCTAGTCGTAAAGTTAACATTCAAATAGAAAATAAAGATGCAGACTTCAGAATTAGTTAAAGAGAATAGCTGAGAGAATAGAATAAATTATCCGTTACTACCCCTGTCTTTTATCATCCCTCCATCCCTCCATCCCATGCCATCTTCCTCTATTATTTGCTTTTCTATTTTGTTCTGGTATCTCCTTATCTCTTTTTAAAAAAAACATTGGCCAAAAGACTAACGAAAACACTGACATACTTAAGACCTTTAATATTTTTTTAAAATATAACATTAAAAGGAGAATGTTACTTATTTCACCCTGACTGTCCACTTATATATCTGTTTTGAGTATGATTTTCCTTGTTCAAGTGAAAACAGTAACAAATGTAGCATGTCACAAATATATACATGACTATGTATGAAAAATGAAAGACATCAACATGAAACACTGGAGCTGATTTCAGTTAAGCACCTAATTATGGAAACTATAAAGACTAACATTGTCATAAAAATGTTGTGAAAGTTAATGCTTAGAAGATTACAAGTGGCTAAGACATACCTTGTTATAGGCTGTGCTTACTGATGTACACCAGGTGGACATAGTGTCAAAGCAGAGGGTCTGATGGAGCAGGTGGAACATCAACATTTAAAACAAAAATGAACTGCTTGTATTTAGTGAACTAAATAAAGCATAAGCGTCCTATGCATGGCATACAGATCCCTATAAGCTTTGATAAAATCCATCCTCATGTAAAAGATGTATTGTCCCAATCATAGTAAGTGAAAACTATGACATAAAAAACTTTCTTTACCTAATATAAGCAGGCAATTATCTTTTAATTTGACCTACCCCAGTAAATCACGGTACCTAAGTTGATGAATAACAGGAATAATCACAAACTTCTAATGAAGCAAAGTAATATATAATTACAATTATAAAGGACTAATTTGGTTTGTCTCCCCCAAAGCCATTAGAATGTTCTTTATATAACAGGTGAAAATGACCTACACCAATGTGATATACAAACCAATCCTGCTTTTATTACACAGAAGAGCTGAGCAATTATGGGGAGGCACCCTAAAAAGTTGAGGGTGGAATTACCTGTCAATAAACAAAGTACAGAATAGATAAGCAAAACTATTCTGTTGCATCATCTTTGAAATGACTCTGCAAGGAAAATGTTGATATGAATAAATGCTTGTATTCCTTTCTGATACAAGTCAAAAAATATCTTTAAAGTGGGTCAAACATGAGAACTATGTGCATTCCTTCACAAACATATACAAATCAATGAAAAAATCTCCCCTAATATGTTTATATACACAAGTGTCTGTGGGAGCCCCAAAGCTATATTATGCATTCAAATAACAAAATATATATCACAGTCCCTACAAAAAATGAAAGTAAAAAAGCAAACAAACAACAAAAAGGGGAAAATCATAAATGAAAATATCCCAAAAATAATATACTAATGTCATGTTTGTAAGCAGCCCTGCTTTCCTGCTTCCTAAAATGATGACATATTTTAGGTACTCAGGCCACTGGAAACAAAAATATACACAACAGTTCTTCCACACATTTAGAGGAACCTGATTTTTTTGTTAGATAAATATGTGTCAGTTATGACCGTTAAAAAGACCTGAACAAAAAAAATGTTTGGATTTTTATTTCCTGTCACCTTTCATCACGGGCAACATAAAAATTCACACTACTGCAATATCGCTAACATGTTACTGGCATGCGAATAAGACACCTGAGCACAGAGAGAAACCCAGTGTTATGAGTACAGTTGACATTGGAACTAGCTAGATAGCTCATATTAAGACACTTCTTTGGAGAACACGTGCTAAAGTGTTTTCCCCACAATCTATATGCATAATTTATTTGCCAACTGTGACCAGAGAGAGAACATACCTTACTCACAGCCTAGGACATGCATGGATTTTGATGAGGACTGCATATGCCTGGGATCAATTCAAACACGTCATGACGATGATATAAAACCTGATGAAACAAGCTTGACAAGCAGCAGTTCCGTATTTCCGTGAAAGTATCAAGCACAGATGAAGACGTTTCTATGGTTATCTCGGTTTTATAAATATTAGCCTATAGAGTTGGGCTTAGTACGTGAATAAAAGATGGAATTAAACATGCATAAATTACGGTGTCCTGGAAAACCCATCGTGCTGCAAATACACAAAGCATATTCATCAAAGTGGTAACACACTTTAGAAATGCGGTGCAAATTTAGAAAACGCATACAACTTCAGGAACAAATCCTGTCACAACACAACGGAAGTGCAGTTTCCGGAGGACACGGAAAGGGGTGGACTTCTATGAGATTAGCGTGAAGTCTATTGGAAGTAGTGACAACTGAGTAAAAAGGGTTGTTTTTTTTCCAGTTACCACGGTGTTATCAAGGGTAGGTATGTGATACAGAATGGAAGACTGACCTATTCATGCTCTGCATTCTTGCATATTTATTTATACATAAGGCAGCCTTAAAAAACATGGGATGGAAATCCCATTTAACAAAATATGCACTGTTTTACAGTCAGAGTGAAATAAGTAACATTCTCCTTTTAATATATATATATTTTAAATGTTAAAATTCTTAACTATGTCAGTTAAGCTGCCAAAAATGCCCCTTTTGAAATTTGTATTTCTAATGTCACAAGAACACTTTATTGACCTATCTCTGCCTATTCAGCCTATAGAGGTTTAGCACACCCACTTAAATTGCCTTTCTCAGGCATTTCAGCTCTGAGTACCTTTTGAATGAAGCACAATACAGGGCAGCCAATCATAAAGGAGCTCATTTATCTTACATCCGTCTTAAAGGTGCAGTAGCAACAGGTGCCTGTTGAATTCCAAGCGATATCTATAGAGGTTGGAAATTGGTTGTGTAAAAAAAAAAAAAAAAACAGGCTGAAAACGAGTCGTTTCCGCTCTGTGAATTGGGAGAAAGGGACAGTGTGTGGAAGCCCAACCCCAGTCATATAGGTTTGCTTCTAACAGTACCATTACCATCACCCACTCTGGTGCACTAGTTTGAGTGTATTAGAACTAGTAGCAATGCTGAAGCATTACATGTATCTATAACACATATTCTGACCATGATGAAGTGATAGGTTTGTTAAGGCAAACTGTGTATGCAATACATGTTGCTTAGGTCAATTGCTCCAATTGTACACAACTCTAAAGCTACACAACTGGACATTAGTTAAAGTCTACACAGTGTCAGTCATGTGAAGTACAACTGAAAGTTCCCCTGTTGTATTCTTCCAACAATCAAGTTCTGCGTAAGTGGGGGCAAAATAATATGACCTTCACATCAAAGAACATTTTAAACAAATGGACTGTATGTACATCTTTTTTCTAATGTTACAAATGGAGTCTAAAGTTATATCTCTTGCTCTATAGCACTTGCTCAAACCTTTCCTTTAGATTCCTTTTGTACACACTACAGACTGTGACCTCGAGATGCTTGAATGAATGTTGAACATTCACACTTGTGTATGAGTGCCGATTGTTAGCTAATGCATCATGATGAGCCTATCCTTTTTGAGTTACTTACTGAGATCATTCTCATAGCAAGTTCATTACACCTTGTGTACTCGATGTAGTGCGGTGAGCAGTTTCAATCTTAGTTACAATCTTAGTTATCAAAGACTCACTCCACCGACCAAAGCCTCTTCTCTTAGACAACATGACAAAACCATCGCAGCTTGAGAGCAAAAATCGAGCCTCGTAAGAGGTGTTATGTTCCATAGGCAGATTGACATCTTAATGCGATACACATGAATTTTCTTTGCATACATGTACATTGCACTTGTAATGTTTCTGATATTGCTTCTCTCCTGAATAGCTCAGTCAGTAGAGCATCAGACTTTTAATCTGTGGTCCCTGTTCAAGTGAAAATATTGTTCTTTGCCACTAAAGTGCGCTTGAGAAGTTTCTTGAAATACCTCTAGATCAACCTAAGTCAAGGGACAGGACCCTGTTGCCTTGAGCCTTGCCGATTAAACTGACATTTCACATCCATTTCCCCCAGCTGTGATGCTGTGCATTGGCTGTCATCCCAGGTTAGGCTAGCTAGTTCTGCTGGCAAGCTTGAAATATCAAAATCCTTCCTACTTAAAAAAAAAAAATCACTTCTGAGCCTATCCTTTTTGAGTTAATTACTGAGATCATTCTCACAGCAAGTTCATTAGACCTTGTTCACTCATTGTAGTTCGGTGAGCAATTTCTATATTGGATGAGAGAAGGAGCAGACTTGTTCAAGTCACAGAATCCATTCAAACTTAAACAACAGGAGCTTGTCAGTGGAGGGTATACTTGCTCACACCTTTCTTTTCAATTCCTGTTGCATAAGGGAATAAGGGACAAGGGAAGTGTGAAGGAAATATTGTTGTGTTTCTTTCTCTATCATTGTAAAGCGTGAGAAAGCTTAGCATAAGATTAGAAGAACAGGACGTTCCCTAGAGAACGTCCTTGAAGAAATACACTCCTTCCAAGGAGTTATCTGGTCTCAGCAGAAGCAAACCCTCCCTCGTTCTCTCGAACGCTACGGCTAGTATATAAGGGGAGGGAAATCACCCAAAGGGGAGCGAAGCAAATAGGCACGCTCATTTTTTGAAACTAATAACTCAATAAAATCTTCTTATCCACATCTGACTCCTTGTTTGCTGAATTTCCACCACAGAATTTGGCGTAGTCGGCAGGATCAGCGAGAGGCACCATGCGGAGCGGCGGTGACTAAACTTCGAGGACGCTCCTCAGAGAGAAAACTGAGCTGGAGGAAGAGGGAAACCCACAAGAATACGGGAAAGTACCTAACCAGGGAGTGATGTCCCGCTTGACTCCGGTGGTGTGCTCCGCCTGATCTAACGAACAGAAAGTAAGTGGTGAAGTTCAGTAATTTAATCCTAGAAGAAAGTGACATAGTGATCCGCCTGAGTCTACCCTGGGGTGGGTCTGTAAAGTAGCATAGTATATGAGATACTAGGGCTTAAAAATAGGGTCTAGAGGACTCCGGAGTCTGGGACTCCGCCAGCCTTAGAGAATAGGCACACTGAGTAGACGTACTAGTGTAAGAAATAGGCCCGGGCCGACAGAACACCCCGCAGGGAAAGGAGTGGACTCAGTATACTAGCACGATTTGCTGGAGTGGAACTAATCCATATCGGGGGTAGATGGTGTGGATAATAAGATAAAAAATAGGAAAATTGTAGAGAGTAGGTAAGTTTCCTTTGTTCGTTTGTTACCTGAATCCAAAAGTAAAAAAAAAAAAAAAAAAAATGGGTGCGGGCAATAGTAAGGAGTATGAGTTCGGTAAGGACAAGCTCTCCAGTAGCCTATTCTTTCAAATGAGTAAAGATTATGGGGAACATGTAAACAAACATGTCCCGTTTTGGATTAAACATTATGGGTTTAATACCTCAGGGACGCTGAGTGTTGCATACCTGTTAAAATTAATTAAGAGAGTCGAGGTCAAACCTAGAGAAGCTGATAAGAAAGCACGGAAATATTTGACAAAAACAGTGAGGATATGCTAGAAAAGGCAAAAATGTGGTTAGAAGAAGCTGAGAAAAGGCAGAAGAAACAGGAAGGGCAAAAGAAATGTAATAATGAAGTGTCTCAGTGTGTTTCCTTAGCTGATCCTGACCTCGATGCCGCCCCGCCGAGAGCCCCCAGCTGATTCAACAACCACAAGCATCAGGAAACCCACCTCCTTATCCCGAACCAGGGACTTCATCGCTAACATCAAAGCCGTCTCCATATGACGAACCAAGACGGCAACTGGAGACAATAACCTCACCAGTGGCTCATCACACTCGAAGTCACGCCACTATAAAGCCATCCGCAGGGCCTGACAGAGGCTATGCCCCACAGTTCCCGATGGTGGAAGTGTCAGGACCTGAGGGAGTGATTATGGTCCACCGTCACTGGACTACAGACGACATCATGAAAGCGGCCGACGGCCTGAGCAAGCCAGGTGACATCGGCGGACGACGCTTCGGACAAGAACTGATGGCATTCGTGCAGTCCTGCAGACCAACACAGGCTGAACTGAGACGGTTGTTGATGATGCGGAAGAAGCAGAGGAAGAGGAAAAGGAGGGAAAAACGAGTGGATGAAAGAGCAGGAATGCTACAACTGTGGAAAGCTTGGACATTTTGCCAGAAACTGTCCGGAGGAGGATAACTCATATGACGGGGGCACAGACCTGGATCCCACTATCCACGAATGACGGGCGGTGGAGAGGCAGGACAGCAGCGGACCACTGAGTGAAGACGGCAAAAGGGAAGTAACAAATTTAAATTACCAACTATTACAGCAGATTAGTAAAGGGCCAAGAGGCCTCCCCGAGGTAACTGTGAAAGTAGAGGGAAAAAATGTTAGGTTTTTGGTTGACAGTGGTGCCACCCACTCAGTGTTAAAAGAAGGTTTAATAGAATGTAAAATGAGAACAGGATATGGGATAACAGTAATTGGAGTAGGGGGTCATCCCATTGATGAAAGGATGTCCGAGCCTCTCCAATGTAGTTTAGGAAGCAGCCAATTCAAACACAGCTTTTTGGTGTCAGAAACCTGTCCAATTAATTTGTTAGCTAGAGATTTAATGTGTAAACTCGGGTGCACAATTAGCAGCAACCCAGAGGGGTTATTTGTTATGTGGGAAACACCTACACAGGGAGTCCAGCTAGAGGCAGGAGTCCCTTTGTACGTGTATGAATTGCAGTGCACTGCTGGGGAAGTACTAACACATTTTATGACTGAAGTTACTAACACGCTACCTGGTGAGCTGACTAGCGCACATGTTGACCCAGACTGGCAGAGAGTAGGGTTGTGGACAAAACGCATGTTGAGCACAACTGATTGGATAAAAGGACCCCAGTGTAAAGTCATGTACAGCCCAAGCATAGATGTGTGGAAAATGCCAACCCCGTATAGGCTAAATTGTAAAAGGGGGGTTGAGCTTGTAAGTCCTAATATAGTAATTATGGCAGCCTCTGTTACCCTCTCAGAGGAAGAGGAGGAGGAATTGAAAACAGTTCCTGCAGGATTATGGGCACAGGGAAAAAATGATGTGGGCTTAATAAAAGGATGTGAGCCTGTCCACATCACCCCAAAATCTGATTACAGACCACACCAGCACCAATACCCTCTAAAACCAGAGGCAGTGGAGGGTATCAGGCCTGTGTTCCAATCATTAAAACAAGCAGGAGTTATCGTACCATGCCCAGACTCACCAGTACGTACTCCAATTTTCCCAGTTAAAAAGCCAGGGAGAGATGAATGGAGATTTGTGCAGGATTTGCAGGCTGTCAACACGGCAGTACACCCTAGAGCCCCAGAAGTTCCAAACCCGCACACCATTCTCTCTCAGATCCCACCAGACAGTAAGTGGTTCAGTGTAGTTGATTTGGCCAACGCTTTCTTTAGCGTACCTGTGCACAAGGATAGCCAATTTTGGTTTGCTTTCACTTTTGAAGGAAAGCCATACACATTCACGAGATTGTGTCAAGGGTATTGTGAATCACCAACCATTTACAATGCCGCCTTACACCGAAGCCTAGAGGCTTTAGAACTCCCTAAGGGAATAGCCTTGCTGCAATATGTTGATGATCTTTTGATTTGTGGGAGAACACGAGAAGCGTGTAAACAAGCCACGGTGGCACTGCTACATCATTTAGCAGGGGAAGGCCACAAGGCATCCAAATCCAAATTACAGTTTTGTAAGCAGCAAGTGCATTTTTTAGGACATGACATCACTGAACAAACGCGCATGCTGACTAAAGACCGAGTGAATGCCATTTTGACTATACCAAAGCCCATGACGAAAAAACAACTGTTGTCCTTTTTAGGAATGTGTTCCTATTGTAGGACATTCATACCATCCTATGCAGAACATGAGGGACCACTCAGAGATATAATACCGACCAAAGGGTCAAATTCCTCACAGCCGGAATGGACACCGGAAGCTGAGGCGGCCTTCACAACACTGAAACAGCTGTTACAAGTCATGCCAGCGTTAGGCATTCCCGACCCAAACAAACCATTTGAACAGACAGTGGATGTTAAAGGGCAATATATGACAAGTGTATTGACACAAAAACATGGGGACAAACAAAGGCCGGTGGCCTACTTCTCAGGAAAATTAGATACAGTCGCAGCAGGCCTACCTTTATGTGTAAGAGCTGTGGCAGCCGCCGAGAAGGCACTAGTGGCTTCCAGAGACATAGTAGGCTACGCCAAGCTTACCCTACATGTGCCTCATGCAGTGTCAAGAATACTGCAAGATCAAAAAGTGGCACATTTGTCCACTCAGCGATGGCTTAGGTACCACACTGCCTTATTAGACATGCCAAATGTTACTGTGAAACGATGCACAACTCTAAACCCCTCCACTCTATTGCCTACAGAGGAGGAAGGAGAGCCCCATGACTGCCAACAGGTGTTAGAAATTGCAACATCTCCCAGAATAGATTTAAAGGAGGAACCAATACTTAATGCGGACCTGGAATTGTTTGTGGACGGTTCAGCTAAACGTGACTCTCAAGGCACTAATCGAGCAGCATATGCTGTTGTGTCACACACAGAAGTGGTGAAAGCAGAACCACTCCCATCTAATTACTCAGCGCAGGCAGCTGAACTTGCTGCACTCATACAGGCGTGTAAACTAGCACAAGATAAGACCGTGAACGTCTGGACCGATTCCCGGTACGCGTGGGGAGTGGCACATGACTTTGGGGCTATTTGGAGACATCGTAACTTCCTTACGAGCTCAGGAGCAAAGATAAAGAACCATTGCCTAGTAGCAGAACTGTTGGAAGCAATCCAACTACCAAAGAAAGTGGCCATCATAAAATGTGCAGCACACACAAAAGCAGGGGACCCTGTGTCGAGAGGAAACGCTTATGCAGACAAAGTAGCTCAACTCACAGCCACACAACCAGTCCATACACAAATGGCACAAATAGATAATGGAACCAGGATAACAACCAAAGATATCCAAAAACAAGCTACTCCACAAGATTATGTGAAATGGAAAAAAGGGGGGTGCAAACAAATAGGCGGGATATGGGTACACCCAGAGATAAACAAACCCTGTCTCCCCACGGCTTACATGAAAGGACTAATTGAGATTGCTCATGGGAGGAGTCACATGAGCAAAGGGGGGATAGTGGAAAGTATAACAAAATATTGGTATGCACCAGGAATAAACACACACACCAGTAAATTTTGTTCCCGATGCTTGGTATGTGCACAAAACACACCACACGGGGACAATCATACCAAACACGCACCCGCCGGACACCCGCCGCCTAGTGAGCCATTTCAACATTGGCAAATAGATTTTGTAGAACTAACACCAGCTGAAGGAAAGAGGTACATGCTTGTGTGTGTGTGCATGTTTAGTAAGTGGGTGGAGGCCTTCCCAATGGGAAAACAAGATACTGATGCAGTAGCAAAAGCGCTACTGAGAGAAATTATTCCCCGGTGGGGGTTACCACAACGAGTGTCCAGTGACAATGGGACACCCTTCGTACACGAAGGACTAAAAGCTCTGACTAAATACCTAGGGGTAGATATGAGAAAACACTGCAGCTATCACCCTGCTAGTGCAGGGGCAGTAGAACGGACAAACGGCACCATTAAAGGAGGTCTAGCTAAATTAACGCAGGAAACAGGCATGAATTGGGTAAAATGCCTTCCCCTCGTCCTGTGGCAATGCCGAACCAGACCGCAGGCACGAACAGGCTTATCAACTTTTGAGAGTGTTTGGACGGCCTCCCAACACGGGGCTAGGACCGCCCGACTGGGATACTAACCTGATCAATGAATCACTTTTGCAGTATTGTGTGTCTCTGCACAAATCTCTCTCCCATGTGTCTAAGCAGGTGAAGGCAGTTCTTCCCGAGGTGACGGATACTCCACTCCACACCCACCAACCAGGTGATTGGGTGCTGATAAAGGACTTCAGAAGGAAGCGGTGGAACCAGCCCAGGTGGAGAGGACCATTCCAAGTGCTGCTGACGACTAACACCGCCGTCAAAACCGACGGACGAGCAACGTGGATACACCACACTCATTGCAAGAAGGCGCCAGAACGACCTGAGGACTCATGATGAATTCTCTGTTTGTCACTATCCTACTCACTACTCTCGCCCCGATCGCGGGACGACAACTCCTGCCAGAGGAAAGATGCAAAGGCAATATCGCTTGTGCAATGGCATTGGTGACGGCAACCACTGCAGCCTTGAATAAGATTAATGGTTTAGCGTGGCAAGTCCTAACTCTGGCCAATAGGACTGAGACGATTTTTACACTCCTAAACCAAGAATTGCACCAGATTCGCCAAGTAGTCCTGCAGAATAGAATGGCCTTAGATTTGCTCCTAGCCGAGGAAGGTGGGGTGTGTAAGAAGATAAATGTATCATGTTGTTTTCACATCCCAGATTATTATGATAATATAACAGACCTGATTACACATATGAAACAGGACATCCAGGAGCCGTCCCCAGCAGACAATTCATGGTTCTCATGGTTCACCTCGGCCCTGGGCCCGTGGGGACACTGGGCAATGACGGTGCTTTTTCCTGTGCTCATTGTCGTATTGATGGTTATGTGTTTCCTGCCATGTATTATGAATTGTTGTGTCACCTGGGTGACTAATCTTACTCGTGTACAGTATCAACTGTTGCAAGAACTGCCAGAGGGGGTGGATGAGGATTCTGAGGAATTTAATGACCTCCAGGCACTATTCATTGAAAATTAAAGTCTAGATGATGTTGATGATTGACAAAGAATCAAAGGGGGGAAGTGTGAAGGAAATATTGTTGTGTTTCTTTCTCTATCATTGTAAAGCGTGAGAAAGCTTAGCATAAGATTAGAAGAACAGGACGTTCCCTAGAGAACGTCCTTGAAGAAATACACTCCTTCCAAGGAGTTATCTGGTCTCAGCAGAAGCAAACCCTCCCTCGTTCTCTCGAACGCTACGGCTAGTATATAAGGGGAGGGAAATCACCCAAAGGGGAGCGAAGCAAATAGGCACGCTCATTTTTTGAAACTAATAACTCAATAAAATCTTCTTATCCACATCTGACTCCTTGTTTGCTGAATTTCCACCACAGAAGTCATTTTGGAACAAACCTGTGAGGCAACTGTCTTTGAGGCAAAGTGTCTGTATCCAGGGAAGAACATGTGCATGTTCAAGTGCTTGCCCTGTACTTCATTCTCTGAAGTTTACTGAGAAAGACCTGACAGCAGTTGAACACGTTTGGTTGTTGTCTGCTACCTTGTCTCTGTCTCTCTCTGTGTTCGCATGATAGGCACCACTGCATGCCATGCACCAGGCCTCCTTTCTTGTGAGGCTGTCCCTCATGACATCTATGGAGTGCATAATTGAAGACTAAGTGAAAGGATTCCCTTAAGATCTGAATACCTTTGGTTGTTGTCGTACATCGTCTCTGTCTCTCTCTCTATGTGTAAAATGCAGACTGCTCAGGTCATGGTTTTGACAGCTTCTAGTATTTTCACTAGATCCAAAGCAGTGTCAAACCTGTTTTTACATTTAAATGTTTTCATTTGGTTTTACATTTTAATGTTAACAAAATAAGAAACAATACACATTATAAATGTTAGATAGCTACATATTTGTACTTCTTGTACAAACTAAGAAAATAATAGAACACTAATTTAGTTATGTGACATATTGACACCTGAGCAAGACATGGGTGAGGGATAAAAAGGCAGGATATTAGTCACACAAAGCACTGCCAAAAAGTTTTAAAAACACAGATGTGGGGAAGCTCATGAAGACAGGCTCAGCTTTAGTCCACAGTATGCTAAATGGGAAACACTGGAGGATGGTACATGAGGGGTTTAAATAGGGAGAGAGTTAATTAGAAGCAGGTGATCGTGATGGTTGATAAGTGTGTGATTGTGAACCGAGCAGTGGTCGTGGTAGGTGATTTGTGCGGATATGTGTGTACGTGTCTGTGTGTGCGTTCCTGGTTGGGTGCGGACCAGAACCTGACAACTTGTTTCCACTTGATATCAGAATTAGTTGAAGAGAATAGCTGGTCCTGTCCTTTATTGCAACTTAAATATAAACATGCTTTTGAGGGACCCTCTGGAGAATGTCTGAGGGGTACACAAGAGTTTAATTCTTATAAACTTTTTCAAGGGCAATTATGTAAACAACCCTCCTTTTTTTTCCATATTGTTCTTTGAAGTTTCCACCATTATGCTCAAATTACACATGACATTATAAAAGCTAGTCACCTATGAACCTGCGGGCTTATATAGAAGGGAAAATAAACTATGGACTATTTGTGCTCTGCATTCTTGCGTATTTATTTATGCTAGGCTGTACATAATGCAGCCTTAAAAACATAGGATAAAAATCCCCATGTAACACAATTCAGGTTCTGTCTAAATACATGGCTAGCTAGCTAGTTATTTTACAATCCCATTTAGAACATATATCGTCGTGAATGTCCTGAACAAAACATGCTGTACCTAATCCCCATAAATGACATATCTCTCACTGAATAAAAACTTGTATGCTTCAACAGTATACAGTGGTAGAAATGGTGATCACCTTTAAAAGGATTTCTTACTGTAGGCCTATTATAAACAACATGGAGGAAATTAAAATAAAAATACTTGAGTCAGGTGTCTGTTGAATTCCGAGCGATATATATATATAGAGGTTGGAAATTGGTTGTCTAAAAATGAATTGTGATTGTTAAGTCACATAGATGTAAGTGGACATGAAGGGAAAAAATAGTGTGGGTGCCAAGTATGGTGATTGTATTTTTAAAGCTGTAGGAAATGTTACATTCAGAATGTTTGTGAGACAAAAAAAAAAAAAAAGATATAATTACTATCCATGGTATAATTGACTGTGTTGCAGACAACATAGGCAGGGATTAGACTGAAAAATGTCAGAGTATTTTTAATGCTCTTTATTGCTGTCATCAGAGGTTATGCAGCCATATCCTCCCGAGCAAGTACGGCTTCTAATCCTAACAGTTTGGCCGCCTGCAGACACAAATAAAGTGTTGAGCAATATTTAATTACATCTACTTGAAATGCATATTTAATTGCATTGTTAGTATTTATGGAAAACAAGTGTTAGGATTGCTCTGCTCCATTGCAGACTTTCTCACTCTAGCAACTGTGGATTCCATCTCCTCAATCAGTTGGCCCATATCATATTCACAGGAACCATATTCCATCTTTATAAAAGAATTCAGTTTCACCTCCAACTATGAAGAGAAACAGTGTTAAGCAATATTTAATTACATCTACTTGAAATGCATAGTTCATAGCATTGTGAGAATTTATGGAAAACAAGTGTTAGGATTGCTCTGCTCCACTGCAGACTTTCTCACTTTAGCAAACACAGCTTCCAGGTCCTCAATACACTTATCCCTCTCATTGATATTCATATCTTTAGGTTCCACCTGTAGATATGAGTAGAAATATTGTTGAACAGTATTTAAATACATTTAATTGAAATATGACTTTAATTACATTTTGATACATTTGTAATTTATAATTTGTATTGGACTGGAAAGGAAACAAATACAATTTTTATCGCATAGCCGTAATCACATAGCCTGCAGGCCTAATGATGTAAAAATGTGCCCCCAAACATCAAATGTTCAACAGAAATAACAGGACCTGACACACTAAGGTACCGTAGACCCATTCAAATTGTGCTATTGGAATAATAAATTCCAATGCATTCAGTCATTTTAGCTAGTGTTGATTTTGATTCTCGCCACAATTATACTAATAATCAGTGTTACAACTCAGCATGCAAAGTCACCGAACAGTCGACTGTTAATTCTATAGTAAGGAGAATGTAAAACAAACAAACAAAAAACCCACCAACAGTATTTTTTTTTCCTGTAACTGACAAAGATTGCATATGCTAAATGTATGTGTCCTAAATATATTCTAAATACATTTACATTAGTGTTTTTAATTAATTTCTCGAACATTTGTTGAAATGCATTTGTAATTTATATTCAGAGACATTTCAGTGTACTTAAGTACAAGCATTCAATTAGCATCACTGTTCACCATAGCTGTTTTTCCATTTTTTGTGGCTTTTGTCCATTGCCACAGTATGGCTTTAAATCATTTGTCTTGGTTCTACTTTACTTACTATGGCTGATTGAGTTCTCTGAGTAGTGAAGTCCTTCTTCATTAAACGCTTTGGTCTAGTATCTGTTTAAAAAGTAACAGAAAATGTCTTATTAGCGTTGTATAGATACTTAGAACACTGCTACGTAGATCTCTCTCTCTCAGACAGACACACACACACACACAGTTCATCCAAGAAGTCATCCTCTATTCTGGAAGGGTTCTGGGCTCGTGTTTTTTCGTTTTTCTTTTTCCCATATTTACCAAATATCCCGTGCTTCTCAGAAGGAACATGTTCCTTGCGTCTTGGATTGCAATTGTAACTACCGCACTGACCCATAATAAATTTAGTGTACCCGTTATCTGTGATCTGTAGTCTAAAAATGGGTCACAGAAATTGTTCATTTGAAAAATCTGTTCTTTGACTACATCATATTCGCTTAATTGATGCGGCTGCATTATGACATCACACGCCACCCACTGAAATAAAAGCTGAGGATGTCATTGCAGAGGTAGGAGGAGCCAGAGTAGAATATTACAGAATATTACATTGCTTGAATAGTGGCTCTGTCTGCCCTGGGGGTATTATTGAAACCCAAAGGCTGAAAGGATGGGGAGAGAGAGAGAGAGAGAGAGCGAGCGAGCGAGCATGTGTGAACATATTCTTGTCACGGTACGCCCCCCCCCCCCCCCAAACGTCTCCCCGTGTGTGTTTGCTTGTGTGTGTGTGTTCATCCGTGTGGCCATGCTCCCTTGTGTTTCACGGCTGCCCTTCATTGTGTTGTTATTGTTTGCATATATAAGTCCTTTGTGTAAACGTTAACGTTGTCAGTGTTTGATCCCACGATAGCCTTAGTGCTACGTTGTCTTCCATGTCTCTAAATAAACATCATTATATGCATCATTGCTCCTCTTTTGTATCCTGCCAAGCCTCCCTGTGTTACAATTATGATAAAATTGGAAAAAATACTAGATCATAGATTGCAGTCTGAAGTACTTTTGACCTGCTGAGAGTTAGCCTGATTTGACTTAGCCTGTTCCTAACCTTTGTTTAGTATGTTGCATAAAAGCTCATGGAAATATTTCAGATGTAATATACATGTAACTGACCTAGTAGAGCAAAATTACAGAATTGTAAGGAGGAAGTGACGTTCTTGGGGCATATCATTAAAGGGGGAAATACACACAAGCTGTCTCAAAACCGACCACAAGCCATAATTTCGCTACCTAAACCATAGTGGCATACTCCCCTCTTACTGTTTTAGTCCCACACGCATTACACCGAATACTGCAGGACCAAAGAGTGTCACACTTATCAGCCCAGTGGTAGCTGAGATACCACACCACCCTCTTAGATATGCCTAATATAACTGTCAAAAGCTGTATAACACTGAACCCAGCTACACTCCTTCCTACGGAGGAGGATGGAGATCCACAAGACTGCACAGCAGTCTTAGCTGAAGTATATATACCGCGGGTTGATCTCTTTGAAGAAGCCATAAGTAACCCAGACCTATGCCTCTATGTGGATGTGTCAGCATGCAGGGACGACACAGGGGTCAATAGGGAAGCATACGCGGTAGTAACAGATCATGAAATACTTAAAACAGAAGTATTACCATCCTCCTATTCAGCGCAGGCTGCTGAACTAGTAGCACTGACGGAAGCATGCAAACTAGCTGCAGACAAAACTGTTAATGATTTTGGAGCCATATGGAAACATAGGCAATTCCTGACAAGCTCGGGTAAATATATTAGACATCACCATCTTGCTAGAAGCCATTTCGCTGCCAAAGACAATTGCAGTTGTTAAGTGTGCAGCTCACAGGACTACAGAAGACCAAATCAGCAAGGGGAATACTTTTGCAGATAGAGTAGCAAAGGCAGCTGCAATTAAAACCGCTGTGCAAGCAATACAGGAAACCGCTGCTACCCCGCAGGCCACATAACGGGAAATTCAGTCAGGGGCTACCGCCACTGAAGGCACCAGGTGGAGACAACTAGAACCTCCTGTTAACAACCCACGCTGCTGTCAAAATAGAAGGACGAGGAACCTGGGTACATCACACACACCGTAAGAAGGCTCCGACACCAGCCCCAACTCCAAGCAGCAGCACCCAAACAGACTAGGTCAGAACTGTGTTGAGTAGGGTGTTAAAGGCAAGGCCTACCCTTTCGACACTCGGAACCGTCAAGAGACGGTAGAGAAAATCAGACACAGCTAACACAGTCAGAACATAGACTGAATATTAATATGGATGAAGAATCCCATGACTTATGAGAAGACTTGTTACCATTTCAGGGTCCCAACGCCACTGAAGCAGAATGATTAGCAGCTAAATGCCAACAAAATACAGCGTGTATGTCAGCCATTGTGCATGCCCAACATATCGAGCAAGAGTACCTGGTGTGCCAGCACACCAGTGTTCCAAGGACTGTAATCCCTCTGAAAAACGCAGACGTAGGAGAAGTGAATATGACAATCTCTATGTGCCAGGTTATTAACCAGACCTCAAACTGTCCCAGTCCCACTAACCCCGCACCACCGAAAATGATGCTGCATGTGGCAGCTAGTAAGGGTGAGATATTTGTATAGCAGATGAAGCAGCAGGTGCCGGAAGTCTGGTCCAGATGCATCGATTATGTGCAGGTGCACAGCAATGGCACTTGCAGTGACTCCAATAGCAGTTCCCTGTGGAATTGCTCCATGACAACCCTGCAGGGGTATTGGAATGTAATGTGGGTCGGTGGTTCGGTGGCCTATGGTGAATTGCCACAGAACT
Source organism: Electrophorus electricus (assembly GCF_041902795.1). Classification (NCBI taxonomy): domain Eukaryota; kingdom Metazoa; phylum Chordata; class Actinopteri; order Gymnotiformes; family Gymnotidae; genus Electrophorus; species Electrophorus electricus. Next base: position 301,640 of record NW_027658800.1, on the reverse strand, counting down.
GGACTGGTTGTTGTTATCCAGCTGTAGTGCGCCCAAGGACGCAGGTGTATACACTTCCCCATGCCAAGCAGCACAGGGTGAGGAGAGACATAACCAGCACAGACTATTGTGGTAGAATTCTGAGGGACCCATGGACCACTCCGGGTGAAACCATTGGTTGGTCCCTTTTCCTGGGCGGTGGCACAGTAGCAGCCCTGCAAAAGATCAATGGCTTAGCTTATCAGTTACTGCAAGTAGTTAATGACACCTTAGCAGCAATAGGTGCCTTAAAGATAGAACAACAAGTGATAAGGGCAGCAGTGCTTCAACATAGAATGGTATTAAATCTCCTAACCATGAAGGAAGGAGGAGTGTGCAAAATGATTAACACTTCCTGCTGTTTTTACATTCCAGATCTCAGCGCTAATATTACTGATTATATGAATCTTATGTGATCTGCCTTCACTCCGCAGCCTACAGTTCCAGTAGCGGCTGTAGCGTTGCCCATTCTGCTACTCATTCTTCTTCTTTTTCTTCTTCTTCTGTGTTTACCTCCTTTTTTGTCATTGCGTGTCAGACGTCTTTCTAGTGTGTTCACCATGCCAGCGCTCAGCGGCCATGCCAATGACCAACCCCAGCTCTTTGAAGACATTCTGCTCCGCAAGATGGGCGGAGCTGGTGATCCACATGAAGACATCGTAGTGCTATTTGCTGAATAAATGTGTGATAATGTGTGATATAGGGGGGAAATGTTGTGGAAATGTACCTTACTTCATTTTGTGGAAATTTATTTTGCTTTATTTTACTTTGCTTTATGTTTCTATAGTCACAGCATAACAGTCTGCAGATAAGCATGTGAGTCAGGTACACCAGCTGCTCACATACCGTTCTAACCATAGCGATAGAAGAAGCCTTCAGCGCTCAGGCTAACCAAAACATGAATTAGCTGATACTCTGTAGGAGTCGTTTTTCTTTTTTTTCTCTTTCTTCTGTTCTCTGTATAAGGGGAGGGGGACCGTACTGCGCGTCAGTCCTCTTACTCTGTTATACAGGGGACAGAACTCAATAAAATTTTACTCTTTACTACTCAATGCATAAAGCTGTCTGTGTTTGATGTGCTCTCATTTTCCCACCACATCCATTTAGCAGTACTTCTGAATAACCGAAATGGCTTAAAACAGCTGAGGGGATGTTTGAAACTGAGTGATAAGATGTTCAGCAATTTATATATGATAATACAAGGCAGTAAATTAAATTTGGCTGAACTGGACAATAGTACCTGGCATGAAAAGTATGTCGTAGAGAGAGTAACAAAAAACTCAACCTCTCACCTCGCGCTCTGAGATGTCTCCGTCACTGTCTGTAGTGTCCTCTAGGATACTGCTGCCCTCACTAAAGTGTGTCACCCTGACCGGGTCAAACATCTCTTGAACATAATAACTACACAATGGAAAATCAGCTTCAAGTGCTGCACTGAGCAAGAGTGCACTGTAAATGGCCAGATATAAATGGCAATGTCAGTAGTAAATTTATATATGCAGTCATGGAACAGGACCTAGCTGTAGAGCACAGCTTTAAGGTGCATATTATGATGTGCTCTTAGCAATCATCCTCCTGGCTGTGTCTTGCTCTTTTGGCCAAATGTTTCTCTTCCAAAGCAGACAGACCAGACTTGCTGCATATTACTCCGTGCACTATAAATAAACCACATGTATAATGCCTTGTAAACAATGGAACAAGGGAAATTTGAATTGTGACTACTCTGTTAAAGGGGCGGATAAGGCAACCCACCCAAACCCCCCCGAAAGCTGTTCTGTTATCTCTAATTGCTATGCAATAGTCCTGTGATTAACTCAAAGGCTGGAGAAGTTTCACCTTTCTCTACTTGAATCCTGAAGGCTGTTCGGTTCTGTCGCCCACAATCCATCCTGTGTAATTAAACATTCACATCATAACTCGACCCCGTGCAATAGGGCAAACTCACTCGGATGGGGGAAAGGATCACAGACTACCTGTACTGCTGCCGCAACTCTACGGCCATTCCAACAACATCCACATACATTCCAGCAACATCCTATTATAAGACACAGTGGGCTTAAGTACACCCATTTAATAGCATGTTGGACCTTCTTTGGCCTCCAGAACTGCAGCAATTCTTTCTGGCATAGTTTCCACTATGTGCTGAAAATACTCTGCAGGAATCTTGGTCCAATCTTCATAGGATATTTTCTCTCAAATTACATGGAGGGACTGACATGTTCTAAACTGCCTGTTATACTCTTACAGCCGCTTTGAAATACAAAAAAAACATATTTATCTTCCACTCCACTCAAGGATGGCCACACTTGGAATTTCCCTTGGCACATTTAAAACATTGTGTGAGCCAGATAGCTTCTGTTTTCAACCTCTGAGTATTAGTGTTCCATGCTTATGAGATGCTTCAACACGTCCATGCGTGTTGTAAAGAAACAAAGTGTAAGCAGTATTAATGAAAGTGCATCTCTACCTCAAACTCACCAGTGTAACAATTACAGTTTGTGAAACCTAATTTTAAATGGCGATCAGCCTTCATAACAAATCTCCAATAACAAATAAGCAGAACTCACCTTGTTAAGTGTTTGTGTTTGTTTGTGTGTGTGTGTGTGTGTGTGTGTGTGTGTGTGTGTGTGTGTGTGTGTGTGTGTGCAGTTTTAAGCATAGCAAGGCACTTCAGGGTTGCCAGGTGGAGCCTTCCTGAAGACCCTGATACTGAAACAGCATTAAAAGCTGCAATGGCACTGTAGTTGTATTTATCTGCACTAATACAGCTTTGAACTATTGCACTCTTACATACAGTAAGTTTCTGTGTACCGGTGTACATTTCTGTGTACCTTTAGTAAATAAAGGGATTCTATTCTAATATTACAAGTGCTAGAAGTGCTGAAACTCCAAACAGTGAAGAAACCAGTGGAGCTTAATGACTGGTCAGATGAAGAGAGTGAAGTGAGGAGTTTCCTTCAGTGTCTGCCATGTCCCAGCTGAGGTGAGTGTGAAGCTTTTATTAGTACTATAGGAGTTTTGTTTAACTTTGAAACTGATGGTGTCACAGCCATTTGTGGCCGGGAGTCTAGAAGAGCATAATTGGCTGTACTCTTAGGGAGAGAGGGAGTGGCATACGCTCTCTCCCCTGTCAATTACAGAGACACCGTGCAATCAAGGGCGTCTATAAGTTCACGCGTCAGAAGGGGGAGGAAAAGACTATTTTCTGAGTACTTAGAATAACATTCCGTATTTTTTGGAGAAAGTTTTCTAGAGTGTTTTCATGTAGAGAGAGAAATGAGTGGCTAAAATGTCAGAAACATTAAGGAGACAAATGGGGAATACTATAACAGCTCTTTCCATGTGTTAGTGACACCAGCGTTCCCTCTTTTCCCAGATGGTAAAAAAGAGCCCTGACTCTTGCAAACTTCATTTTTTTGTAGAACAAAGAGAAAGATAAATAACTCGCTTTATGGCCTTTTTCCACTCATGCATACCAAGTCCACTATGCATCCAAACATTGTCAGAATAGTAGGAGTGCAGACTTTGAAAAATGATCTTGTCATGTAAACTCAGTAGCTTTGTCCCTGGTTGTCTAGTGGTTAGGATTCGGCGTGTTCACCCCCGCGGCCCCGGTTCGATGCCTGGTCAGGGAAAAACCTCTTTTTATGCTCATATAAAATGACAGATTCTGCATTAAAACATAAAGTTTGTGTGAGTTGGAGTTGAGCCGACAGCCTAAGGATGACAGTTTTAACTTCTACTCTACCAACTGACTTATTGAAAGCGACATGCAAGTAATCCCACATGTCCAAACACCAGTATGTTGGCAAGAAACACAGCCAGTTTTGGATGTTTCAATTGTTAAGTTCATTTGACACAAAGAAGAAAGATCGCATTGTATAAGTTGTTCAGCTACAAACAGATATATCTTTTGATGACATTTGGAATCATACTGGACTTTGTGTACATGAATGGAGAAAGGCCATAAATGGTTAGAATATCATTCAGTGCTTTTGGAGAAAAGTTTCGAGAGTTTTGTCATGTAGTGAGAGAAATGAGTGGCTGAAATATCAGGCATTAAAAGTGCAATTTGCACTCATGGAAAGAAAATTGCTTTCATGTGGACCGCATTGAGATATCGATCTGCCTGTGGAACATAACACCTCTTAAGAGGCTTGATTTGTGCTCTCAAGCTGCAATGGTGGTTTTCTCATGGCTTCTAAAAGAAGAGGCTGTGGTCAGGGTGGAGTGAGTCTTTGATAACCAAGATTGTTGTTGTTTTGGCCTTCGAATAGACAATGGCATTACCCAGTGTCAGGTCTTTCTCAGTAAACTGCAGAGAATGATATAGAGGGCAAGAAATGGTCAAGCACAGTTTTATTGGGTGTGTGTCTGTAAAAAAAACTAGAGCTCTCTGATACATTTTTGGTTCAAGATTTAATCATCATGCAAATGATTGTGATTAACGCTTTGTCTGTTTAATTCAAATATTATACTATAAACCTAATATTTTAATAGGGTTGGCAACTTTCTAGATCCGATTACTACATGTGTGTGAAGTACAGGTGCTGTAGCTATATGGTATTAAATTGTCCACAGTAGCCTAATTATAATATATACAACCAAAAATGCATCTAAAATAAACACCAGAAACCTGGGCTAACGCTGATGTACATATATGCATTAAATCTAAATAGGACTGCTCTATAGGTAGGATAACAGCAGAACAATTGTCCTGCCATATAAGCAAAACAAGAGCCTGCTAAAGCCACCAAGAGGGTGCCAAAGACCATGTATTTATTTCTATTTGATTTTTTACCTGTGTTATGTCAGTGGCAGCTAAGATTTCTGCATAGGGCCCCACACAGGCTTGGGCCAGCCCTGGTAACACAGTGTCGTGCACTGGAAAACCATCAAGCCAGTTGACTATGCTACCAGTGTTGTTTATGTAACTGTGCAAATAAACTGCAAACACAATTACTTTTAGAAGTATCATCCAGTTTGTTTTCACAATTGCCAAAATGTAATGAATCACAGCCAGTGTTCTAAAACAGAGCTGGAATGTATTCCTGGCTGATGTGGTTACAAAAAATAAAAAAATAAATAAAAATTTTAATTGGTGGATGAATTTTCAATGAAAGTGCTTCACTCAGCAGCCATTAATGATTCTTCTGTCCAGTATGAATAAATTGGAATTCCTATCCTTGTATCGGGTGCAGCAATTATGTGTAACAATTGTGAAGCAAAAAAGCAATAGTGAAATTTTAATATAACAATATAGGTTCTATAGAACATGATCTGCATGCATATTAATTAGGCTATGCAAATAACACAACTACTTCGGTAGCACATCATTCATGCCTGTTGAATAGGCAGTTTTCTGCTTTGCAGATACTTGAAATCTTTTACTAATCTTTCCCCAAATCCAGTAGGAGCTGCCTTTTACATTAACATGCCAGGATACACACTCACTGGATGTTTAATCTGTCTAATGGGTAAGATATATTCTTATAGTCAAGAAAGATATTTTTTAATTATTAATCAGTTAAGGAAGTCAAGCTATTGCATTTTGCTGAGATGAAGGAATATTGCATAACCCTGTACTGGCCAAATAATTAGATTTGATGTGCTATTTTGTGGATTAATCCCATAACTGAATTATTCACATGGTTTTATAGCCATGGTTAATACTCGCTGTCAAAATGGTGAGGTTCATAACAACCTCTTTCCTTCATAAGGAAACTTCCTGTTTTTGAAACTGTTTCAGCATACTAGCTCTTACTGCTCTCTATCTGTTTAACAAATTTTTCGTTGTATTTAATTACTTTCTACCTGGAAACTGGTAAATTCCATGGAAAGCTACTTTATCATCACAAACTATATCTAAGGAACTACCACAAACATAAGTAATGTTAACATTTTGCTTTTCATCATGACTTATGTTCTGTTTCAGAGCACTGAATGCAGCATGTTTATTCTTCGTCATTAGTAGCAGTTTTATCTGTGAGAAGTGTAGATGAATTGTTAGTCTGACAGAGAAGACTCTAGCACTAGAAGTACGCATTCAGACAGCAAGGCGAATGGGTGACGTTACGGCAAAGTAGACGAGCTTCAACCAGCTCATCGGATCACTACACATCCCCAACATTAAGTAGCAAAACCCCAGAGACCTTCTGCCTGTACTGGCCAGACTTCAGATCAGAAGGTGAGAGAATACAGTCATGTGTTGTGTGGCTCAGATTGTTCACACAGTTAGTAACAGTCCAAACACTTTAATTATACTGTACAGCATGAGACCTGGAAATGTGTGTCTGTGTGTGTGTGTGTTCTCCCCAGGCTGAGCTCCAGCTTTGTACTGTCCATCTTCAGAGAGATCTATCAGACTGGCTCTGATCACTGTGTGTCCAGCTTGCTGAGTTCAGCAGAGAACTGCATCAACTTGAACAGCAGAGAGCTGGACTCTGTCCACTGTGCTGCCCTGCGCTTCACCCTCCAGCACTGCACAGCAGTCTCTCTCAGCCTGCTTTTCACCTCCATACCAAAGGCGGAGCTGGAGAGCATTGAGCCACTGCTCTAACACGTCTCCCGTCTCAGGCTTGAACTTTTCTCACAATCAGAATTTTAACACAGAACTGGTCTGTTTAGGGAGTGTTATATAAACGTTTATGTACGTTTATGTGTTTTTCACGAGTTTCCTCAAAAGTCATTTTGTGCCAGCATCACTTAGGTTTTACTGAGACTCCTGTCAGGTAATCAGCAATATCCATGAATATTTACTTCAGAATAAAATGACTTTCTGGAGGAAATTGTTAAATTTAGGTGAAATATTTATATTAACCTGAAATTAACTGCCCTGCCACTGTCTGTGTGTGTTTTGTTTTCTCCGTGTTGACAGGCTGCTGTTGCTGAGGCTGCTCCACTGCTACAGTGTCTCTGAACTACAGCAGGGGGCAGCAGCAGCAGATCTGCTCTTCGCTCTGCAGCACAGACTGGATTTCTCCTGCTGCTCTGCTCTGGACCTCACAGCAGACACACAGAAACACACACTGACTCTGAGCACTGAGGACTGCAGAGTCGTCTCCATGGTCATCCAGAGAGCGAGCTCTCACACACACACACACACACACACACACACACACACACACACACACACACACACACACACACACACACACACACACACACACACACACACACACAGCTCACTCTACACGGCTGTGAGGGCAACTCTTCCCCATTTTACACACAGTCACCCTTCAGTAAGCCACTGACTCAACACCACACAAAGTAGGGAAACATTCTGGAAAAAGGAAAATAATTTTATCATTTGAAACAAAATGTGTGTAAATAGCATTAATGTTAGTAGTTATGTGAGTGTGTTAGTGTTTTGTGACTCTACATGTTGGTGAACGTTGATTGTGTTCAGCTGCAATAAAGCCATGCTGCTCCAGTTCCTGTCTCTTGTCTGTGTGGGGACTGATGTGGAGTGTGTGAGACGCGCTGTGGCTCTCTCCCGGGCTCTGGGTAAGATGGTGATCACCATCTTACCCAGAGCCCGGGAGAGAGCCACAGCGCGTCTCACACACTCCACATCAGTCAGACCCGGCTGGACCAGGCCTATAGGTCACTGGCACTGTTTCTGGAACATTCTGAAGGGCTTTCAGAACTGGACCTTAGCCACTGTCAGCTCACTGACCACTGCCTGCAGCTGCTGTTCGCACACCAGCACAAAGCCCACATCCTGCAGTGAGTGGACAAGCGGGAGGAGGGATGTGTAGAGAGTCTTGATTGTTGAGTGCACAGTGAACACTAACATAGATATAACACATTTTACTCTTTTTCTCACAATTTAACACAAAATCCAGCAGGGTGACTGAATGTAGAAGCTGTGTGTGTTCATTGTAAAGCATTGTAAGTTCCTTGAAAGGCTTTATATAAATGTAACTTTGCTCATTCAGTCATATCCTGTGTTCCTTCAAGGACTTTATTTTTCAAAAGCAAACAGCAAAAAGCTTGATTTTCTTGGTGATTTTATTTGGAAATGACGACCTCTCTCACTGGCTGCCTGGATCACTGATCACTGCCTGTACTTGGCAGGATGGATCTCTGTGGTCTACAGAATATCCAGACTGCTTGTAGAAACACATGTTCTCATTAAAAAGAGAAATAAGGCATAACAGACTCTTTATGATTTACAGTTTCATGCCTGATAGATAACAAGTCATGTGTACAAGAACTGAAAGAAATGATATTTTGTTTAAAATGTCAAAATGCATAATTATCTGGCCATTAATGACTCAGGTCCACTGACACAAATATACTATTTATTGCTTTGCTTATTCATTCATTTGCTAATTCAATCATTCGTTTATTAATTCATTCGTTCATTACTTTAATTCATTGATCTATAAATCTACAGGTGTTTGTACTACTACACGGTGATTTAGTAGAGGGAGGTGTGTTTGGGAATCCTGAACAATGTGGTAATTATAATCCATCTAATTTCAACCTCAGTCACAATGACATCACTGATGTGTCAGCAAAGAGGATCTATGATACTTTCTCCACCAACAACAATATTCACACTGTGAGGTAACTGTGTGTGTGTGTGTTTAGGCATTTAAAATAAGGCTGTATTTATTTGAGTTTAAAATTTCAAATTTAAAAGCCTATTTTGATTTTATAGGCTCTTCAACAACAGAATTACAGGCATACAAATCTTCCTCTCAGACAAGTGCTTTGAAGTCTGGTGATGTTGATGTGTTGTTGGCACTGTAATGATGAGATTTCATTTTTCTAGATTATTGGGACTATCCAAATTATATTTTTGTTTTAAGTGAAAAAATGTAATGATTAAAAAACAAATTTTAGTTATCTTATACATTTTAAGATTACATATAAAAATCAAATACTCAAAATTTATTTATAAAGTACTTTTTAAAATTTTATTTTATTTTATTTTATTTACAACAGGTGCTATTACAAAGCAGCTTTTCAATTGTCCAAGTCCAAGCCCCCAGTAAGCAAGCCAAGGGTGACAGTGGCAAGGAAAAGCTCCCTAGAGCATGAGGAAGAAACGTCGAGAGGAACCAAGACTCAAAGGGGGTCCCATCCTCCTCTGGCTGTTTAAAGAGAGACATAAATTAAAAAATGAAATAAGCATTTAATGTTTAGTCCAACTTTCTGGAGGTTCTAGACTTGTGTGCATGTGTCTGAGACCCAAGTCGCAAGAGAACGTCCATTAAGGGCAACAGAGAGTAGCTGGTTGGGGAGGAGGTGGTGTGGGCTACAACAGGGGACATCAGGGGATGATGGGAGTAGCCAAGGCATCTGAGACAGGATGAGGCTCAGTAACATCACAACATCAGGGGTAGGTGTACCTCGGCAGAGTCCACTATCAGTCCAGTGTATTAGAGCAATGATGTTTGATTCCTACTCAAAGAACATGTGATATTTCCAACATTCACTTTAGGTATCAATGAAGTTGTGACATCAAGCAAAGGAGGACAGTGAGACATGAGTAGACAAGCACAAGTTGGACCTATTAGGGACAATGAAACAAAACCTGAAGACAAGAAAACAGAAATGAAAGCCTGAGTGAGCTGAACTGAACTGAATCAAACTCCTACCGCTATATGGACCTAGCTCTGTAATATAGTTGAAACTGTAAGTTGCTATAGATAAGCGTGTCTGCCAGATGTCTGCTCACATTAAGCAGTGCAGTTGTGCAGTGTGAACATGGCATCTGTCTTTTACAGCAAAATCAAATTATTTTATTATTCTTTAAATGTCTTTAAATGTCTTCATGGTCTAGCAACTCATGATGGCATTAGCACTTGAAAGCAAAAAAAACAAACAAAAAAAACCAGCAAAACAAAAACATCTCAAAACACACTTATTGCATTGAGTTCTGTTTAGATGACTTTTGATTTTATATTAACACATCTACTGTTATCTATTTACCTTTTCCTTTTATCATTATATATGTCATTTTATTTTTTATCCTTTGGGCAATTAGTCTCTTCTCAATGCGTTTTATTTTTTGTGTGCAGAAAGAAGGGGTAAGAAGATGCATATACAGAGGTCTGGACTAGCTGTGCTGTCAAAGGTTAGGGGAAATGAAATAAATAAATGTTCCAAAATGTTTTTTTAAATAGTTTAGTATCCAACATTTTAAATTCTAACATTTATGGTTACCCCCAGCAGTGATCAGTGGTAGCTCAGTGGTTAAGATACTTGACATGTAGTCAGAAGCTTACCAGTTCCAGCCCTACTGCTGCCAAGTTGCCACTGTTGGTTTGCTGAGCAAGGCCCTTAACCCTCAATTGCTCAAGATATACTCACTCGTAAGTCACTTTGGATATAAGTATCAGGTAAATGTATGATTGTGTTTTTTATAATCTTGTACACATAAATGTCATATTCAACCAGAATATGTAAAACACACTGTCAAATCGTGTTTATAAAAATACGTTTTAGTTTTAATTAATTTCTGTAACTTCATGTCACTTATGTTGATATGGTTGTTGGCTCAGACAACAATGGCCACAAGAGGGAGACAAAGAGCTTCCCTAGTAATCAATGAAAACAGGCATACCCTGTAACTGTATGCTATACTATTCTTTTATTTTATATTTTTCCTTGATGTCCACTTACAATGTTTGCATGGCTTTATGTTCCAAAAATAATCATAATCTATTTTACACAAATATTTTCCAACCTGTTTATCTTGTAGAATTAAATAGGACATGTATTACATTACGAAGAAAGAATTCTGCGCTGCATACACTTAGACATCGGTAATATAACTTGCAGTTATATAACTTCTAGTGAAAATCCTTGAAGCAGTCAACACCATCATCTGAGTGAGCTCCATTTAACCCTCTGAAGTTAAACAAAGAATTGCAGCTAAATGTGTGAACATTATCACATGTGTCAGTTCATAACAAGTTAAGCTTCATAATAAGTCACGAAGTCAAGACAATTCATACCTAAGCATTACCTTGTTTGATGTGTTTATTGATGTATTTGGGTATAACCAGGTCATTTGCCTGTTTTTATGTATTGATCTTTATTGCTCCAAAAAACTACTCACGTCTTCCAATGTTCTTGATCCCCACTTCTAAGAAATAGTAAATGGACTAATCCTAGTTGTGGATAAATATAAGACTAAACAGCTGTGAACTAATTCCACACGAGGGGAGTCATCACTGGAAAGGTGTCCTGGTGCGAGGTGTGCAGTGGTCCCTGTCCTGCGAACACAGAGAGACACAGAGGTGAGATACCAGTTAAAAAGGTTTGAGAAAGTACATCCTCCACTGACCAGATTCTGTTGTTTAAATGTAAATGGTTCTGTGACTTGAACAGGTCTGCTCCTTCTCTCAGCCAATATAGAAACAGCTAACTGCACTACAACAAGTACACAAGGTGTAATGAACTTGCTATGAGAATGAACTCAGTAAGTAACTCAAAAAGGATAGGAGCTTCTCCTTCCTGTTTTCTTTGTTCTCTTCTTGTTAGTGTTTGTATTTGCTCTTTCAAAACACTCCTGCACTCATTCCTCACACTAAAACATGAACCTGGTGTTGTTTACACAGTGACTTGGTGTGAGGCATCTGATCCACGATTTCCCCCTGGGGTCACAGGTCTCGTTTGACGCCTTTTTTTTCTCCTTAAGACAAAAACAAATTCAAATAAGAGCAGAAAAACTGAGCAGAAATAAACAACTATTAAAATTCTAGATGCACTGTGGAATGTTCAGAGAAAAACAAGACACTCCAGTGTCTATTCTATTTAATATGTGGTATTTAACTGTCAATATGGGGACATTACGACAAGGGAGTGGGCTCAGCTGACCTGTCTATGATTTTATTTTATTTTATTTTTTTAATCCTAGTCTTTGATTAAGTTAAGGAATTTTTCTTTCAAAGAAAAGAAAAGGGATGGAACATCTGAAACACAAACAGAAAAATAGGTATGCATTTATCTAATAAACTGATGACTACGATTAGGTGAGACAAGTTTTAGGATATAATAATAAGTGTATAATTTCCATCACACTTTTCACCTGAGTCTCCTGTGTTTCTGAATAAAAGAAAGTAATATAACACAAGCAGTTATACAATTTCCGAAAGGCATATTATTTAGAAATAAAGAAGAACTTGGTTATTATTTGGTTATTAGGACACATGAGGAAAGCATTTTAGTTGCATTCATTTTGCCAAAGACATCCATGACTGAAACAAGCTTCCTGTCACCACTGACCACCCTCCTAGCGTTCATGTCTCCACGGTTTCCCTGTCTAGTGTCTTTATTTTGATTTACTCCCTTGTTGTGGTTCCATTCCTTCGTTTCGTTTTCTGCACCCCTCATAATTTGCACTTGTGTCTGGTTTAATGCTCATGTGACCATGTTTTTAAGCCCTGTTTTAGTTTAGTCTTGTTGCTATTTATTGTAAGTCCAGCTGCTGTTTGTTAATCGAGGCTTCCGTGCATGTGAATATAAGCCTGAATGTTTATCCTCGCCCCAATGTTATAGCCTGCATCCCTGGTTTGTCTTCGTGCACTTTTCTTTACTTTAGTTTATCGTGAATTCTCGGACTCTCCAGGTTAATAATTTGACCCTGGACTTTGGATTTGCCCCTAATAAATCTCACTCTTTTCCACACAATGCGTCCGCCTCCTTACCGCTCATCGTTACACTTCCCCAACCTGCTATATTTACATTAAAACTCCGTCAACAGCAGTCTTTAGCGTTGAGGGTTTTTTTTAATCTGTGTAAAATTACATAATTTCTGCTGTTTCAGAAGTGAAGGATTTGCGTGCTCTAAATTTTCATCATGCCAATGCACAGAGGTTTTGGTATGGAGATTTTATCCCGATCTATAGGAGCAAGTGTGATGGACTATAAAGTTGACGAGAAAGAAACCATCCGTTTCGCCGCCGTTTATGTCCATAGATGCTGCTATTACCAAAACTAGTACTGCGCTGATTCTTAGAGGACGGTTGATTTGACCGGATGTCGCAGCAGTACGGCCGACTACTCGTGATCATAACGTATTCATGACAACTCAGCCCTTTTTACGACTGAGGTGCTCACACGACAACGCGTGATCTTGCACCTTTTATGTGTTTTAAGAAAAACGCTCAGTGTTTTAAAGAGCAGCAGCGAATTTTGATCTAACGCGTTACTAAGCTCTGTGAGCAGAGTAATTTCTCCCATTGTGTTGAAATGAACAGGTGTCTGTTATTAGTTCAAGCATTGCATGTTCTTTGAAAGGCTCTATATAAATGTAACTTTGCTCATTCAGTCATATCTTGTGTTCTGTCAAGGACATTTTTTTGAAAACAAACAGCAAAAAGCCTGACTTTCTTGGTGATTTTATTTCTCTTACTGGCTGCCTGGTTCACTGATCACTGCCTGTCCTTGGCAGGATGGATATTGTGTGTCTCTGAAAATGTATTAATATTATTAGTATGTGCCTAACGCTCCTCTCTATTCCAAAGCTGACCCGATTTCCATAATTCTCGTATTGCATAAGACATTTATTCCCATTATATGTTTTAGCATTCAGGTGGTCATTTTTCTTTTCAACAGTTATTGGCGTGATCCAATAGATCCAAAGTCAAACGAGTACGCACATCATGTGTTGAACCCATCCATAGTATTTTTCTGCTTATCTAATATGCCAATATTTTCTCGTAACCATCCCACCAAGTCCTAAAAACACCCAAACCTAAATGCTTAGTAACTACAGTAAAGCTTGTGTCAGTGTCTTAATTTATATTCTGCATTAGTTCATCAAATGGTTATTTATTGAGAGTGAGTCTGTATTTTGTATTTGAAAAAAAAAATAAAACTGTCAGCATTAAGCAGCTTTGTTGTCTGGTTTGAAGGCTGTGGTTGTGCTATTTTTCTGGCCTTTCTGGTCAACTAATTTCTGTACCCAGTCATTCCATCAAGGGAGGTGTGTTGCTATTGAAATGTCTAACTTCCTTCATCTAGGGAATTCATGACATACATTAGAATTACATTTATTATAGCTGCAGGTGGCAATTAAGGGGTCCAATCATTTTATCACATCTGCACAACTTGGTTGCTGATGACATGCCATATTTAGTTCACCAGCCTTTGTGGTTGGTTTTGACGTTTTGTTTCCAGGAATGTTGTATTTTGAAACCAATCTCTCAATTTTCTCTGCTGAATTGCTTTATATAAATATTATTTTTCTGATTCGACATGACTAAGAAATATAGTTCCCCCACAAGGTCAGTTCACCCCAAATGTACTTGCATTCACAGTATGTTCATATACACCATTGAAGTTTGGTGATAATCTAACACTCTATGGCTAAGTTTTAGCCTATTAATAAAAATCCTGCTCTTGGGGATTGATAGTTAAATACACATATTTTTGATCATTATTTACAAGAAGATCTGCATTTTTTACATTTAAAAGGTATCTCTAGATCAAAAGGTCACTGACTTGTTTGAAAGGTGCATTTGCCCAACTAATTTAGGTATCAAAAATCAGGCTAAAAAAAGGTTTACGAAACGTATTGAACTTTTTTTATGAAATAGTCACAAAGTATTGCACTGTATAAACTGCATTTCTCATGCACAATTGGTACACAATGGGATTGACTCATTTTTCTTTTTTTAAATACCTTTTCATATGTCAGAGGGGCTCTGTTGGCAAAAATGTCCTATAATTGCCATGCTAGCTCAAAGTCCATAAATCAATACTCATGTCAAGTTTCATAAGAATTACTCAAAGAAGTCTTCATTTTTTTTCAGCTGTTTTGAATGAATCAGTACACCTTGGAAAGATTGATAGGTATGTAAGGGCCATATACCATACAAATATCAACATGTTTCAGTCTCATCAACATATTGATACCAAATTTGGGAAGATTGGAGAAAGGTCCTACGACTAGTGTGTTACAGTTCATCAGCAACATAAAAAGTAGTAGGATATTTAAATTTAAAGTAATTTCTACAAGAATCAACGTTACAGAAGTCCACTGAAGCCAGTTCTATGATTAGCCAATTACCTGAAAAACATTAGCCAATGTTTGAGTCATCCTTAGGAATCCTTCAGCTTGCTTACAGAAGCAGTATGCAAAATTTCATCTTGATCAGAAGAGCAGTCGTTGAGAAACAGTTATTTGCAATATTATAATGCCCCATATTGACAAAACTGCTACATTTGGTAAGCTACCTCAAAGTCAATACTGGTATAAGTCTTTTAAATTTCATGAAATCTGAACATGTCCTTCAGGAGTGACAGCTAGTTAAAGTTAAAGTTAAAGCCTGACCTTTGTACTACTAATTTGTACTACTAATATTAGTGTCTAATGTCTTTTCTTTTGAACATCTGCAAATGTTAAATATAGTTTTGTCTGCAGTTCATAAAGGAAAAAGCAAAAATACATTAGAGTCAGAACTTGTTTCTTTGTCACACAGTTTTATTATTTTTTTTAAATTATTGCATTGTCTTTTAGCACACGTTGGCAAATGTGTCCATCCTCTTGTCGATTGTCCTTGGACTTGTCTTCTTGTGCTTGGACAGCAGCTGCTGGTGCACCTTCCTCTGCTCCTCCTGCTCCTCAAGTTTGGCCTCCTTATGAATCTGCTCAATGGTCTTGGGCCCGTGGTCAGCTCGCCGCGACACCCAGTTATTCTAGAAAAGCAAAATCAGCAGATGCATACTTTTGCATCACCATGCGCTGGAATGGCAAACACAAACACACAAACACAGGCAGAGTCTCTAACCAGTCGCAGGTCGATGACGTCCTGGAGCAGGAACCGAATGCGTGAGGAACCCCTCCTCTCCTTCACTGTCTTTTCTATATATTTAAAGTAATGATCCATTTTTGGCTGAGAGAGAGAGAGAGAGAGAGAGAGAGTGTAAGAGAAACGTCGACAAATTTCAGATATTCTTCACCTTTCGATTCGATCAGGTGTGCTCTCAGCTGAACTCATGTCACAAGACGTTTATGACTCTTATGTAAACCCTGCTGCCTTGCACGTTGGTCAGTGCTGTAAAGCAGTTCACTGCCATTGTGGGTGTAGCTGTGCTGTCATCAGCTGCACTTGGCTTTGGGGAATCCAGGGTGCAGCAGCAGGAGGTGGCAAACGTGGAGGAGGCTGTGAGAGCAAAACCTTCTAACAGCTGACCAGTCCTGAATAAAAGCCTTTCATTTTGTCAGCTGCAGTAGGAGCAGAGCTAACAACCACACTAACAACTTCTCTAAACAATATGAACTTGGACACTTTTAAAATCATTGCCAAGGCCTAATAATACACTGATATCAGCACAGCATGCTAGTCGCACTATAGATGATGATCCTAATTAGTTGGCTACCCTGTAGTCAGAGTGCAGGCAACAGGCAAGCAACAGAAAACACTGACGGCAAAACTTTTATAAACAACATTTCAACATGCTTGTTTTTTGGTTAAAAGCGTGCATGGAAAAAAAAAACCCACAATAAAAAAGACCAGGAAACTTGAACACAAATAACTGTCACACTAGTTGGTGACTGAACTGTCAACATCACAACTGCCATTCCTACTAGAGACAAAATTGACAGTCAATATACAATATCCAAAACTTCTTCATCCAGTTTCGATGTGTAAAGTACTTGTTGTGAAAAACGCAACACAGACCAAATCTGGACAAAATCCGCACAGCCGCTGCACTGCACACTAGCACTCATCTACACATGCGCCGTAAACCTTTACATGACATATTAAAGATAAACCGATGCAAGTGCTGAGCATCTGCTGAGAATATTAAATCAACCCAGACCAGGCCCGCGGCCTGCTTACCCTGGCCTTCTCCAAGTCCAGGTCTTTGCCGATGGCTGTGAGGAGGTGGCACAGACGCTCCAGGCTCTCCTCGCTGTGGTTCATGAACAGCTTGACCACACAGTCGTGCATGATGGCCTCTGACAGCATGTGCAGCTTGAACAGCTCCCCGATGAACTTGATGTTACCGATGGACCTCCTGTGGGCCTTGTCCTTCGCCTCCTCCAGATCCTCCTCCAGCCTCTCCCGCTCGCTGGCCTTGCGAGGAGTAACCAGAACAAAGACAAAAGCAAGAAACAGCGCGTTTGGACCCGATAACGACCAGGCCGCCTCCCAGCACTGCTGCCGATTTCAGTCCCCTTTCTCCTGATCTGTGGGTTGGTGAGTCGGGTAAACTAGACAGGAGTGCTGCTTACTGAAGTGGCCGCTTCCAGCTGGTGCCGCAGCTTCTCCAAAACATCATCGTTGACCTTGTCCTTCTCAAACTCCTTCTGACAGCGGTTCAGCAGCAGCTTTTGGAAACCCACAGTGCTGGTGGGCTTGTCTGCCATGGGCACTTTTAACTACACAGGAAAGACATGTAGGAGAAACACTTGGGTATAAGACAGTGTTGAGAGTTCTGTTACTAAATAGAAGCTGATTAAAGCTCCATGTCAGTTTAGAGTGGTTCAAACAGAGTTCACTTCTGTGTGGCATTTGCCTTTGTATGGAACTTCAGCAGCAATGTATGGGAACATGTTACTCACCATAGCCAGGCAGCTGCACATATTGCCATAGACCATAGAGAAGCTGGGCTCATCGATGGCTTTTTCAAAAACCAGATCAACCACGCCTTTGAGGCGCTCCTCTGTGTCGATGGTGAGGTCCATCACCTGCTTCATCAGCTGGTTAAACATCTGCGGTGTCAGTTTGTTCAGGATACTGCGCACCTTCTGGAAAAGCTCCTGGAGAGGAAAACAGACTACCGACTAAGCTTTCCATTACAAAGATCCCAATCTTTTGTTAAATTCAGCAGTTCTTCCACATAATGACTAACTCCTCACTTTCACCAAATATTTACTCTGCCATTTGGAACTTCGTCATGAACAAAAATCACTCAACTTTGCTATATAGACCGATAAAGGCATCATACATCAATCACACTTTCCGAGAAGTGTAGCACTGGCAGCAAACAGTTTATCAAATCTTATCAACTAAAACCCCTCATGTGCTCCAAATTCAAATTAAAAGAAAACCCATTAGAACCAGCTACAAGAATTTAAGATTTAATCAACATATAACTCCTACAAAAATATAAATATATATATATACATAATAACCAAATCTGATCCAATAATAACCCTACCGACCAGACAATGCAATGAAGATCTGTCAATCTCTCCAAATGCTGAATTGCACACAAATTTGCAAGAATATTTTTAACACAACCATTGGGTGTTAACCTATAATATATACAAGATCATCCACAGAATACACTACAATATCTACAATACTCTCTCACCAAAATCAACACCACAATCAACACAAGGAACAACAAGCACACAAGATCTGGTCCTCAGTATCATCACACCCCCTGTTTACACTAGAAACCAATGTCCCCCTGCATAGCTACATTCGTGCACACTCCCCGCACACCCACCCAATTAAACAATGACTCTATAATTTAAATATCCAATTCTTGAAGAGCATATCGCAAATAAAATTAAGTAGCTTTCAAGCCAACCATAACAGGCTGTGACTCTGAAATCTGAAAACAGGGCATGGCGGAGTGAGGTGCTGACCTGAGTTTTCTGGGTCTCGGGGTTCTGGGTGTTCTCCCTTTTCATGCCAGGCTTCCAGGCATTCTCGGCCTTCTTCAGCTGCACCTCGTCGTTCATGGACACGTTGGTGATGATCTTGCGGGGAGGCAGCCGTCTCGGGCCTACACTGAGCAGCTGAAGCAATAAATGGGTGCTCTTTATTATGGGCGGTAACATTGTCACAAAGACCTCGGTCACAAAAGATGACCAGGCGCTCATTTATTTGTGACAGAAGAGAAGGGATGAGCGGAGAGACCCACCGGTGCACCCCTGCCTCCAGGAATTGCCCTGCTGAAGTCTGCAGAGGCTGGGTTGAAGCCTGGGTCTCTGGCGATAAGGCGAGGGCCCACCTGCTGCAGGGGCAGCTTGTTTTGTTTGATCTAGAAAAGAACAGAGTCAAGTCGAAGTCCATCAGCCCCTCTCCATGGAATGGTTTTAAAGCTCCCCTAAGGCCAATGTTTTAGCAGGCTTACCTTGTCCAGTACCACATCAGAGATGGGAGGAAGCCCCTCTGGCTTCTGCATGCAGGCAGGCATGAACTGGAAGGCCAACAGGAAGTCTCTATCATACTGCCTCTTCCCATCCTTCAGCTCTGGCTCTGCATGCAGAGAGGGGTACAGTGAGCACCTGGAGAGAGGAATCACCTCTCTGTCAGGACACTGGGCCTGCCCCACAGGAGTGTCCTCTTTTGGCTTCTTCCAGGTGTTGGATAAACTAATAGCTGTAAAACATAACAAATCGGTCTGGTGTCTTTTTAGTGTCCTAACATAGCATGTCATGCATGTGGTTATTTACCTTGACTCAAGCTTTGCCTAAGCTTGGACTGTAAGATGGACTCCACTTTATCCTCCAGCAAGACCTCTGGCTCCTTCCCAGTCTCTTTCAGCTCTGCCCCAGTGGAGGCTCCACAGGCCTGGACTGCCTCTATAACAGCCTGGCCTGGGAGAGTGAGGCCTGAAAGAGCAGCAGTGCTGGAAGGCAATGAGGGCGTCAGCGTGCCTGAGGCAACCGCCTCTCCGGCTGCTGGACTTACAGCCTTCGCCGGACAGTGGGCCTCCAGGGCCAGGCTGACACTGACATTCCCCTGCTCTGCTACCTGGCTGTTCAGCTGCTGGGATTTGAGGTAGAAAATGCGAGGATAATGAGGGTGTGGACATAAAAACTAGCAAAAGACAGAAAAGATGGAGAGAGAGAGATAGAGAGAGAGAGAGAAAGAAAGAGAGAGAGAGAGAGAGAGAGAGATACTGCACACACATGCAGAAGAAGGGGAATGGCAATGAGGGTGGGGGGGTGAGCACAGCACAGCACAGCACAGCACAGCACAGCACAGCATAATTAGAGAAGTGAGTAGAGAAAGAGACAAAGAGAGAGAGAGAGGAAATGAGAAAGCACAAGAGGGCAAAAGATCCAGCCGCAAAGGCACAAAATGTGTGTGTGTGTGTGTTGAGGTGGGGGGGGAAGACACAAAGACAGCAAGAGACAGCAGACAAGCATGGGGTGCTTAAATAAATGGGCAGGAGAAATAGAGAAAGAGAGGAAAGAGGAACACTGTTAACATTTAGGGAAAGAGGACACAAAGTAAGTGCAACAGCGCAGTAGTGAGTGTTCCCTTTACAGAGAGGCCTTTCCTCAGAGGAGCTGAGGTGCTCAGGGTTTGGCTGAATCCTTCTTACAGGGCCTTTATGTGGGCTGTCTGTGTAGAGGGAACACGAGGGAAGATCAGGAGGATTTGAGTGGCTGTGAGGGAGAACTAAGATGGAGGCAGACGAAAGAATAGGCACGGCAAGTCGGAACATCAAAACACATCTGAGAAGCCTTCTTAAATCAGAACAGCCACAATCACACAAGCTACTGGAACCAGTCAAATATGACGGAGGAGGGTCAACGGTGTGACCGAATCACTAAAGAAGGAAGAGAGAATGGCCAGAAATCAAACTACACCATCAGATTTTGTTGCTGATTGTATGATGCTTTTAATAGGACAAGACAATGAAAGCCAGCGAAACAACCAAACAATCAGCTCAGAGCTCATTATGAGGGAGGACTAGATGAGAGAGTACTTTGACCTGTGGAGTGGATCACGCGAAGCAGCGGCCTGCAGCCGATCAGGGGCTCAGGCTGCGGGACTGAATGGCTTACCTGTGGAGCAGTAGGGGTAGTGCAGGGACGTCCCACTGGTGGGCTTGTGTTCTGGCTAATGCCTACTCCAGACATGATCTCCTCTGTGATATCCTTGCCATCCTGGTTAGGGTCTCGGATACGGATCTTAGCGAACAGTAAGTTATTTGCATCTATTAAGTCAATCTACAATTAAATTAATTTCACCTCTGAGGCAGGGGGAATACTCACTGTTTTCTTTACCCTCTTAGTGGGTGGAGGCTGCTGAGCTGTATGCACTATTATGGATGGAGATTTGGTGTATATGGTCTGGCCAGGATAGTATGAAGGCCCTGCCACTAGTGGTGACCAAAAAAAAGCACTGGTTTCAGTTAGAGAGCAAACGAAAAACCAGTTTCAGCCAGCGGGAATACCCAGAAGAAAGGTCTCTTTATCGGTGAGAGCACGCATGTGGGTTTCCCAGGTGGGGGTAGAGAAAGGGAAGTCCAAACTCACCATATGCTAGTGGGCAGTCTGCAGGAAAGAGCCCAGGGTAGAATGTACTGGGTCCTGTGGGCTGGACGGAGTACTGCTGGGGATGTCCCACGTAGGGAAGGCCACTGTGGTGATACTGAGAATGAAACAGAACAGCAGAAGTAAAGGGCCTAGCACCAGACATGGCCATTCATATAGGACACTCCTAAAAGAGATATTCGAAGCAGTAAACAAACAAAAAATACAAAAACATTTAGTTTTTACACTGAAAAAAAACTAAACTAGAACTTCTCATTTCTGCTTCCAAGATAAAACATATTTTTATCTACACATTTTAGGAGCAGTTTATTTATTGCTGGCCAACCTGTTTATAGACAGATTTTCAACCCATTTGCTACACTGTGTACATATTTGCACAGGCGCTTTTCTCTGCTCTGGGTACCTGAGGCACGTAGTACTGGAGTACGTAGTACTGGCCGGTCTGGGATGAGGTGAAGGGCATGGGTGTCAGGAACATCATGATGGGCTGGCTGGACACGGGTCGAAAGGAAGCGCTGTTACTTGGAATGGCAGGCTGGGCTGTCTGCATCTGAGGGATCTGGAAAAGCTGGGAGAGGAGAGGAGTGGAGAGTGAGGGTCACAGAGCAGCGTGGCGTATGCCGCAGCAGCCGACTCAGACGCTCGGAGTGAAGACTTTAGTCAAGAGTTGAGTCGTGGACTCTACAGCAGTTGTACTGGGAATGTTGAGGAGATATATACATAAAAAAAAAAAGATTAAAATTTTCAAGGGATTTTGAATGTCCTATTATGCTAGGCATGCAAGATACAAAAAGAAAATCTTTCAAGAGTCTGTTTCACATGCATGGCACTAATACAAGGGTGAATGAACTAGCATGAAAAATTAAACAATTACAATGATGGATGCAGCTAATTAGCCATTATTGCAGGAGAGAGGATATATATGTAAAAGACAACTTATCTTGAATGTAAATTTGTACTGATAACCTGAGTCTATCAATGCCACTGCTGACAAAATATGACATGAGCTAGAATTCAGAATGTGACAAAACCCCCATCCCAGTTGGCTTTGATGCTCAGAATGGGAACATAGTGAGGGAATTCCTTCTACATGAGAAACAGTAAAATGAGCCTAAGAGGTGATTCTCACATACTGTCTCCCACCGAGCTGTTGCCATCTTAACATTTTCTGGACATAAAATCCTCCCTCCAGCAGTTATGCATGCAGGCAGAAATGAACCTTTGTATGGGCTCCTGGGTAATGGAGCAGCCATACCATGTCCAAAACAGATTATTAAAAAGCACTGGAGTCCAAAGGAAATAAAAAGAAACAGACTAAAAAAGACTAAACATAAAAGACTAAACATAGGTGCTGGCATCCTCCGAACTGGGGAGCAGAGTGGAGCGCAGGTGCACCACTGAGCTACTGGAATGTCTTTCAATGCATTTTTTGAAGACTGCAAAATTACCTGAATGGATCTCAATCCTCCCTTGAATATTGAAGCAGGAACGAGAGAGAAGCTAGTGGAAGAACGCACTAATGGGTGTAAAGGGTCAGAGAGACTGTAACACGCTCAGATACACTGGCACACACAATTTAAACAAATCTTTAAACAAATTTAAACCAAAACAAGTTTGTTTGTTTTTTTTAAATGACGGAATTGAACACTGTTGTTACAGTGGAATTGTGAGGTCAGAGGCAGAGCAAATGTGTTCCACTAACCTTCCTGGCCCTTTAAGTGCACTACTGCAGATAGACTGAAAACAAATTTCACCTAAATAAAATCACACTGTAACACTGAAAACATAAACACAGACAAGCACTGAATGAGTGGTAAAGGGCATTAAAGCCTAAGTATTACATGGAGATCACCGCTCACATTTTAAATTCTTTCCTTTGACAAAACAACTCACATCAGCAGCCAAGGCACTGCACTGGCTTTCTAAAAGGAGATGGCAGATGGCACTATCAATTAGCTTCACTCAAAAATAGGAGAAAACAAGGAATGCGGCATGTTATGCGCTCGTGCACATAGTTCGGTCACACGTCTCTGCTATGGTCTTCCAACGTACACTGCCCTTGATATGAGGCAATATGGCCACCTACTGTAAGCTCAACCTTGGGTCACGATATCATGCAGAGCCTTCATAATACCCTATGCTTCTGTGCATGTGCTAGTCGGATTCAAGCTCAAATATCGTCTCTCTCAGCTAGCACAGCCCGGCCTCATCTGTCTACAAAACTTCCAAGAGGTCTCCGGTACACTAGACAAATGTTGCTGTTTTGTATTCACAGAGAACATTTATCCAAGTATGTGTACAGGTCAAAAAGTTGGGATGCGGCTGGGAGACAGGAATCCATCTGCCTCTGAGATTGATGTGTGAGTTGGGGAGGGGAGTGCAGTGGCTAGAACACTAAACTTGGCGAGGTTTTACCACAGGCACACAGAGGAGCATGCAGCATACAGTGGGAGGTGCTGCGCTGCGGCGGCGGACATTAGCTGCTGGTGGGCAGGATGAGAGAGCAAACTGGGGGTGGAGGAGGGTGGGGGGAGCCAGGCAGAGACTGTGGGGGCAGGATGCGTGCAGACGCATGTCACATGCTGCAGGAATCTGGACCATGTTGCTGACAAGTTCATTGAATGTTTTGAAGCCAACTACAGCACATGCATGTCTGTGTTGTATCTGGGCTTGGTGGATTAGGGTCAAGGAAGACTTATTTTTAGCTGAAGATGTCTTTCAATAGCAACACACTTAACTGCAGATAACCATATTTACTGCTAAACTTTGGCTGACATCTCAAGTGAGGCGCACTTCATACAGAATGAATACAAGAGTTAATTTACTGTCTTGTGCAGTTCAATATAACAAGCTCATGGTTCATTGCAGGTGGAGCCACCGTCCTTGTTGATTGAAAACCTTAAGAAGCAGAAGCAACAGTCCTATTCCAAGCTAGAGAAAAAAGGCACAGGACTCTCACACAGCAGACTCTGAAATGGAGGATCTCTCACATTAAGGTATGGCTATGCAGCCTTGAATTTTTATCTCCAGACATTCTTGTGTGGTTCCTAGATTTTTCCCACTTTCCAGTCCTTTTCTCAAGTACACTTTAAATAGAAAATAAAGTAATTAATTGAAGGGAATAGCCGGTTCCATCTTTATTCTGAGCTCAATGTTGCATACAGACGAGGTATTGACCACAGAATGTCTAACAGTCTCAGGTGGGTTCAATATTTATACATTTTCATCAAGTTACAAAACCATTTTTTATTAAAATTGTATCTTTAGGTGGTATCCTGGCCTCAATCCTGGACTTGCCACAGAGGCCATATTTGGTCATTCTCACTTCCTGCTTACTTCTGAAGCCTAATTTGGTCTTTTACAATTCCTGCCATCATATTATTTACATTAATAATTTCATTTTATTACCTCACTTGAGTACACCTCTGGCTGGATATTGAACCACTTGGTTGTAATCCTAAATGAATCATGAATGATACAATCAAAGGATCACTGCTTGAAGCCAAGCAAAAAAGTTTGATTTTTCACATTCACAGACATGAAGAACCAGCAGGACGAATCAAGACTCATGTGAACTGTGTGGGAAAGTAGACTTTGCACATACTGTAGAACAAAACCGCTTTGATGAAGTTGTAAGCAAAGAGCTATTAAGAACATAAGCCTGTGTAAATCCTGATAAGCAATTGTAGTTCAGAAGTGTTTGAATATGTGTATTGTTTGTTTGTATTTTCACAGGCCAAAAACAAGTACTGATTAGCAAGATTTACTACCTCCCAGTACACCATTTCTTTTTACTGCCTGAGTAGATGTTGATGGAAGTCAAAAGGGCAACAGAAGCAACAGCCATCTGGTGGTTGCTTCCAGACTACCAGATCAGCTTGATATTCTCTATTGCCTCTCTCTGGCAGAATACCCACCAGGTCATTCCACATTTGCAGTTTTGGTGATGCTCTTTGCTTTGGCTTCAGTGTCATTTTGGTGGGCTTCTTTGGGTGGGATGATTCCCCCGCTGAGAGTGTGCGGGCTGTTGTGGAGAGAGGATGTGTCTCCAGAGTCACATCCAGACCCACATATGGCCACCGCAACCAGAAAAGCACAGGCGAGGAAGGCAAGGCTTCTGAGAGCTACCAGCCAAGCAGGTGTGGACAGAAAAGAGGTGCTCTGTAGCAAAGAGAAAGGAAGCTGATTGCTTGGTATGTAAAAGGACAGAAACCTGGAAGCTGGTGTGGATAGTATGAAACCCACCAAAAATGAAAACAACAGCTTCATTTGGAAAGAAAACAAAACAAAAAAAAACCAAAAAAACCCACAAAATGCAGCAAGAGAGAACAGGTCTTTGCTTATCTTAGATAAATCAATGTTTGAAATAATCAATGCTTTAAAAAGCATGGTAGCCAGGAACAAAAAAGTAACCAAAAGTATTCAAGTATCCATTTTTTTATATCAATTTTTATCTCTGACAAGGAAGATGTGGAGGGGAACCTGGGAGCCTGTTGGACAGGGTAATGAACTGGATTGCAGGCTCAAACACTGTATGCACTTATATGCACTTGAAGGACAGTGTTCACTACCAGTTCCGTGTACGCCTTTTTTTCTATCGTCACTTTGCATCAACTGGGAAGGAGCAACTGTCATTCACACCCAACAGGAATGCAGCTAGATGTGATCTTGAGAATTCTTGGCTATAGAATCGCCAAAAACTATCTTAAGCACTTTAGCACCATTCTAAGACAACCATTGACAATAATTACTCACCTTAATGAATTCTTTGTCTGCATCTTGGCTGCATCTGAGCTGGTGGTTGAAAAGCAGGGCCCGCAGCTGTCGGTTCTGGTGCTGGATGTCATACTGCTTAGCTGTCTGACAGGCCCGCACAACTCGTAGGTCTGTTCAAGGTGGCACTTGTACACCTCAATTTCCATCGTAATTGTCCTGTACAACCATTAAAAAATTTGACAGAAGTTAAAAAACAGCAGAACGGTTTGTTACAACTGGAAAAAAATAAATAAGAAAATATTGTTTGTTGTTGTACATGAAAGTCAGAGAGCCATGAGGATAAGCCCTCTTGTCCAAAGTTCTGATCAGCAGTTATGACCTCCTAACACTGCAATCAAAATGCACGGGCAAAAGATGCGTTACTGAAAAAACACTCTGCAGATCTGGAATTCATGTCACCACAGTCAAAGTTGAAGGCTTTGTTCGGTGAAAAGAAAACAAATGTATCAAAGTTGGCGTTATACTCAGTAAGAACTCAGTACAGTAAGAAACTGCAAAATACTCAGAAAACTCTGTGCATGAGTCAGTGGCTCAATAGTCCAACTAAAATCAGCCAGGACCACAGTTTAGTTGGGTTAAACATGAGTCAACTAAATCCTTAGTCAGAGAATGATATTCTGTCTTTGCTGCTTACATGATCAGCTTCTTTCAAATAGCCATGTAAACTTAGTCAACTTAGTTATTTAGGAATAATATCAAACTACATGTGGGCCATCAGATCCTGTTTGCCCTTGAAGACCCACTCACAATCTCTGCCCAAGTCAGAGACTATTTAGAGCTATGATCTTAATTCCAGCACTGGACATGCATTACCTTGCACAGTTTCACAGCTCTGGCACTGCAATCAACAATGCATACGTCTTAACTAAGAAGGCACCTACTTCCTCTCTGGGAGTGAAGGAAGCCAGCTGCTTGATCTTCAGTGTCTGGTTGAGTCTTGGATGCATCAAGCACAGGGACACCAGCTGATACCCCATGGTTGAGGTGCTCCATATATTGTGCAAGGATCGGTTCGTTATAATCACCATTCTGCATTTTTTAACAGCAGCAACAGCATAAAATGGTTCAGTTAAGGGTGCATCATTGGAAGACTTTCACTAAAATATGTCCTCACCATGTCTCAAATACAGCAATACCTCTTAGAAGCCATTGTACTGCACACAGAATGGACAGTCCCAGCAGTTTCTGTTCCCATATGGAACCTCAGTGTTTTGATTACAGAAAAAGCAATTCACAATGACATGAACTGGTTTCTTCCTATTGAATAGGGAGTTTATATATATAACTGAATTTGATCAAACTGTAGCAATGATTGTGAGCAAGGATCTTTCATTTTACAGCCTAAAAATGAAAGTGACAAATAAATGTATGTTACAAATAAACCAAACTTGAAACTTTATATGAATAGCTTCATGTTGAATATACACAGTTAATCAGTCATTAAAAACTACATTCTATTCATACAGAATGTTTATGAAAGTTAATTTAATCTAATTAACAATAAATGAACAGTCGAATATTGTAGTTCAAACAGACCAATAGCTGTAGTAATGGCTTAACTCATTTTGCTTATTTAGAGAGAACGATAAATTTGAAAACCCACAGGTTTGTGAATTTGGGTCTCTAAATCATACAAAAGTAGGTTTTCTATTGCTGAACAGTTAGCTAGCTAATAAACTACCAGCACCTAAACGATCAAAGTTGAAAGCTGAACAATGAAATGGTTCCACAAGGAATGGTTTATAGCCCCGAGTTTCACACTCGCTGACCTCAACTGTTAGCTAGCTAACTAGCTTATCGCTGTGATAAAGCGATACAATCTTTAGCAATGAGGACATGAATAAAGTATCCTTTACAATTTTCACAATATTGTGAAAATTTAATTTGCTGGCATTGGAGGTTATTAAATATTCACAATATCAATAATAATTCCTTGGCTCACAGAATCAGACATTACATTTTTGCTGTTATGGCAGCTGTTATAAAGATCATATTTATACAGAACCCTGTTCAGTTAGTGCTAGTATTGAGGAACCATTGCATAACTAATAGCGGTACAGAGACAGAAACATCATGTGTTCAGATGAATAACTGGATGTGTGTGAGACAGTCTGTGAGAGGTTTGCATTTGTGTGTGTTGCATGACTATGAGTGGAAAAACCATATAAAGGTAAAAACATTACCTCTGCAACAAGGATCTCTTCTATTTGAAGGAAAGGTTTAAGTTAGACACAGTCTCCACAGAGTAAGTTAAATCTGTCTGTGTTAAGACCAGTTGACATATCAGTGGTTTATCACTGATTATGCCTGCCACTGAGATACCACAAATTAAGGACTCCAGATTCCAAGACATAGAGTTGTGCAGTGTGAGCGATACATCAATTTGAAAACTTCAAAAGTCACGTAATGTGTGCATGGCATAAGCATATCAGCAGGTCCCAAAAACATTTGCTATCAGAAATGATTTCATCATAAAAAAAAAACTACAAATTCTAGACTTGAGAATGTGAGCATCAATCCCACTAACACTCACATACTAAAAGAGCACTCTACCACTTGAGCTAGTTCTCCTAGAGTGGGACTTGTTTGCAGATCGGACAAAAGCTGAAGACACAGTGGAATGGCAATTCTCTAGGAGATCATACCAAATCCTGTATCCACCCTAAATATTTCATCTAGCTGTGAAGTCAAAAAAGCTTATTCCTGAATTGACAGGAATAGTTCTTGCAGATTCTGATATGCTATGCAAACACTATAAAATGTGAGCTATGTTCGATCTGGCAGCCATTGGCTCTAACTGTCTCTTTTTAATGAGTTAAGCAATGCTTACAGAATAACTTTCTATGGCTTCAAATACTTCCAAGAATTAAACCTTGCAGAGCTCTGTAGCTAGACACATTGCCTCTGTGGGTTTGACATGTTCATTTGACAAACTAGCTAAAATAGCATCTTTTGGTTTGAATAAATTGCCCCTTAGACCCAGACAAAAAAATTGCTCAAAATCTTTCTGCTTATTCATGCAGCAATGACCCAGATTTCCAAAGAAAGAGGACGTATGGTTAAAGCTAGAAAAAAATGCCTACTCTGTGCTCAGGCAGAAAATCTGATATTTTAAATATGTCCCTAAAAGGTTTATATTCCTTGGCTCACAGAATCAGACATTACATTTTTGTTGTTATGGCAGATTTCATGGTGTAATAGACAGCACTATGTAACTCGCAGCAATAAAGCTCAGTGGACTTTGCAATTGATGATTTCGTCACTGTGTACAACTGCACTGAACTGCTCTTTAACAAAAGCTTCTGCACATTTGCTTTTGAAGTTTAATTCAAAAGTTGGCTGCAGAATAACCATTTGTCAGAGGGAACAATATGTGTCAACTTTCACCTATGCTCGGTCGAAAAGTGGCCGTAATCTTGTTGACACCAAGTCTACAATTTCATGGAAAGGTTCCCTTCACTGCTGCACCGAGAACTGCAAAAGGAACTGAGAAAGGCCGATTAGCTCAGTTGGTCAGAGTGGGGTGCTAATAATGCCAAGGTCATGGGTTTGATCTCCATATGTGCCCTGTGCCTCTTCCAGGAAGATTTTTTAAACCATTTTCAATAATGGCACCACTTTGAACCAGATACCTTTTTCTCTTCTGACAGCTGCACAGTGGCCTTGTGAAAAGAATACAGTATAGAAAGGCACCCACAAACATTACTGTACACATCAGAGGTCAGCACAGGAATGTCAGTTTGTAAGCCTGCCAAATCTGCCCCCACAGGCTCCCTGAGTTCTACTAATCGCTCCAACACCTTGTTTCAACCTCAGTTTCTTTTTTTTAAATTTTCCCATATGCTCTTGAACAAGGTCCCACATCTCCTTTAACAATAAAACAGTAAACATTACACATGTACCAATATAAAACAATATGTAAACAATGTGAAAATAATGTTACTAACTTTGGCAGTTGTGCTGCTTCTAAAATAGCCCACCAGCTTCCTTGACTTTGTACAAATGGCAGATAGCACTGGGGTTAGTTCAAGAGCCTTTTAAACAACTATATTCAGGGTGTGAGCAATGCAGAGTGCATGAGGCAGCTTCAGCTATTTGCCACAGGCAATCATATTAGATGTGCCATCAGTAACCATGTGACTTTATTTTATTCCCCATTCTTCCATAAAAGAGGATTTCACACAGGCCAAATTTTCAGCCGTATGCGCCTGCAGGAATTTCACAACACCAAGTAGTGTAGACTTCAGAAATGTGTTGTCATCTATAAAATGGCAGGTCACAGCCAAGAAGGCATCCACATTAAGAGATGTCCACATGTCTGCTGTCAAACTCATTGCAAGAACTTTCTGGACCTCAGCTTTGGCCTTCTCTTTCTCTTGTTGACATTTGGCCTCAACCATGGCCTTTACAGTCTAAAGGGAAGGAAGAAAATAATTATATATATTTTTAATACTACTCTCATAATGTATCCATGTCACCACACATACCTTCCTAGTTGGGAGAATATAAGTTGAATCCAATTTTGCTACCAAGTCCCTGAAGCTTTTATCCTCAACTAAGCTAAATGGCTATGTGTCTCTAACTATCATGGGGACCAAAGCCTCATCCAGCTCTTCCTTTCTGGTCACTGCTTTGTAAAGATTAGATTATACTTTGTCACCAAAAAATATAGTACTCACCAATGAAATTCACTTTATAATCCAATCCAAACTGCAAATAACATGTAAGGTGCAGAGAATAATGCAATATATATATATATATATTTATGTATATAGAGTATATACACATTTTATATACATGTGCATAATAACGTTAACACCTTGTGACAACTGATAAATAAGCCAAATGACATTGGCAAGGGTGACAGTAGGAAAAACTCACTGGAGGGGACTTGGAAGGTGTCAGACTCAAAAGGGAACTCATCCTCCTTCGGTTAACCCTGGATAAACCTGGGCAAAGATGAGTTGGGTAGAGGATGGCTGACAAATTGTAAGCATGAAAGATACACTACAGCATTCCTACACAAAGACATCATAGGAGATAGAAACAGAGCACAGTTCACCTGGATAGAACACCTGGGTAGAAATACAGTAACTCATTATTATAACAGTACAAAGAAATGAAATGTGGATCATCCAGGTGAGGTTCATCTGCTAATCTGCACATAAATATTGTTTGTGACAGTGCAGAATGTTGCAGGTAAATGGAGGGCAAGGTGCTGTCATTTTAAGCATTTTAAGGCAGGTCCAGGAAGGAGAAACCCCAGCAGGTAGGAAGAGTTAGTGGGGAGCACAGATAGCACAGCACTCCAGAATCATGTACTGGAGCATGGTGTGTCCACTGGGGGGAGGTGGGGTGGTTGGAAGAGCATAAAAGACTGTTGTTACTGCAAAGATTCATTTAGACCTTTCATTTGGACTGTTATTCTTTTTTTAGGGGGCGGGGGGGCATGTATTTAATGAAATAATAACGAAAAATTAATAGATGAATTCATACCAACTCAAATTTGCTGGTAAAGAAATAATTTGTAAGGTAAAAGTTATTTTAAGAGTGATGTTAGGGAATTTTTTAAAATGTTAATTATAATTTCATTAGAATAATTCTAACATTTACGGGATGATCTGAGGGTTAAAGAAAAAAGAGGTGGACCTTATGGGCAATAAAGCAAAAGTCATTATTGTAGTACAAGACCCTTTGTTCTAGCTAAGTGATCTGCTGCATCTCAGTTTGAGTCATGTAGAATTCTAAAGACAGAAAGTCTTTATTCTGGCATAAAATAAAACTGAAGGGGGAAACATACTTTGAGTTAGTACCAGTAGTTATTGATTGTACACAAAGTCCAGTATGCATCCAAATGTAATCAAGAGATATCTGTTGGTAGCTGAACATCTCCAACTCGTACAATGCAATGTTTCTTCTTTGTGTCAAATGAACTTAACAATTCAAACATCCATAACTGGCCGTGTTTCTTGCCAACATACTGGTGTTTGGACTTATGGGATTACATGTCTGTTGCCTTCAATAGCTTAGTTGGTAGAGTGGAGGACTGTAGAATTTAAAACTGTTATCCTTAGTCTGTCAGTTAAAATCTGACTCAAAGGAAGTTTGTTTTTTCACATACAAGCTTCTTTTTTAAGTGAGCAAATACAAAGAGCGTTCCCTGACCAGGAATCAAGCCTAAGTCGCAGTGGTGAAAGTGTTGAATCCTAGCCACTCACCCACCAGCAATAAAGCTCAGATGCTTCTGACAAACATTTTTCAAACTCTGTATTCCTAGTATACTGACGATGTTTGTATGCATACTAGACTTGGTATGCATGAGCATTAGGAGGTCATAAAGAGAGGTATTCATATTTCTTTTTAATCTACATAAAAATTAAGTTTGAAAGAGAATCCTAGCCACTAGCTCACCAGGGATAAAGGTGACAGTTTCCTCTGACATGAACATGACCTACATTCATTGGTAACATTTTGAATGAAACCAGGCAAAAGTATTTAGTCACTAGCTGAAATAGCTCAGCTGGGTGAGTGTTAGATTGAATATCAAAAGACTCCTAGTTCAGTCCTGGGTTTTGGTAGCTGTACAAGACCAAGCTCCTTATCAAATTGTCCTCTTTTTAAGAATATTTCATATACTTTTACATTCCTTTCTAAAAACGAATAAGACATTACTGTTTTTACGCTATTGTTAGAAGTCATAGTGTAATAGTGCTCTAGACTTTGAATTCAGTGATCCTACTTAAACTTTAGTGGAATTTGCACTT
Organism: Electrophorus electricus; assembly: GCF_041902795.1. NCBI lineage: Eukaryota > Metazoa > Chordata > Actinopteri > Gymnotiformes > Gymnotidae > Electrophorus > Electrophorus electricus. The sequence continues at coordinate 268,862 of NW_027658800.1, read as the reverse complement.
CCTTATGATATGTTTCCTCACTGCACAGAGAGCCATTTGAACACTGGCTTCTGTATAAACGCTTTTGAAATGTTTTTCTTTAGTTGTCTACTGGCCAAACCACTGGACAAGGGGAGGGTAGGTGTCAGCTTGCATGTATGCTTGTGTTGGTATCCTGGTTCACACACTCCCTGTGTTTTCATGGAATGGGGCCTACCTCAGCTTCGTTTGGCTCATGGATGGGCTTTGTCCTACCAAAAAAGGTGATGCAAATAAGTCATCTGCTTACTAAAGTTCTTGAAAATCACACTCTGCGAAGAGGCATTGCATAATGCAAAAAAACCTTCAGAAACAATACACTCTAATGACAGCAACCAACATACTTAATACAGGAGTGACCTCAGGGGTGACCTCATCCAAAGGCCACAACAGGAACAACAGGCTTAAGAAGGGACACATGAAATGACCTCAAAACACAAAGTGAGCAGGTCAGTTGAGTTGATATGTGACTTCATTAATGTGCTTGGTAATTTCATATGGACCGATATACTTGGGACCTAACCTGCGACATGACCCCGGCTTGCGGAAGTCCTGTGTAGAGAGCCACACTCTGTCACCAGGTTGGTATATCGGGTTCTCCCCTCTGTGCCTGTACGCAATTTCCTTATACATTCAGAGAGCTCATACAATACACTGATCTGTTTCCTCCCATACCCTTTCGCTCCGCTGCATCCACTCATCCACAGTGGGGAAACCAGCTGATATGGAAGTCCATGGGACATTTGAGGCTGATAACCTAAAATACAATAAAAAGGAGTCAAGCCAGTGGATGAACTAGTAAGTGAATTTTGGGCCATTTCTGCCAATAAGAGGAACTTGGACCGGTCTGATGGATTGTTCATATAAAAACAATATAGGAATTGGCCATTTGACTGTGGATGTAAAACTAATAGCTACCCCGATGTGTTCAATATAGGAAGCCCAAACTCGAGATGTGAATTGATGTCCCCAATATGATATTATGTCCTCTGGGATGGCAAATATACGGAACATCTGGTTAAACAAGGCTTCCACAGTTTGGCAGGCTGTAGGCATACTCGGAAACACAATGAACCACACACCCCTGGAGAATCCATCAACTACAGTGAGGACAGAGAGGTCAGTAACGCAATCTAAGGTGATGTGAGACCAAGGACTTTCTGGTACGGGAAGAAGCATGAGCTTTCCTGTGGGTAGGGTCTTAGGCATCTTGCTTTGACTGCAAATTGAACATGAAGAAACATACTTATAAATATCGCTTGTCATAGCCCTGAACCAGCGAAGAATGAGCCCACTTCAACAGATGGTCACAGCACAAGGTAGGTAATGTTTTCCCGACAGACATTCCATTGGGATGACTGTGTCTTGTATGGCTTGTTTATTCCATCATCTATTTTATATACACTTGTCTATTTAATCATCTATTGTAACTTGGACTTGTCGTATCGTTGTGAAAGTACAGCTCCTACCCCGATGTTAGCAGCATCAGCTTCCACGACAAATGGAATGGAAGGATCAGGATGTCGACGTATGCTAGTCGTGGTAAAAGCTTCTTTCGGTTTCCTGAATGCTTGATCAGCCTCCTGATTCCAAAGTAGCTTGGTCATTGCTCCTTTCAGGAGGGCTGTGAGAGGAGCTGCAATGCTGCTAAAATTCCATATGAAGCATCGGTAAAAGTTTGCAAATCCCAAGAATCTCTGGAGTTTTTTAACTATAATAGTAATGGGCCACTGGAAGATGGCTTTGATCTTCTTATCATCCGTAGTGATTTCACCATGGCTGATCACGTATCCTAGAAAAGTTATAGTTGGAAGGTGGAACTCACATTTCTTTCCCTTTACAAACTCAATAAACTTTTACTCTTTACTACTCAATGCATAAAGCTGTCTGTGTTTGATGTGCTCTCATTTTCCCACCACATCCATTTAGCAGTACTTCTGAATAACCGAAATGGCTTAAAACAGCTGAGGGGATGTTTGAAACTGAGTGATAAGATGTTCAGCAATTTATATATGATAATACAAGGCAGTAAATTAAATTGGGCTGAACTGGACAATAGTACCTGGCATGAAAAGTATGTCGTAGAGAGAGTAACAAAAAACTCAACCTCTCACCTCGCGCTCTGAGATGTCTCCGTCACTGTCTGTAGTGTCCTCTAGGATACTGCTGCCCTCACTAAAGTGTGTCACCCTGAGCGGGTCAAACATCTCTTGAACATAATGGAAAATCAGCTTCAAGTGCTGCACTGAGCAAGAGTGCACTGTAAATGGCCAGATATAAATGGCAATGTCAGTAGTAAATTTATATATGCAGTCATGGAACAGGTCCTATCTGTAGAGCACAGCTTTAAGGTGCATATTATGATGTGCTCTTACCAATCATCCTCCTGGCTGTGTCTTGCTCTTTTGGCCAAATGTTTCTCTTCCAAAGCAGACAGACCAGACTTGCTGCATATTACTCCGTGCACTATAAACAAACCACATGTATAATGCCTTGTAAACAATGGAACAAGGGAAATTTGAATTGTGACTACTCTGTTAAAGGGGCGGATAAGGCAACCCACCCAAACCCCCCCGAAAGCTGTTCTGTTATCTCTAATTGCTATGCAATAGTCCTGTGATTAACTCAAAGGCTGGAGAAGTTTCACCTTTCTCTACTTGAATCCTGAAGGCTGTTCGGTTCTGTCGCCCACAATCCATCCTGTGTAATTAAACATTCACATCATAACTCGACCCCGTGCAATAGGGCAAACTCACTCGGATGGGGGAAAGGATTACAGACTAACCTGTACTGCTGCCGCAACTCTGCGGCCATTCCAACAACATCCACATACATTCCAGCAACATCCTATTATAGGACAAAGTGGGCTTAAGTACACCCATTTAATAGCATCTTGGACCTTCTTTGGCCTCCAGAACTGCAGCAATTCTTTCTGGCATAGTTTCCACTATGTGCTGAAAATACTCTGCAGGAATTTTGGTCCAATCTTCATAGGATATTTTCTCTCAAATTACATGGAGGGACTGACATGTTCTAAACTGCCTGTTATACTCTTACAGCCGCTTTGAAATACAAAAAAAAACATATTTATCTTCCACTCCACTCAAGGATGGCCACACTTGGAATTTCCCTTGGCACATTTAAAACATTGTGTGAGCCAGATAGCTTCTGTTTTCAACCTTCCAATGCTCTGAGTATTAGTGTTCCATGCATATGAGATGCTTCAACACGTCCATGCGTGTTGTAAAGAAACACAGTGTAAGCAGTATTAATGAAAGTGCATCTCTACCTCAAACTCACCAGTGTAACAATTACAGTTTGTGAAATCTAATTTTAAATGGCGATCAGCCTTCTTAACAAATCTCCAATAACAAATAAGCAGAACTCACCTTGTTAAGTGTTTGTGTGTGTGTGTGTGTGTGTGTGTGTGTGTGTGTGTGTAGTTTTAAGCATAGCAAGGCCCTTCAGGGTTGCCAGGTGGAGCCTTCCTGAAGACCCTGATACTGAAACAGCATTAAAAGCTGCAATGGCACTGTAGTTGTATTTATCTGCACTAATACAGCTTTGAACTATTGCACTCTTACATACAGTAAGTTTCTGTGTACCGGTGTACATTTCTGTGTACCTTTAGTAAATAAAGGGATTCTATTCTAATATTACAAGTGTTAGAAGTGCTGAAACTCCAAACAGTGAAGAAACCAGTGGAGCTTAATGACTGGTCAGATGAAGAGAGTGAAGTGAGGAGTTTCCTTCAGTGTCTGCCATGTCCCAGCTGAGGTGAGTGTGAAGCTTTTATTAGTACTATAGGAGTTGTGTTTAACTTTGAAACTGATGGTGTCACAGCCATTTGTGGCCGAGAGTCTAGAAGAGCATAATTGGCTGTACTCTTAGGGAGAGAGGGAGTGGCATACGCTCTCTCCCCTGTCAATTACAGAGACACCGTGCAATCAAGGGCGTCTATAAGTTCACGCGTCAGAAGGGGGAGGAAAAGACTATTTTCTGAGTACTTAGAATAACATTCCGTATTTGTTGGAGAACATTTTCTAGAGTGTTTTCATGTAGAGAGAGAAATGAGTGGCTAAAATGTCAGAAGCTTTAAGGAGACAAATGGGGAATACTATAACAGCTCTTTCCATGTGTTAGTGACACCAGCGTTCCCTCTTTTCCCAGATGGTAAAAAAGAGCCCTGACTCTTGCAAACTTCATTTTTTTGTAGAACAAAGAGAAAGATAAATAACTCGCTTTATGGCCTTTTTCCACTCATGCATACCAAGTCCAGTATGCATCCAAACATTGTCAGAATAGTAGGAGTGCAGACTTTGAAAAATGGTCTTGTCATGTAAACTCAGCAGCTTTGTCCCTGGTTGTCTAGTGGTTAGGCTTCGGCGCTTTCACCGTCGCGGCCCGGGTTCGATTCCTGATCAGGGAAAAACCTCTTTTTATGCTCATATAAAACGACAGATTCTGCATTAAAACATAAAGTTTGTGTGAGTTGGAGTTGAGCCGACAGCCTAAGGATGACAGTTTTAACTTCTACTCTACCAACTGAGTTATTGAAAGCGACATGCAAGTAATCCCACATGTCCAAACACCAGTATGTTGGCAAGAAACACAGCCAGTTTTGGATGTTTCAATTGTTAAGTTCATTTGACACAAAGAAGAAAGATCGCATTGTATAAGTTGTTCAGCTACAAACAGATATATCTTTTGATGACATTTGGAATCATACTGGACTTTGTGTACATGAATGGAGAAAGGCCATAAATGGTTAGAATAACATTCAGTGCTTTTGGAGAAAAGTTTTGAGAGTTTTGTCATGTAGTGAGAGAAATGAGTGGCTGAAATATCAGGCATTAAAAGTGCAATTTGCACTCATGGAAAGAAAATTGCTTTCATGTGGACCGCATTGAGATATCGATCTGCCTGTGGAACATAACACCTCTTAAGAGGCTAGATTTGTGCTCTCAAGCTGCGATGGTGGTTTTCTCATGGCTTCTAAAAGAAGAGGCTGTGGTCAGGGTGGAGTGAGTCTTTGATAACCAAGATTGTTGTTGTTTTGGCCTTCGAATAGACAATGGCATTACCCAGTGTCAGGTCTTTCTCAGTAAACTGCAGAGAATGATATAGAGGGCAAGAAATGGTCAAGCAAAGTTTTATTGGGTGTGTGTCTGTAAAAAACACTACAGCTCTCTGATACATTTTTGGTTCAAGATTTAATCATCATGCAAATGATTGTGATTAATGCTTTGTCTGTTTAATTCAAATATTATACTATAAACCTAATATTTTAATAGGGTTGGCAACTTTCTAGATCCGATTACTACATGTGTGTGAAGTACAGGTGCTGTAGCTATACGGTATACAATTGTCCACAGTAGCCTAATTATAATATATACAACAAAAAATGCATCTAAAATAAACACCAGAAACCTGGACTAAGGGTGATGTACATAAGTGCATTAAATCTAGGTAGGACTGCTCAATAGGTAGGATAACAGCAGAACAATTGTCCCACCATATAAGCAAAATGAGAGCCTGCTAAGGCCGCCAAGAGGGTGCCAAAGACCATTTATTTCTATTTGTTTTTTACCGATGTTATGACAGTGGCAGCTCAGATTTCTGCATAGGGCCCCACACAGGCTTGGGCCAGCCCTGGTATCACGGTGTCGTGCACTGGAAAACCATCAAGCCTGTTGACTATGCTACCAGTGTTGTTGATGTAACTGTGCAAATAAACTGCAAACACAATTACTTTTAGAAGTATCATCCAGTTTGTTTTCACAATTGCCAAAATGTAATGAATCACAGCCAGTGTTCTAAAACAGAGCTGGAATGTATTCCTGGTTGATGCGCCCTGTTTCTGGTTACAAAAAAAAAAAAAAAAAATTGGTGGATGAATTTTCAATGAAAGTGCTTCACTCAGCAGCCATTAATGATTCTTATATCCAGTATGAATAAATTTAAATTCCTATCCTTGTATCAGGTGCAGCAATTATGTGTAACAATTGTGAAGCAAAAAAGCAAAAGCAAAATTGTAATATAACAATATAGGTAATATAGAACTTGATCTAATGATATTAATTAGGCGATGCAAATAGCACAACTACTTCGGTAGCACATAATTTCTGCCTGTTGAATAGGCAGTTTTCTGCTTTGCAGATACTTGAAATCTTTTACTAATCTTTCCCCAAATCCAGTAGGAGCTGCCTTTTACATTAACATGCCAGGATACACACTCACTGGATGTTTAATCTTTCTAGTGGTTAAGCTATATTCTTATAGTCAAGAAAGATATTTTTTAATTATTAATCAGTTAAAAGGATTTCTTACTGTAGGCCTATTATAAACAACATGGAGGAAATTAAAATAAAAATACTTGAGTTAGACAGTGGACACAGGTTGCTCATAAATCAAGTAAATGAAACTGGATGGACTGCTTAATTATGTAACAACACAACATTTATGGCGACGAAGATGTTTCACACATATACATTCTTACGTGCTGCTGACCTCGATATCCATATTTCACATTGATACTGTAACACTATAGATGAACCTAAACTTCACATTCTCGTCACGTTGATAAGCTTTTTGAAAGTTTGATCATGATCAAAGATCATGATCTTTGTTTTCTAAGTGTGTTTCCAAATTGCCTTTGACTGCTGTATGCCTAATTGCGGCATTTAGCACCTCATTTCGTCTCTAATTTTTGACATGTACTCTTGACATAAGTCTTGCATAAGTGGAAAGTCGATCAGCCCCCGTTTAAAAATGATAAGCTTTTACTGTCATGTTAATAACATCACGCACACGCATGCATAATGCTTCGACTGTCCTACACTTTAAATATCTTTTGTACATTATGGAGGGTGAGCATAGTTACCAGTTCCCTTCATGCAAAAGGGTTGTCTTAGGTTACTGTAAAGTCTAATGCACATTTGGAATTATTAAAAGTAGTTTATAATCAATACGAAATTTTACTGGGAGCCAAAGTAAAGTAGCTAAGATATGATTGATGTGATCAAATTTTCTAGCTCTATTAAAAACTATGGCTGCTGCATTTTGAACTCGCTAGGCACTTTAGGCACTTAATAGCACAGCTAGATAGTAAGGGATTACAGTAGTCCAATATTGAAGCAATAAATGCATGGACTACCTTTTCTGTATTATGTGTGGAGAGCATGCTCCTAATCTTTGAAATGTTTCTAAGGTGGAGAAAGGGGGTCCTAGAAACATTATTTATTTACGTGAGCTTCGAACGAGAGACTGGGATCCATAACTCCCAAGATCTTTAACTGTTAGAGAAGATGTGATTGGGAAACCATTGAGGTTCATTGAGTAATTAGAGAGTGGAGACCTAGCTGACTCTGGGCTTAATAGAAACACCTCTGAATGTCTCTGAATGTTAGAAATTAATTAAAAATACTAATGTCAATGTATTTACAACGCATGTATTTAGGACGTAATTTTTTCAATCACAACAAAATATGTTGTTGTATTTTTTGCATTATGCTTACTACAGAATTAACAGTCAACTGTTCAGTGACTTTGCATGCAGAGTTGTAACACTGCTTATTACTAGAACTGTGGCTAGAATCAAAATCAACGCTAGTGTCGTTCCTAAATCCCCAATCAGCTAGTCGTAAAGTTAACATTCAAATAGAAAATAAAGATGCAGACTTCAGAATTAATTAAAGAGAATAGCTGAGAGAATAGAATAAATTATCCGTTACTACCCCTGTCTTTTATCATCCCTCCATCCCTCCATCCCATGCCATCTTCCTCTATTATTTGCTTTTCTATTTTGTTCTGGTATCTCCTTATCTCTTTTTAAAAAAAACATTGGCCAAAAGACTAACGAAAACACTGACATACTTAAGACCTTTAATATTTTTTTAAAATATAACATTAAAAGGAGAATGTTACTTATTTCACCCTGACTGTCCACTTATATATCTGTTTTGAGTATGATTTTCCTTGTTCAAGTGAAAACAGTAACAAATGTAGCATGTCACAAATATATACATGACTATGTATGAAAAATGAAAGACATCAACATGAAACACTGGAGCTGATTTCAGTTAAGCACCTAATTATGGAAACTATAAAGACTAACATTGTCATAAAAATGTTGTGAAAGTTAATGCTTAGAAGATTACAAGTGGCTAAGACATACCTTGTTATAGGCTGTGCTTACTGATGTACACCAGGTGGACATAGTGTCAAAGCAGAGGGTCTGATGGAGCAGGTGGAACATCAACATTTAAAACAAAAATGAACTGCTTGTATTTAGTGAACTAAATAAAGCATAAGCGTCCTATGCATGGCATACAGATCCCTATAAGCTTTGATAAAATCCATCCTCATGTAAAAGATGTATTGTCCCAATCATAGTAAGTGAAAACTATGACATAAAAAACTTTCTTTACCTAATATAAGCAGGCAATTATCTTTTAATTTGACCTACCCCAGTAAATCACGGTACCTAAGTTGATGAATAACAGGAATAATCACAAACTTCTAATGAAGCAAAGTAATATATAATTACAATTATAAAGGACTAATTTGGTTTGTCTCCCCCAAAGCCATTAGAATGTTCTTTATATAACAGGTGAAAATGACCTACACCAATGTGATATACAAACCAATCCTGCTTTTATTACACAGAAGAGCTGAGCAATTATGGGGAGGCACCCTAAAAAGTTGAGGGTGGAATTACCTGTCAATAAACAAAGTACAGAATAGATAAGCAAAACTATTCTGTTGCATCATCTTTGAAATGACTCTGCAAGGAAAATGTTGATATGAATAAATGCTTGTATTCCTTTCTGATACAAGTCAAAAAATATCTTTAAAGTGGGTCAAACATGAGAACTATGTGCATTCCTTCACAAACATATACAAATCAATGAAAAAATCTCCCCTAATATGTTTATATACACAAGTGTCTGTGGGAGCCCCAAAGCTATATTATGCATTCAAATAACAAAATATATATCACAGTCCCTACAAAAAATGAAAGTAAAAAAGCAAACAAACAACAAAAAGGGGAAAATCATAAATAAAAATATCCCAAAAATAATATACTAATGTCATGTTTGTAAGCAGCCCTGCTTTCCTGCTTCCTAAAATGATGACATATTTTAGGTACTCAGGCCACTGGAAACAAAAATATACACAACAGTTCTTCCACACATTTAGAGGAACCTGATTTTTTTGTTAGATAAATATGTGTCGGTTATGACCGTTAAAAAGACCTGAACAAAAAAAATGTTTGGATTTTTATTCGCTGTCACCTTTCATCACGGGCAACATAAAAATTCACACTACTGCAATATCGCTAACATGTTACTGGCATGCGAATAAGACACCTGAGCACAGAGAGAAACCCAGTGTTATGAGTACAGTTGACATTGGAACTAGCTAGATAGCTCATATTAAGACACTTCTTTGGAGAACACGTGCTAAAGTGTTTTCCCCACAATCTATATGCATAATTTATTTGCCAACTGTGACCAGAGAGAGAACATACCTTACTCACAGCCTAGGACATGCATGGATTTTGATGAGGACTGCATATGCCTGGGATCAATTCAAACACGTCATGACGATGATATAAAACCTGATGAAACAAGCTTGACAAGCAGCAGTTCCGTATTTCCGTGAAAGTATCAAGCACAGATGAAGACGTTTCTATGGTTATCTCGGTTTTATAAATATTAGCCTATAGAGTTGGGCTTAGTACGTGAATAAAAGATGGAATTAAACATGCATAAATTACGGTGTCCTGGAAAACCCATCGTGCTGCAAATACACAAAGCATATTCATCAAAGTGGTAACACACTTTAGAAATGCGGTGCAAATTTAGAAAACGCATACAACTTCAGGAACAAATCCTGTCACAACACAACGGAAGTGCAGTTTCCGGAGGACACGGAAAGGGGTGGACTTCTATGAGATTAGCGTGAAGTCTATTGGAAGTAGTGACAACTGAGTAAAAAGGGTTGTTTTTTTTCCAGTTACCACGGTGTTATCAAGGGTAGGTATGTGATACAGAATGGAAGACTGACCTATTCATGCTCTGCATTCTTGCATATTTATTTATACATAAGGCAGCCTTAAAAAACATGGGATGGAAATCCCATTTAACAAAATATGCACTGTTTTACAGTCAGAGTGAAATAAGTAACATTCTCCTTTTAATATATATATTTTAAATGTTAAAATTCTTAACTATGTCAGTTAAGCTGCCAAAAATGCCCCTTTTGAAATTTGTATTTCTAATGTCACAAGAACACTTTATTGACCTATCTCTGCCTATTCAGCCTATAGAGGTTTAGCACACCCACTTAAATTGCCTTTCTCAGGCATTTCAGCTCTGAGTACCTTTTGAATGAAGCACAATACAGGGCAGCCAATCATAAAGGAGCTCATTTATCTTACATCCGTCTCAAAGGTGCAGTAGCAACAGGTGCCTGTTGAATTCCAAGCGATATCTATAGAGGTTGGAAATTGGTTGTGTAAAAAAAAAAAAAAAACAGGCTGAAAACGAGTCGTTTCCGCTCTGTGAATTGGGAGAAAGGGACAGTGTGTGGAAGCCCAACCCCAGTCATATAGGTTTGCTTCTAACAGTACCATTACCATCACCCACTCTGGTGCACTAGTTTGAGTGTATTAGAACTAGTAGCAATGCTGAAGCATTACATGTATCTATAACACATATTCTGACCATGATGAAGTGATAGGTTTGTTAAGGCAAACTGTGTATGCAATACATGTTGCTTAGGTCACTTGCTCCAATTGTACACAACTCTAAAGCTACACAACTGTACATTAGTTAAAGTCTACACAGTGTCAGTCATGTGAAGTACAACTGAAAGTTCCCCTGTTGTATTCTTCCAACAATCAAGTTCTGCGTAAGTGGGGGCAAAATAATATGACCTTCACATCAAAGAACATTTTAAACAAATGGACTGTATGTACATCTTTTTTCTAATGTTACAAATGGAGTCTAAAGTTATATCTCTTGCTCTATAGCACTTGGTCAAACCTTTCCTTTAGATTCCTTTTGTACACACTACAGACTGTGACCTCGAGATGCTTGAATGAATGTTGAACATTCACACTTGTGTATGAGTGCCGATTGTTAGCTAATGCATCATGATGAGCCTATCCTTTTTGAGTTACTTACTGAGATCATTCTCATAGCAAGTTCATTACACCTTGTGTACTCGATGTAGTGCGGTGAGCAGTTTCAATCTTAGTTACAATCTTAGTTATCAAAGACTCACTCCACCGACCAAAGCCTCTTCTCTTAGACAACATGACAAAACCATCGCAGCTTGAGAGCAAAAATCGAGCCTCGTAAGAGGTGTTATGTTCCATAGGCAGATTGACATCTTAATGCGATACACATGAATTTTCTTTGCATACATGTACATTGCACTTGTAATGTTTCTGATATTGCTTCTCTCCTGAATAGCTCAGTCAGTAGAGCATCAGACTTTTAATCTGTGGTCCCTGTTCAAGTGAAAATATTGTTCTTTGCCACTAAAGTGCGCTTGATAAGTTTCTTGAAATACCTCTAGATCAACCTCAGTCAAGGGACAGGACCCTGTTGCCTTGAGCCTTGCCGATTAAACTGACATTTCACATCCGTTTCCCCCAGCTGTGATGCTGTGCATTGGCTGTCATCCCAGGTTAGGCTAGCTAGTTCTGATGGCAAGCTTGAAATATCAAAATCCTTCCTACTTAAAAAAAAAAAAAATCACTTCTGAGCCTATTTTGAGTTAATTACTGAGATCATTCTCACAGCAAGTTCATTAGACCTTGTTCACTCATTGTAGTTCGGTGAGCAATTTCTATATTGGATGAGAGAAGGAGCAGACTTGTTCAAGTCACAGAATCCATTCAAACTTAAACAACAGGAGCTTGTCAGTGGAGGGTATACTTGCTCACACCTTTCTTTTCAATTCCTGTTGCATAAGGGAATAAGGGACAAGGGAAGTCATTTTGGAACAAACCTGTGAGGCAACTGTCTTTGAGGCAAAGTGTCTGTATCCAGGGAAGAACATGTGCATGTTCAAGTGCTTGCCCTGTACTTCATTCTCTGAAGTTTACTGAGAAAGACCTGACAGCAGTTGAACACGTTTGGTTGTTGTCTGCTACCTTGTCTCTGTCTCTCTCTGTGTTCGCATGATAGGCACCACTGCATGCCATGCACCAGGCCTCCTTTCTTGTGAGGCTGTCCCTCATGACATCTATGGAGTGCATAATTGAAGACTAAGTGAAAGGATTCCCTTAAGATCTGAATACCTTTGGTTGTTGTCGTACATCGTCTCTGTCTCTCTCTCTCTATGTGTTAAATGCAGACTGCTCAGGTCATGGTGTTGACAGCTTCTAGTATTTTCACTAGATCCAAAGCAGTGTCAAACCTGTTTTTACATTTAAATGTTTTCACTTGGTTTTACATTTTAATGTTAACAAAATAAGAAACAATACACATTATAAATGTTAGATAGCTACATATTTGTACTTCTTGTACAAACTAAGAAAATAATAGAACACTAATTTAGTTCTGTGACATATTGACACCTGAGCAAGACATGAATGAGGGATAAAAAGGCAGGATATTAGTCACACAAAGCACTGCCAAAAAGTTTTAAAAACACAGATGTGGGGAAGCTCATGAAGACAGGTTCAGCTTTAGTCCACAGTATGCTAAATGGGAAACACTGGAGGATGGTACATGAGGGGTTTAAATAGGGAGAGAGTTAATTAGAAGCAGGTGATCGTGATGGTTGATAAGTGTGTGATTGTGAACCGAGCAGTGGTCGTGGTAGGTGATTTGTGCGGATATGTGTGTACGTGTCTGTGTGTGCGTTCCTGGTTCGGTGCGGACCAGAACCTGACAACTTGTTTCCACTTGATATCAGAATTAGTTGAAGAGAATAGCTGGTCCTGTCCTTTATTGCAACTTAAATATAAACATGCTTTTGAGGGACCCTCTGGAGAATGTCTGAGGGGTACACAAGAGTTTAATTCTTATAAACTTTTTCAAGGGCAATTATGTAAACAACCCTCCTTTTTTTCCATATTGTTCTTTGAAGTTTCCACCATTATGCTCAAATTACACATGACATTATAAAAGCTAGTCACCTATGAACCTGCGGGCTTATATAGAAGGGAAAATAAACTATGGACTATTTGTGCTCTGCATTCTTGCGTATTTATTTATGCTAGGCTGTACATAATGCAGCCTTAAAAACATAGGATAAAAATCCCCATGTAACACAATTCAGGTTCTGTCTAAATACATGGCTAGCTAGCTAGTTATTTAACAATCCCATTTAGAACATATATCGTCGTGAATGTCCTGAACAAAACACGCTGTACCTAATCCCCATAAATGACATATCTCTCACTGAATAAAAACTTGTATGCTTCAACAGTATACAGTGGTAGAAATGGTGATCACCTTTAAAAGGATTTCTTACTGTAGGCCTATTATAAACAACATGGAGGAAATTAAAATAAAAATACTTGAGTCAGGTGTCTGTTGAATTCCGAGCGATATATATATAGAGGTTGGAAATTGGTTGTCTAAAAATGAATTGTGATTGTTAAGTCACATAGATGTAAGTGGACATGAAGGGAAAAAATAGTGTGGGTGCCAAGTATGGTGATTGTATTTTTAAAGCTGTAGGAAATGTTACATTCAGAATGTTTGTGAGACAAAAAAAAAAAAAAGATATAATTACTATCCATGGTATAATTGACTGTGTTGCAGACAACATAGGCAGGGATTAGACTGAAAAATGTCAGAGTATTTTTAATGTTCTTTATTGCTGTCATCAGAGGTTATGCAGCCATATCCTCCCGAGCAAGTACGGCTTCTAATCCTAACAGTTTGGCCGCCTGCAGACACAAATAAAGTGTTGAGCAATATTTAATTACATCTACTTGAAATGCATATTTAATTGCATTGTTAGTATTTATGGAAAACAAGTGTTAGGATTGCTCTGCTCCATTGCAGACTTTCTCACTCTAGCAACTGTGGATTCCATCTCCTCAATCAGTTGGCCCATATCATATTCACAGGAACCATATTCCATCTTTATAAAAGAATTCAGTTTCACCTCCAACTATGAAGAGAAACAGTGTTAAGCAATATTTAATTACATCTACTTGAAATGCATAGTTCATAGCATTGTGAGAATTTATGGAAAACAAGCGTTAGGATTGCTCTGCTCCACTGCAGACTTTCTCACTTTAGCAAACACGGCTTCCAGGTCCTCAATACACTTATCCCTCTCGCTGACATTCATATCTTTAGGTTCCACCTGTAGATATGAGTAGAAATATTGTTGAACAGTATTTAAATACATTTAATTGAAATATGACTTTAATTACATTTTGATACATTTGTAATTTATAATTTGTATTGGACTGGAAAGGAAACAAATACAATTTTTATCGCATAGCCATAATCACATAGCCTGCAGGCCTAATGATGTAAAAATGTGCCCCCAAACATCAAATGTTCAGCAGAAATAACAGGACCTGACACACTAAGGTACCGTAGACCCATTCAAATTGTGCTATTGGAATAATAAATTCCAATGCATTCAGTCATTTTAGCTAGTGTTGATTTTGATTCTCGCCACAATTATACTAATAATCAGTGTTACAACTCAGCATGCAAAGTCACCGAACAGTCGACTGTTAATTCTATAGTAAGGAGAATGTAAAACAAACAAACAAAAAACCCACCAACAGTATTTTTTTTTTTCCTGTAACTGACAAAGATTGCATATGCTAAATGTATGTGTCCTAAATATATTCTAAATACATTTACATTAGTGTTTTTAATTAATTTCTCGAACATTTGTTGAAATGCATTTGTAATTTATATTCAGAGACATTCAGTGTACTTAAGTACAAGCATTCAATTAGCATCACTGTTCACCATAGCTGTTTTTCCATTTTTTGTGGCTTTTGTCCATTGCCACAGTATGGCTTTAAATCATTTGTCTTGGTTCTACTTTACTTACTATGGCTGATTGAGTTCTCTGAGTAGTGAAGTCCTTCTTCATTAAACGCTTTGGTCTAGTATCTGTTTAAAAAGTAACAGAAAATGTCTTATTAGCGTTGTATAGATACTTAGAACACTGCTACGTAGATCTCTCTCTCTCAGACAGACACACACACACACACACACAGTTCATCCAAGAAGTCATCCTCTATTCTGGAAGGGTTCTGGGCTCGTGTTTTTTCGTTTTTCTTTTTCCCATATTTACCAAATATCCCGTGCTTTTCCTTTTCATATTTCTCAGAAGGAACATGTTCCTTGCGTCTTGGATTGCAATTGTAACTACCGCACTGACCCATAATAAATTTAGTGTACCCGTTATCTGTGATCTGTAGTCTAAAAATGGGTCACAGAAATTGTTCATTTGAAAAATCTGTTCTTTGACTACATCATATTCGCTTAATTGATGCGGCTGCATTATGACATCACACGCCACCCACTGAAATAAAAGCTGAGGATGTCATTGCAGAGGTAGGAGGAGCCAGAGTAGAATATTACAGAATATTACATTGCTTGAATAGTGGCTCTGTCTGCCCTGGGGGTATTATTGAAACCCAAAGGCTGAAAGGATGGGGAGAGAGAGAGAGAGAGAGCGAGCGAGCGAGCATGTGTGAACATATTCTTGTCACGGTACGCCCCCCCCCCCCAAACGTCTCCCCGTGTGTGTTTGCTTGTGTGTGTGTGTGTGTGTTCATCCGTGTGGCCATGCTCCCTTGTGTTTCACGGCTGCCCTTCATTGTGTTGTTATTGTTTGCGTATATAAGTCCTTTGTGTAAACGTTAACGTTGTCAGTGTTTGATCCCACGATAGCCTTAGTGCTACGTTGTCTTCCATGTCTCTAAATAAACATCGTTATATGCATCATTGCTCCTCTTTTGTATCCTGCCAAGCCTCCCTGTGTTACAATTATGATAAAATTGGATAAAATACTAGATCATAGATTGCAGTCTGAAGTACTTTTGACCTGCTGAGAGTTAGCCTGATTTGACTTAGCCTGTTCCTAACCTTTGTTTAGTATGTTGCATAAAAGCTCATGGAAATATTTCAGATGTAATATACATGTAACTGACCTAGTAGAGCAAAATTACAGAATTGTAAGGAGGAAGTGACGTTCTTGGGGCATATCATTAAAGGGGGAAATACACACAAGCTGTCTCAAAACCGACCACAAGCCATAATTTCGCTACCTAAACCATAGTGGCATACTCCCCTCTTACTGTTTTAGTCCCACACGCATTACATCGAATACTGCAGGACCAAAGAGTGTCACACTTATCAGCCCAGTGGTAGCTGAGATACCACACCACCCTCTTAGATATGCCTAATATAACTGTCAAAAGGTGTATAACACTGAACCCAGCTACACTCCTTCCTAGGGAGGAGGATGGAGATCCACAAGTATATATACCGCGGGTTGATCTCTTTGAAGAAGCCATAAGTAACCCAGACCTATGCCTCTATGTGGATGGGTCAGCATGCAGGGACGACACAGGGGTCAATAGGGAAGCATACGCGGTAGTAACAGATCATGAAATACTTAAAACAGAAGTATTACCATCCTCCTATTCAGCGCAGGCTGCTGAACTAGTAGCACTGACGGAAGCATGCAAACTAGCTGCAGACAAAACTGTTAATGATTTTGGAGCCATATGGAAACATAGGCAATTCCTGACAAGCTCGGGTAAATATATTAGACATCACCATCTTGCTAGAAGCCATTTCGCTGCCAAAGACAATTGCAGTTGTTAAGTGTGCAGCTCACAGGACTACAGAAGACCAAATCAGCAAGGGGAATACTTTTGCAGATAGAGTAGCAAAGGCAGCTGCAATTAAAACCGCTGTGCAAGCAATACAGGAAACCGCTGCTACCCCGCAGGCCACATAACGGGAAATTCAGTCAGGGGCTACCGCCACTGAAGGCACCAGGTGGAGACAACTAGAACCTCCTGTTAACAACCCACGCTGCTGTCAAAATAGAAGGACGAGGAACCTGGGTACATCACACACACCGTAAGAAGGCTCCGACACCAGCCCCAACTCCAAGCAGCAGCACCCAAACAGACTAGGTCAGAACTGTGTTGAGTAGGGTGTTAAAGGCAAGGCCTACCCTTTCGACACTCGGAACCGTCAAGAGACGGTAGAGAAAATCAGACACAGCTAACACAGTCAGAACATAGACTGAATATTAATATGGATGAAGAATCCCATGACTTATGAGAAGACTTGTTACCATTTCAGGGTCCCAACGCCACTGAAGCAGAATGATTAGCAGCTAAATGCCAACAAAATACAGCGTGTATGTCAGCCATTGTGCATGCCCAACATATCGAGCAAGAGTACCTGGTGTGCCAGCACACCAGTGTTCCAAGGACTGTAATCCCTCTGAAAAACGCAGACGTAGGAGAAGTGAATATGACAATCTCTATGTGCCAGGTTATTAACCAGACCTCAAACTGTCCCAGTCCCACTAACCCCGCACCACCGAAAATGATGCTGCATGTGGCAGCTAGTAAGGGTGAGATATTTGTATAGCAGATGAAGCAGCAGGTGCCGGAAGTCTGGTCCAGATGCATCGATTATGTGCAGGTGCACAGCAATGGCACTTGCAGTGACTCCAATAGCAGTTCCCTGTGGAATTGCTCCATGACAACCCTGCAGGGGTATTGGAATGTAATGTGGGTCGGTGGTTCGGTGGCCTATGGTGAATTGCCACAGAACTGGACTGGTTGTTGTTATCCAGCTGTAGTGCGCCCAAGGACGCAGGTGTATACACTTCCCCATGCCAAGCAGCACAGGGTGAGGAGAGACATAACCAGCACAGACTATTGTGGTAGAATTCTGAGGGACCCATGGACCACTCCGGGTGAAACCATTGGTTGGTCCCTTTTCCTGGGCGGTGGCACAGTAGCAGCCCTGCAAAAGATCAATGGCTTAGCTTATCAGTTACTGCAAGTAGTTAATGACACCTTAGCAGCAATAGGTGCCTTAAAGATAGAACAACAAGTGATAAGGGCAGCAGTGCTTCAACATAGAATGGTATTAAATCTCCTAACCATGAAGGAAGGAGGAGTGTGCAAAATGATTAACACTTCCTGCTGTTTTTACATTCCAGATCTCAGCGCTAATATTACTGATTATATGAATCTTATGTGATCTGCCTTCACTCCGCAGCCTACAGTTCCAGTAGCGGCTGTAGCGTTGCCCATTCTGCTACTCATTCTTCTTCTTTTTCTTCTTCTTCTGTGTTTACCTCCTTTTTTGTCATTGCGTGTCAGACGTCTTTCTAGTGTGTTCACCATGCCAGCGCTCAGCGGCCATGCCAATGACCAACCCCAGCTCTTTGAAGACATTCTGCTCCGCAAGATGGGCGGAGCTGGTGATCCACATGAAGACATCGTAGTGCTATTTGCTGAATAAATGTGTGATAATGTGTGATATAGGGGGGAAATGTTGTGGAAATGTACCTTACTTCATTTTGTGGAAATTTATTTTGCTTTATTTTACTTTGCTTTATGTTTCTATAGTCACAGCATAACAGTCTGCAGATAAGCATGTGAGTCAGGTACACCAGCTGCTCACATACCGTTCTAACCATAGAGATAGAAGAAGCCTTCAGCGCTCAGGCTAACCAAAACATGAATTAGCTGATACTCTGTAGGAGTCGTTTTTCTTTTTTTTCTCTTTCTTCTGTTCTCTGTATAAGGGGAGGGGGACCGTACTGCGCGTCAGTCCTCTTACTCTGTTATACAGGGGACAGAACTCAATAAAATTTTACTCTTTACTACTCAATGCATAAAGCTGTCTGTGTTTGATGTGCTCTCATTTTCCCACCACATCCATTTAGCAGTACTTCTGAATAACCGAAATGGCTTAAAACAGCTGAGGGGATGTTTGAAACTGAGTGATAAGATGTTCAGCAATTTATATATGATAATACAAGGCAGTAAATTAAATTTGGCTGAACTGGACAATAGTACCTGGCATGAAAAGTATGTCGTAGAGAGAGTAACAAAAAACTCAACCTCTCACCTCGCGCTCTGAGATGTCTCCGTCACTGTCTGTAGTGTCCTCTAGGATACTGCTGCCCTCACTAAAGTGTGTCACCCTGACCGGGTCAAACATCTCTTGAACATAATAACTACACAATGGAAAATCAGCTTCAAGTGCTGCACTGAGCAAGAGTGCACTGTAAATGGCCAGATATAAATGGCAATGTCAGTAGTAAATTTATATATGCAGTCATGGAACAGGACCTAGCTGTAGAGCACAGCTTTAAGGTGCATATTATGATGTGCTCTTAGCAATCATCCTCCTGGCTGTGTCTTGCTCTTTTGGCCAAATGTTTCTCTTCCAAAGCAGACAGACCAGACTTGCTGCATATTACTCCGTGCACTATAAATAAACCACATGTATAATGCCTTGTAAACAATGGAACAAGGGAAATTTGAATTGTGACTACTCTGTTAAAGGGGCGGATAAGGCAACCCACCCAAACCCCCCCGAAAGCTGTTCTGTTATCTCTAATTGCTATGCAATAGTCCTGTGATTAACTCAAAGGCTGGAGAAGTTTCACCTTTCTCTACTTGAATCCTGAAGGCTGTTCGGTTCTGTCGCCCACAATCCATCCTGTGTAATTAAACATTCACATCATAACTCGACCCCGTGCAATAGGGCAAACTCACTCGGATGGGGGAAAGGATCACAGACTACCTGTACTGCTGCCGCAACTCTACGGCCATTCCAACAACATCCACATACATTCCAGCAACATCCTATTATAAGACACAGTGGGCTTAAGTACACCCATTTAATAGCATGTTGGACCTTCTTTGGCCTCCAGAACTGCAGCAATTCTTTCTGGCATAGTTTCCACTATGTGCTGAAAATACTCTGCAGGAATCTTGGTCCAATCTTCATAGGATATTTTCTCTCAAATTACATGGAGGGACTGACATGTTCTAAACTGCCTGTTATACTCTTACAGCCGCTTTGAAATACAAAAAAAACATATTTATCTTCCACTCCACTCAAGGATGGCCACACTTGGAATTTCCCTTGGCACATTTAAAACATTGTGTGAGCCAGATAGCTTCTGTTTTCAACCTCTGAGTATTAGTGTTCCATGCTTATGAGATGCTTCAACACGTCCATGCGTGTTGTAAAGAAACAAAGTGTAAGCAGTATTAATGAAAGTGCATCTCTACCTCAAACTCACCAGTGTAACAATTACAGTTTGTGAAACCTAATTTTAAATGGCGATCAGCCTTCATAACAAATCTCCAATAACAAATAAGCAGAACTCACCTTGTTAAGTGTTTGTGTTTGTTTGTGTGTGTGTGTGTGTGTGTGTGTGTGTGTGTGTGTGTGTGTGTGTGTGTGTGTGCAGTTTTAAGCATAGCAAGGCACTTCAGGGTTGCCAGGTGGAGCCTTCCTGAAGACCCTGATACTGAAACAGCATTAAAAGCTGCAATGGCACTGTAGTTGTATTTATCTGCACTAATACAGCTTTGAACTATTGCACTCTTACATACAGTAAGTTTCTGTGTACCGGTGTACATTTCTGTGTACCTTTAGTAAATAAAGGGATTCTATTCTAATATTACAAGTGCTAGAAGTGCTGAAACTCCAAACAGTGAAGAAACCAGTGGAGCTTAATGACTGGTCAGATGAAGAGAGTGAAGTGAGGAGTTTCCTTCAGTGTCTGCCATGTCCCAGCTGAGGTGAGTGTGAAGCTTTTATTAGTACTATAGGAGTTTTGTTTAACTTTGAAACTGATGGTGTCACAGCCATTTGTGGCCGGGAGTCTAGAAGAGCATAATTGGCTGTACTCTTAGGGAGAGAGGGAGTGGCATACGCTCTCTCCCCTGTCAATTACAGAGACACCGTGCAATCAAGGGCGTCTATAAGTTCACGCGTCAGAAGGGGGAGGAAAAGACTATTTTCTGAGTACTTAGAATAACATTCCGTATTTTTTGGAGAAAGTTTTCTAGAGTGTTTTCATGTAGAGAGAGAAATGAGTGGCTAAAATGTCAGAAACATTAAGGAGACAAATGGGGAATACTATAACAGCTCTTTCCATGTGTTAGTGACACCAGCGTTCCCTCTTTTCCCAGATGGTAAAAAAGAGCCCTGACTCTTGCAAACTTCATTTTTTTGTAGAACAAAGAGAAAGATAAATAACTCGCTTTATGGCCTTTTTCCACTCATGCATACCAAGTCCACTATGCATCCAAACATTGTCAGAATAGTAGGAGTGCAGACTTTGAAAAATGATCTTGTCATGTAAACTCAGTAGCTTTGTCCCTGGTTGTCTAGTGGTTAGGATTCGACGTGTTCACCCCCGCGGCCCCGGTTCGATGCCTGGTCAGGGAAAAACCTCTTTTTATGCTCATATAAAATGACAGATTCTGCATTAAAACATAAAGTTTGTGTGAGTTGGAGTTGAGCCGACAGCCTAAGGATGACAGTTTTAACTTCTACTCTACCAACTGACTTATTGAAAGCGACATGCAAGTAATCCCACATGTCCAAACACCAGTATGTTGGCAAGAAACACAGCCAGTTTTGGATGTTTCAATTGTTAAGTTCATTTGACACAAAGAAGAAAGATCGCATTGTATAAGTTGTTCAGCTACAAACAGATATATCTTTTGATGACATTTGGAATCATACTGGACTTTGTGTACATGAATGGAGAAAGGCCATAAATGGTTAGAATATCATTCAGTGCTTTTGGAGAAAAGTTTCGAGAGTTTTGTCATGTAGTGAGAGAAATGAGTGGCTGAAATATCAGGCATTAAAAGTGCAATTTGCACTCATGGAAAGAAAATTGCTTTCATGTGGACCGCATTGAGATATCGATCTGCCTGTGGAACATAACACCTCTTAAGAGGCTTGATTTGTGCTCTCAAGCTGCAATGGTGGTTTTCTCATGGCTTCTAAAAGAAGAGGCTGTGGTCAGGGTGGAGTGAGTCTTTGATAACCAAGATTGTTGTTGTTTTGGCCTTCGAATAGACAATGGCATTACCCAGTGTCAGGTCTTTCTCAGTAAACTGCAGAGAATGATATAGAGGGCAAGAAATGGTCAAGCACAGTTTTATTGGGTGTGTGTCTGTAAAAAAAACTAGAGCTCTCTGATACATTTTTGGTTCAAGATTTAATCATCATGCAAATGATTGTGATTAACGCTTTGTCTGTTTAATTCAAATATTATACTATAAACCTAATATTTTAATAGGGTTGGCAACTTTCTAGATCCGATTACTACATGTGTGTGAAGTACAGGTGCTGTAGCTATATGGTATTAAATTGTCCACAGTAGCCTAATTATAATATATACAACCAAAAATGCATCTAAAATAAACACCAGAAACCTGGGCTAACGCTGATGTACATATATGCATTAAATCTAAATAGGACTGCTCTATAGGTAGGATAACAGCAGAACAATTGTCCTGCCATATAAGCAAAACAAGAGCCTGCTAAAGCCACCAAGAGGGTGCCAAAGACCATGTATTTATTTCTATTTGATTTTTTACCTGTGTTATGTCAGTGGCAGCTAAGATTTCTGCATAGGGCCCCACACAGGCTTGGGCCAGCCCTGGTAACACAGTGTCGTGCACTGGAAAACCATCAAGCCAGTTGACTATGCTACCAGTGTTGTTTATGTAACTGTGCAAATAAACTGCAAACACAATTACTTTTAGAAGTATCATCCAGTTTGTTTTCACAATTGCCAAAATGTAATGAATCACAGCCAGTGTTCTAAAACAGAGCTGGAATGTATTCCTGGCTGATGTGGTTACAAAAAATAAAAAAATAAATAAAAATTTTAATTGGTGGATGAATTTTCAATGAAAGTGCTTCACTCAGCAGCCATTAATGATTCTTCTGTCCAGTATGAATAAATTGGAATTCCTATCCTTGTATCGGGTGCAGCAATTATGTGTAACAATTGTGAAGCAAAAAAGCAATAGTGAAATTTTAATATAACAATATAGGTTCTATAGAACATGATCTGCATGCATATTAATTAGGCTATGCAAATAACACAACTACTTCGGTAGCACATCATTCATGCCTGTTGAATAGGCAGTTTTCTGCTTTGCAGATACTTGAAATCTTTTACTAATCTTTCCCCAAATCCAGTAGGAGCTGCCTTTTACATTAACATGCCAGGATACACACTCACTGGATGTTTAATCTGTCTAATGGGTAAGATATATTCTTATAGTCAAGAAAGATATTTTTTAATTATTAATCAGTTAAGGAAGTCAAGCTATTGCATTTTGCTGAGATGAAGGAATATTGCATAACCCTGTACTGGCCAAATAATTAGATTTGATGTGCTATTTTGTGGATTAATCCCATAACTGAATTATTCACATGGTTTTATAGCCATGGTTAATACTCGCTGTCAAAATGGTGAGGTTCATAACAACCTCTTTCCTTCATAAGGAAACTTCCTGTTTTTGAAACTGTTTCAGCATACTAGCTCTTACTGCTCTCTATCTGTTTAACAAATTTTTCGTTGTATTTAATTACTTTCTACCTGGAAACTGGTAAATTCCATGGAAAGCTACTTTATCATCACAAACTATATCTAAGGAACTACCACAAACATAAGTAATGTTAACATTTTGCTTTTCATCATGACTTATGTTCTGTTTCAGAGCACTGAATGCAGCATGTTTATTCTTCGTCATTAGTAGCAGTTTTATCTGTGAGAAGTGTAGATGAATTGTTAGTCTGACAGAGAAGACTCTAGCACTAGAAGTACGCATTCAGACAGCAAGGCGAATGGGTGACGTTACGGCAAAGTAGACGAGCTTCAACCAGCTCATCGGATCACTACACATCCCCAACATTAAGTAGCAAAACCCCAGAGACCTTCTGCCTGTACTGGCCAGACTTCAGATCAGAAGGTGAGAGAATACAGTCATGTGTTGTGTGGCTCAGATTGTTCACACAGTTAGTAACAGTCCAAACACTTTAATTATACTGTACAGTATGAGACCTGGAAATGTGTGTCTGTGTCTGTGTTTTTGTGTGTGTGTGTGTGTGTGTGTGTGTGTGTGTGTGTGTGCCTTCTCCCCAGGCTGAGCTCCAGCTTTGTACTGTCCATCATCAGAGAGATCTATCAGACTGGCTCTGCTCACTGTGTGTCCAGCTTGTTGAATTCAGCAGAGAACTGCATCAACCTGAACAGCAGAGAGCTGGACTCTGTCCACTGTGCTGCCCTGCGCTTCACCCTCCAGCACTGCACAGCAGTCTCTCTCAGCCTGCTTTTCACCTCCATACCAAAGGCGGAGCTGGAGAGCATTGAGCCACTGCTCTAACACGTCTCCCGTCTCAGGCTTGAACTTTTCTCACAATCAGAATTTTAACACAGAACTGCTCTGTTTAGGGAGTGTTATATAAACGTTTATGTACGTTTATGTGTTTTTCACGAGTTTCCTCAAAAGTCATTTTGTGCCAGCATCACTTAGATTTTACTGAGACTCCTGTCAGGTAATCAGCAATATCCATGAATATTTACTTCAGAATAAAATGACTTTCTGGAGGAAATTGTTAAATTTAGGTGAAATATTTATATTAACCTGAAATTAACTGCCCTGCCACTGTCTGTGTGTGTTTTGTTTTCTCCGTGTTGACAGGCTGCTGTTGCTGAGGCTGCTCCACGGCTACAGTGTCTCTGAACTACAGCAGGGGGCAGCAGCAACAGATCTGCTCTTCGCTCTGCAGCACAGACTGGATTTCTCCTGCTGCTCTGCTCTGGACCTCACAGCAGACACACAGAAACACACACTGACTCTGAGCACTGAGGACTGCAGAGTCGTCTCCATGGTCATCCAGAGAGCGAGCTCTCACACACACACACACACACACACACACACACACACACACACACACACACACACACACACACACACACACACACACACAGCTCACTCTACACGGCTGTGAGGGCAACTCTTCCCCATTTTACACACAGTCACCCTTCAGTAAGCCACTGACTCAACACCACACAAAGTAGGGAAACATTCTGGAAAAAGGAAAATAATTTTATCATTTGAAACAAAATGTGTGTAAATAGCATTAATGTTAGTAGTTATGTGAGTGTGTTAGTGTTTTGTGACTCTACATGTTGGTGAACGTTGATTGTGTTCAGCTGCAATAAAGCCATGCTGCTCCAGTTCCTGTCTCTTGTCTGTGTGGGGACTGATGTGGAGTGTGTGAGACGCGCTGTGGCTCTCTCCCGGGCTCTGGGTAAGATGGTGATCCTCAGTCAGACCCGGCTGGACCAGGCCTGTAGGTCACTGGCACTGTTTCTGGAACATTCTGAAGGGCTTTCAGAACTGGACCTTAGCCACTGTCAGCTCACTGACCACTGCCTGCAGCTGCTGTTCGCACACCAGCACAAAGCCCACATCCTGCAGTGAGTGGACAAGCGGGAGGAGGGATGTGTAGAGAGTCTTGATTGTTGAGTGCACAGTGAACACTAACATAGATATAACACATTTTACTCTTTTTCTCACAATTTAACACAAAATCCAGCAGGGTGACTGAATGTAGAAGCTGTGTGTGTTCATTGTAAAGCATTGTAAGTTCCTTGAAAGGCTTTATATAAATGTAACTTTGCTCATTCAGTCATATCCTGTGTTCCTTCAAGGACTTTATTTTTCAAAAGCAAACAGCAAAAAGCTTGATTTTCTTGGTGATTTTATTTGGAAATGACGACCTCTCTCACTGGCTGCCTGGATCACTGATCACTGCCTGTACTTGGCAGGATGGATCTCTGTGGTCTACAGAATATCCAGACTGCTTGTAGAAACACATGTTCTCATTAAAAAGAGAAATAAGGCATAACAGACTCTTTATGATTTACAGTTTCATGCCTGATAGATAACAAGTCATGTGTACAAGAACTGAAAGAAATGATATTTTGTTTAAAATGTCAAAATGCATAATTATCTGGCCATTAATGACTCAGGTCCACTGACACAAATATACTATTTATTGCTTTGCTTATTCATTCATTTGCTAATTCAATCATTCGTTTATTAATTCATTCGTTCATTACTTTAATTCATTGATCTATAAATCTACAGGTGTTTGTACTACTACACGGTGATTTAGTAGAGGGAGGTGTGTTTGGGAATCCTGAACAATGTGGTAATTATAATCCATCTAATTTCAACCTCAGTCACAATGACATCACTGATGTGTCAGCAAAGAGGATCTATGATACTTTCTCCACCAACAACAATATTCACACTGTGAGGTAACTGTGTGTGTGTGTGTTTAGGCATTTAAAATAAGGCTGTATTTATTTGAGTTTAAAATTTCAAATTTAAAAGCCTATTTTGATTTTATAGGCTCTTCAACAACAGAATTACAGGCATACAAATCTTCCTCTCAGACAAGTGCTTTGAAGTCTGGTGATGTTGATGTGTTGTTGGCACTGTAATGATGAGATTTCATTTTTCTAGATTATTGGGACTATCCAAATTATATTTTTGTTTTAAGTGAAAAAATGTAATGATTAAAAAACAAATTTTAGTTATCTTATACATTTTAAGATTACATATAAAAATCAAATACTCAAAATTTATTTATAAAGTACTTTTTAAAATTGTATTTTATTTTATTTTATTTACAACAGGTGCTATTACAAAGCAGCTTTTCAATTGTCCAAGTCCAAGCCCCCAGTAAGCAAGCCAAGGGTGACAGTGGCAAGGAAAAGCTCCCTAGAGCATGAGGAAGAAACGTCGAGAGGAACCAAGACTCAAAGGGGGTCCCATCCTCCTCTGGCTGTTTAAAGAGAGACATAAATTAAAAAATGAAATAAGCATTTAATGTTTAGTCCAACTTTCTGGAGGTTCTAGACTTGTGTGCATGTGTCTGAGACCCAAGTCGCAAGAGAACGTCCATTAAGGGCAACAGAGAGTAGCTGGTTGGGGAGGAGGTGGTGTGGGCTACAACAGGGGACATCAGGGGATGATGGGAGTAGCCAAGGCATCTGAGACAGGATGAGGCTCAGTAACATCACAACATCAGGGGTAGGTGTACCTCGGCAGAGTCCACTATCAGTCCAGTGTATTAGAGCAATGATGTTTGATTCCTACTCAAAGAACATGTGATATTTCCAACATTCACTTTAGGTATCAATGAAGTTGTGACATCAAGCAAAGGAGGACAGTGAGACATGAGTAGACAAGCACAAGTTGGACCTATTAGGGACAATGAAACAAAACCTGAAGACAAGAAAACAGAAATGAAAGCCTGAGTGAGCTGAACTGAACTGAATCAAACTCCTACCGCTATATGGACCTAGCTCTGTAATATAGTTGAAACTGTAAGTTGCTATAGATAAGCGTGTCTGCCAGATGTCTGCTCACATTAAGCAGTGCAGTTGTGCAGTGTGAACATGGCATCTGTCTTTTACAGCAAAATCAAATTATTTTATTATTCTTTAAATGTCTTTAAATGTCTTCATGGTCTAGCAACTCATGATGGCATTAGCACTTGAAAGCAAAAAAAACAAACAAAAAAAACCAGCAAAACAAAAACATCTCAAAACACACTTATTGCATTGAGTTCTGTTTAGATGACTTTTGATTTTATATTAACACATCTACTGTTATCTATTTACCTTTTCCTTTTATCATTATATATGTCATTTTATTTTTTATCCTTTGGGCAATTAGTCTCTTCTCAATGCGTTTTATTTTTTGTGTGCAGAGAGAAGGGGTAAGAAGATGCATATACAGAGGTCTGGACTAGCCGTGCTGTCAAAGGTTAGGGGAAATGAAATAAATAAATGTTCCAAAATGTTTTTTAAATAGTTTAGTATCCAACATTTTAAATTCTAACATTTATGGTTACCCCCAGCAGTGATCAGTGGTAGCTCAGTGGTTAAGATACTTGACATGTAGTCAGAAGCTTACCTGTTCCAGCCCTACTGCTGCCAAGTTGCCACTGTTGGTTCTCTGAGCAAGGCCATTAACCCTCAATTGCTCAAGTTATACTCACTCGTAAGTCACTTTGGATATAAGTATCAGGTAAATGTATGATTGTGTTTTTTATAATCTTGTACACATAAATGTCATATTCAACCAGAATATGTAAAACACACTGTCAAATCGTGTTTATAAAAATACGTTTTAGTTTTAATTAATTTCTGTAACTTCATGTCACTTATACTGATATGGTTGTTGGCTAAGACAACCATGGCCACAAGAGGGAGACAAAGAGCTTCCCTAGTAATCAATGAAAACAGGCATACCCTGTAACTGTATGCTATACTATTCTTTTATTTTATATTTTTCCTTGATGTCCACTTACAATGTTTGCATGGCTTTATGTTCCAAAAATAATCATAATCTATTTTACACAAATATTTTCCAACCTGTTTATCTTGTAGAATTAAATAGGACATGTATTACATTACGAATAAAGAATTCTGCGCTGCATACACTTAGACATCGGTAATATAACTTGCAGTTATATAACTTCTAGTGAAAATCCTTGAAGCAGTCAACACCATCATCTGGGTGAGCTCCATTTAACCCTCTGAAGTTAAACAAAGAATTGCAGCTAAATGTGTGAACATTATCACGTGTCAGTTCATAACAAGTTAAGCTTCATAATAGGTCACGAAGTCAAGAAAATTCATACCTAAGCATTACTTTGTTTGATATGTTTATGGATGTATTTGAGTATAACCAGCTCATTTGCCTGTTTTTATGTATTGATCTGTATTGCTCCAAAAAACTACTCACGTCTTCCAATGTTCTTGATCCCCACTTGTAAGAAATAGTAAATGGACTAATCCTAGTTGTGGATAAGTATAAGACTAAACAGCTGTGAACTAATTCCACACGAGGGGAGTCATCACTGGAAAGGTGTTCTGGTGCGAGGCGTGCAGTGGTCCCTGTCCTGTGAACACAGAGAGACACAGAGGCGAGATACCAGTTAAAAAGGTTTGAGAAAGTACATCCTCCACTGACAAGATTCTGTTGTTTAAATGTAAATGGAACAGGTCTGCTCCTTCTCTCAGCCAATATAGAAACAGCAAACTGCACTACAACAAGTACACAAGGTGTAATGAACTTGCTATGAGAATGATCTCAGTATGTAACTCAAAAAGGAAAGGAGCTTCTCCTTCCTGTTTTCTTTGTTCTCTTCTTGTTAGTGTTTGTATTTGCTCTTTCAAAACACTCCTGCACTCATTCCTCACACTAAAACATGAACCTGGTGTTGTTTACACAGTGACTTGGTGTGAGGCATCTGATCCATGATTTCCCCCTGGGGTCACAGGTCTCGTTTGTCGCCCTTTTTTTTCTCCTTAAGACAAAAACAAATTAAAATAAGAGCAGAAAAACTGAGCAGAAATAAACAACTATTAAAATTCTAGATGCACTGTGGAATGTTCAGAGAAAAACAAGACACTCCAGTCTCTATTGTATTTAATATGTGGTATTTAACTGTCAATATGGGGACATTACGACAAGGGAGTGGGCTCAGCTGACCTGTCTATGATTTAATTTTATTTTATTTTTTTAATCCTAGTCTTTGATTAAGTTAAGGCATTTTTCTTTCAAAGAAAAGAAAAGGAATGGAACATCTGAAACACAAACAGAAAAATAGGTATGCATTTATCTAATAAACTGATGACTACGATTAGGTGAGACAAGTTTTAGGATATAATAATAAGTGTATAATTTCCATCACACTTTTCACCTGAGTCTCCTGTGTTTCTGAATAAAAGAAAGTAATATAACACAAGCAGTTATACAATTTCCGAAAGCTATATTATTTAGAAATAAAGAAGAACTTGGTTATTATTTGTTTATTAGGACACATGAGGAAAGCATTTTAGTTGCATTCATTTAGCCAAAGACATCCATGACTGAAACAAGCTTCCTGTCACCACTGACCACCCTCCTAGCGTTCATGTCTCCACGGTTTCCCTGTCTAGTGTCTTTATTTTGATTTACTCCCTTGTTGTGGTTCCATTCCTTCGTTTCGTTTTCTGCACCCCTCATAATTTGCACTTGTGTCTGGTTTAATGCTCATGTGACCATGTTTTTAAGCCCTGTTTTAGTTTAGTCTTGTTGCTATTTATTGTAAGTCCAGCTGCTGTTTGTTAATCGAGGCTTCCGTGCATGTGAATATAAGCCTGAATGTTTATCCTCGCCCCAATGTTACAGCCTGCATCCCTGGTTTGTCTTCGTGCACTTTTCTTTACTTTAGTTTATCATGAATTCTCGGACTTTCCATGTTAATAATTTGACCCTGGACTTTGGATTTGCCCCTAATAAATCTCACTCTTTTCCACACAGTGCGTCCGCCTCCTTACCGCTCATCGTTACACTTCCCCAACCTGCTATATTTACATTAAAACTCCGTCAACAGCAGTCTTTAGCGTTGAGGTTTTTTTTAATCTGCGTAAAATTACATAATTTCTGCTGTTTCAGAAGTGAAGGATTTGCGTGCTCTAAATTTTCATCATGCCAATGCACAGAGGTTTTGGTATGGAGATTTTATCCCGATCTATAGGAGCAGGTGTGATGGACTATAAAGTTGACGAGAAAGAAACCATCCGTTTCGCCGCCGTTCATGTCCATAGATGCTGCTATTACCAAAACTAGTACTGCGCTGATTCTTAGAGGACAGTTGATTTGACCGGATGTCGCAGCAGTACGGCCGACTACTCCTGATCATAACGTATTCATGACAACTCAGCCCTTTTTACGACTGAGGTGCTCACACGACAACGCGTGATCTTGCACCTTTTATGTGTTTTAAGAAAAACGCTCAGTGTTTTAAAGTGCAGCAGCGAATTTTCCTCTAACGCGTTACTAAGCTCTGTGAGCAGAGTAATTTCTCCCATTGTGTTGAAATGAACAGGTGTCTGTTAAACTCATTCATGAGCGTATTTTAACGCGCGTTCAATATCGTCCGAGCTGTAATCTTTTGAATTCTGTAACCATGCGGCGTCATACGTATAACATTCTAGTCGCGTGGTGTGATAGCAACTGCTAGTCAGAATAAACAAGACAAACAGTAGTAGAAACATTTAAAAAAAGATACGATTACAAAAGTGAGATGCATTTTTGGCAGAACAGCGTTCATCCTTTTGAAGTTAGTTGCAGCAATTCTCCCACTTTAGAGCCGACCTACATTGTAAGACATCCTCCTGTTGAGCTGGATATCAGTGTGTTAAGCAGGTTTCTGTTTTGTAGGAGGACGGTAAGCAGCTGGAAGATTCCACCGTGTCAGCGCATCGTAGAGTGAGTTATCAACACAGCTGGCGACTGTTACAACTAACACACCACTTTAAATTTTGATATGAGCCCTTTTTAGATAGAGATTGCCTTTTAGGGATTAGAATGAGGCTCTGCAACATCTCAGATTGAAAAAGAAAGAAAGAACGCAGAGAAGAACAGAATAACTATATATATATATATATATAATCTTTGTCGGCTGAAGATCTCTAGGGACCGAATACACATTGCTGGGTCATATGTCTCTGTATGTTCCAAATGGGAATCCATAAGGTGGAGGAGGAGTTGAGCAAAGAGACCCTGGGTGAATGTCGGAGAAAGACATTGGAGGACAACCGACGGAAGGCTGCACGTGTAGGGCGGTGTCTTGGAGGTCTAGACCTCGAGCTAGCAGTGCGAGAACTGCAGAGGGAGAATGTGGAGATCAAAGCTGAACTGAGAAGGCTGAGAGCACAGCTTGAGAAAGTAGGAAAAGAGAAACACTTAGTTACACTGCAGTGCACATCCAATGAAGCAATGTTCTGCTATACACAGCAGATGGTTTTAGATTGAAATAAGCAACTATAATTAAAGTCCAGGTAAATAGTGAGCATAAATGTGTTAGGGCATATCAACAAATGGATTGCCTATGGCACTACAATATCACTTACATTATATTTTTGATAGTATATCAAAGTGTGTGCACATGCATGTATTTAATAGTGATGCTAAATTAAATGCTTTTTCACAGTTGGAAAGCCCAAGGCCCAGTTTCCCCCTGGAGTCTCCCAAACCACGAGACAACAGGTTTCCCTCACTCTCCCTCAGACAGCCTACCAGATTTGCACCTGGTGAGCCCCACTGGTTCCAAGAAGCCCCATCATCCAGACCCTACAGGCCTTGCCGTCCACTACTGCCTCACTCAGATGTGAGGCCAGCACCAAATGCACAGGAGAAACAGTTCAAGGAGAAAAAGACACATGGGAAGAAGAAACTGAAACGTCATCAAAAAGACATAGAGCAGACATCGAAAGAAGCGAATGGAGCCTCGGAAGCAAGAACATGTGAGAAGAAGAGATTTCGAATTAGGATTGTATGGAAAGGATTTAAAGGAATTAAGTCTTTCTTTCAAAAATAGCTGTATGGTATAGAATTTCATGTCCTTTCCATATTAACATAACTTTACTCCTTTACTGCATGCAATAAGCCTGCCAAAATAATTTTCCAGGCATTTTTCATAGATATTTAATTGATTTATAATATGAATGTCTAACTTCTCATTTCAAAATGTGCTTATTAGTTCATGTCTGTTTTATAATGTAAATAAAGATATTTTCTTAAATAGGTGCAAAGTCTGGCATCATCTTAATAGGTACAGTTGCATCATTTAAGTCCATTTAAGTTCCAAGTAAGATCATGTCATGATTTATTGACAAAATATTAAAAATGTATAGTTTTGGAAGGATTAACAGCTCAACATTTATTCAGTAAGAGGTTCAGGAGTAGAAAAAATGTTAAGAAGCCCCCTAGTCCCCCAGTCCCAGAGTCACATGCGAGGTTTAACCATCAAATATTAAAACCCTGAGAAATGTTCAGTCTGAGATCTGAGTGAATAGTTTAAGGAAGATATTTGTCCAACCGTCCATGTTCTGTCACAAAAATGGGGTTGCGGTCTGGACCTCCTTGACACCAAGAATCGTACAACCGTTTCCCTTTGTAGATGATGAATCTGCCCAACAACATTCCCAGTGATGTGGACGGTTATCTGTTCCCTCCCAATTCCACCTGTAGTCTGCTACATAATCTTACAGGATTTGTCATGGAACAGTGACAAATCCTGTCTCATCTACATTGTAGATATTCTGGGGTTTTGTTGTGAAATCTGTGAGATAAGCATATCAAAGCAGTGGGTGAATATTCCAGTATCAGCTGAGGTCCTCACTGTAGCCACAGGAAACTGTTCTGATTTGTGAATGGTCTGCTCAGGATGATCTCACATAAAACAATAAAATCATTTTCTCCCATTGGGGAAAGGGCTCTCAATTCCACTAGCCAGATTATAATCCAGAACAAGATGTAAAACATCTGTTTCAGTAAAGCTCCAACCCCAGTCACACATGACCTGCCAGGATTGTAAGAACACATGGACACATTAGCCTAAGCCATTTTATGATCACATCGTAACTTCATATTTGTCATTCATTTATTCCATCAAACAGCATTTATTTTGCATATCATAATTTCTTACTTGCAGCCAGTACAGTGAAAACTGATGCAAGTTTGTACTTGAAGGAACTCCTCATTAAAACACTCTAAGGTCATCTTAAATGGAGTGTAGTGGGCTTAAATGGTTTCAAAGCGACTAATGGTGAAAATAGACAATGTGTTCATTTTTAAATAAAAGATATATTTACATGCATGGAGCCTAAATATTACGTGGACTAAGAATCATATTATTATTTTGCCCACATACAGAAATATTAATTTATTCTAATTCAAGGATTGCTTGTTGCCTATGGTTGGCATGCTTTTTGTAGTGCTGTATCATTTAAACCCACCTTTTAAAGAATCAAATTTTTGAAAATATTCAGATGTCCAGAAACTAGATGTCTGCTTATTTGTTAATATGTTAATGTAATTAGAAAACTGTGTACATACGTGGTAATGTTTAAATATAGGTGTATCTGCCAGTGAAGTTTATGCTTTGACCTTTAGATTAGCTGTAATGCTGAGACAGGCAGGGCAAGACACAAGCGTGTTGTCGAACTTTGTTTATTAGGAGGAGCAGAAACATTATCCAAGAGCAGGTTACCAGAATACATGATAAACAAAAAACAAAGTGAGGCTAACCAGGAAGAAGAAAACATAGAGGTAAAAGTAAGATAACACAGATATTAAGAACACGGGAACGGAGAACAATATGGAAAACGAACAGGCAGAGAAAGAATACATATGGTAGAACTCCAGTGTAGTGATGGGATGTTAGATACTGAGGCATCAAAGCTCACTATTGCAAAGCACATTGATTCAACACTGTATTGAAGATTGTATCAAAGTTACTATTAGCATATGACTAATGAGGTCTAAGCATCAAACGTCGTCTAAACACTGGATGAAGTGGCACTGTTTCACAGGTCTGGCACTGTCCTATAACTTGCAGGCTATAAGAGACTGTAAAATCTCCAGACATCTTTTTCCCACAAAATTTGAAATATGGAAAATATGGAAGCAAATCTTTCCATATGAGGATAAATAACATAAATTGATCAAGTACCATTTCTTAATACACAAAAATTAAAGCATTAAAATCTCATTTGACATAATATAAATGCAGTTACCAAAAAGTGGCTGAAAATAAGCAGGAAACTGGGCGTGTTATAAAAACTTATATACATTTACATACACTTATATATTCATTTATGTGTGTTTTGGAAAGTTTCCAAGATGTCATTTTGTGCCAGCATTGTTTAGGTTTTATTGAGACTCCTGTGTCAGGTAATCAACATATTACAGTCCATGGTAATTGGTAAATTCGGGTGAAATATTTATATTAATCTGAAATTAACTGCCCTGCCACTGTGTGTGTGTTTGTGTGTGTGTGTGTGTGTGTGTGTGTGTGTGTGTGTGTGTGTGTGTGTGTGTGTGTGTGTTTTGTTTTCTCAGTGTTGACAGGCTGCTGCTGAGGCTGCTCCACTGCTACAGTGTCTCTGACCTCCAGCAGGGGGCAGCAGCAGCAGATCTGCTCTCTGCTCTGCAGCACACTGGACTTCTCCTGCAGCTCTGCTCTGGACCTGACAGCAAACACACAGACACACACTCTGACTCTGAGCACCGAGGACTGCACAGTCGTCTCCATGGTCATCCAGAGAGCTCACACATACATACCTACATACACACACACACACACACACACACACACACACACACACAGCTCACTCTGCATGACTGTGAGATAGAGGAGGCTGGAGTGGAGTTACTCTTCCCCATTTTACACACAGTCACCCTGCAGTAAGCCACTGACAAACAATTTAACACAATATCCAGCATGTGACTGAATGTAGAAGCTGTGTGTGTTCATTGGAAAGCATTGTATGTTCTTTGAAAGGCTCTATATAAATGTAACTTTGCTCATTCAGTCATATCTTGTGTTCTGTCAAGGACATTTTTTTGAAAAAAAACAGCAAAAAGCCTGACTTTCTTGGTGATTTTATTTCTCTTACTGGCTGCCTGGTTCACTGATCACTGCCTGTCCTTGGCAGGATGGATATTGTGTGTCTCTGAAAATGTATTAATATTATTAGTATGTGCCTAACGCTCCTCTCTATTCCAAAGCTGACCCGATTTCCATAATTCTCGTATTGCATAAGACCACTGACCACCCTCCTAGCGTTCATGTCTCCACGGTTTCCCTGTCTAGTGTCTTTATTTTGATTTACTCCCTTGTTGTGGTTCCATTCCTTCGTTTCGTTTTCTGCACCCCTCATAATTTGCACTTGTGTCTGGTTTAATGCTCATGTGACCATGTTTTTAAGCCCTGTTTTAGTTTAGTCTTGTTGCTATTTATTGTAAGTCCAGCTGCTGTTTGTTAATCGAGGCTTCCGTGCATGTGAATATAAGCCTGAATGTTTATCCTCGCCCCAATGTTATAGCCTGCATCCCTGGTTTGTCTTCGTGCACTTTTCTTTACTTTAGTTTATCATGAATTCTCGGACTTTCCATGTTAATAATTTGACCCTGGACTTTGGATTTGCCCCTAATAAATCTCACTCTTTTCCACACAATGCGTCCGCCTCCTTACCGCTCATCGTTACACTTCCCCAACCTGCTATATTTACATTAAAACTCCGTCAACAGCAGTCTTTAGCGTTGAGGTTTTTTTTAATCTGCGTAAAATTACATAATTTCTGCTGTTTCAGAAGTGAAGGATTTGCGTGCTCTAAATTTTCATCATGCCAATGCACAGAGGTTTTGGTATGGAGATTTTATCCCGATCTATAGGAGCAGGTGTAATGGACTATAAAGTTGACGAGAAAGAAACCATCCGTTTCGCCGCCGTTTATGTCCATAGATGCTGCTATTACCAAAACTAGTACTGCGCTGATTCTTAGAGGACAGTTGATTTGACCGGATGTCGCAGCAGTACGGCCGACTACTCCTGATCATAACGTATTCATGACAACTCAGCCCTTTTTACGACTGAGGTGCTCACACGACAACGCGTGATCTTGCACCTTTTATGTGTTTTAAGAAAAACGCTCAGTGTTTTAAAGTGCAGCAGCGAATTTTCCTCTAACGCGTTACTAAGCTCTGTGAGCAGAGTAATTTCTCCCATTGTGTTGAAATGAACAGGTGTCTGTTAAACTCATTCATGAGCGTATTTTAACGCGCGTTCAATATCGTCCGAGCTGTAATCTTTTGAATTCTGTAACCATGCGGCGTCATACGTATAACATTCTAGTCGCGTGGTGTGATAGCAACTGCTAGTCAGAATAAACAAGACAAACAGTAGTAGAAACATTTAAAAAAAGATACGATTACAAAAGTGAGATGCATTTTTGGCAGAACAGCGTTCATCCTTTTGAAGTTAGTTGCAGCAATTCTCCCACTTTAGAGCCGACCTACATTGTAAGACATCCTCCTGTTGAGCTGGATATCAGTGTGTTAAGCAGGTTTCTGTTTTGTAGGAGGACGGTAAGCAGCTGGAAGATTCCACCGTGTCAGCGCATCGTAGAGTGAGTTATCAACACAGCTGGCGACTGTTACAACTAACACACCACTTTAAATTTTGATATGAGCCCTTTTTAGATAGAGATTGCCTTTTAGGGATTAGAATGAGGCTCTGCAACATCTCAGATTGAAAAAGAAAGAAAGAACGCAGAGAAGAACAGAATAACTATATATATATATATATATAATCTTTGTCGGCTGAAGATCTCTAGGGACCGAATACACATTGCTGGGTCATATGTCTCTGTATGTTCCAAATGGGAATCCATAAGGTGGAGGAGGAGTACAAGGGTGAATGAACTAGCATGAAAAATTAAACAAATTACAATGATGGATGCAGCTAATTAGCCATTATTGCAGGAGAGAGGATATATATGTAAAAGACAACTAATCTTGAATGTAAATTTGTACCGATAACCTGAGTCTATCAAAGCCAATGCTGACAAAATATGACATGAGCTAGAATTCAGAATGTGACAAACCCCCATCCCAGTTGGCTTTGATGCTCAGAATGGGAACATAGTGAGGGAATTCCTTCTACATGAGAAACAGTAAAATGAGCCTAAGAGGTGATTCTCACATACTGTCTCCCACCGAGCTGTTGCCATCTTAACATTTTCTGGACATAAAATCCTCCCTCCAGCAGTTATGCAGGCAGGCAGAAATGAACCTTTGTATGGGCTCCTGGGTAATGGAGCAGCCATACCATGTCCAAAACAGATTATTAAAAAGCACTGGAGTCCAAAGGAAATAAAGAGAAACAGACTAAAAAAGACTAAACATAAAAGACTAAACATAGGTGCTGGCATCCTCCGAACTGGGGAGCAGAGTGGCGCGCAGGTGCACCACTGAGCTACTGGAATGTCTTTCAATGCATTTTTTGAAGACTGCAAAATTACCTGAATGGATCTCAATCCTCCCTTGAATATTGAAGCAGGAACGAGAGAGAAGCTAGTGGAAGAACGCACTAATGGGTGTGGAGGGTCAGAGAGACTTCAACACGCTCACATACACTGGCACACACAATTTAAACAAATCTTTAAACAAATTTAAACCAAACCAAGTTTTGTTTTTTTTTAAATGACGGAATTGAACACTGTTGTTACAGTGGAATTGTGAGGTCAGAGGCAGAGCAAATGTGTTCCACTAACCTTCCTGGCCCTTTAAGTGCACTACTGCAGATAGACTGAAAACAAATTTCACCTAAATAAAATCACACTGTAACACTGAAAACATAAACACAGACAAGCACTGAATGAGTGGTAAAGGGCATTAAAGCCTAAGTATTACATGGAGATCACCGCTCACATTTTCAATTCTTTCCTTTGACAAAACAACTCACATCAACAGCCAAGGCACTGCACTGGCTTTCTAAAAGGAGATGGCAGATGGCACTATCAATTAGCTTCACTCAAAAATGGGAGAAAACAAGGAATGCGGCATGTTATGCGCTCGTGCACATAGTTCGGTCACACGTCTCTGCTATGGTCTTCCAACGTACACTGCCCTTGATATGAGGCAATATGGCCACCTACTGTAAGCTCAACCTTGGGTCACGATATCATGCAGAGCCTTCATAATACCCTATGCTTCTGTGCATGTGCTAGTCAGGTTCAAGCTCAAATATCGTCTCTCTCAGCTAGCACAGCCCGGCCTCATCTGTCTACAAAACTTCCAAGAGGTCTCCGGTACACTAGACAAATGTTGCTGTTTTGTATTCACAGAGAACATTTATCCAAGTATGTGTACTGGTCAAAAAGTTGGGATGCGGCTGGGAGACAGGAATCCATCTGCCTCTGAGATTGATGTGTGAGTTGGGGCGCCAAAAAGTATCTTAAGCACTTCAGCACCATTCTAAGACAACCATTGACAATAATTACTCACCTTAATGAATGCTTTGTCCGCACCTTGGCTGCATCTGAGCTGGTGGTTGAAAAGCAGGGCCCGCAGCTGCTGGTTCTGGGGCTGGATGTCATACTGCTCAGCGGTCTGACAGGCACGCACAACTCGTAGGTCTGTTCAAGGTGGTGCTTGTACACCTCAATTTCCATCGTAATTGTCCTGTACAACCATTAAAAATTTGACAGAAGTTAAAAAACAGCAGAACGGTTTGTTACAACTGGAAAAAAATAAATAAGAAAAGATTGATTGTTGTTGTACATGAATGTCAGTGAGCCATGAGGATAAGCCCTCTTGTCCAAAGTTCTGATTAGCAGTTATCACCTCCTAACACTGCAATCAAAATGCACGGGCAAAAGATGCATTACTGAAAAAAACACTCTGCAGATCTGGAATTCATGTCACCACAGTCAAAGTTGAAGGCTTTGTTCAGTGAAAAGAAAACAAATGCATCAAAGTTGACGTTATACTCAGTAAGAACTCAGTACAGTAAGAAACTGCAAAATACTCAGAGAACTCTGTGCATGAGTCAGTGGCTCAATAGTCCAACTAAAATCAGCCAGGACCACAGTTTAGTTGGGCTAAACATGAGTCAACTAAATCCTTAGTCAGAGAATGATATTCTGTCTTTGCTGCTTACATGATCAGCTTCTTTCAAATAGCCATGTCAACTCAGTCAACTTAGTTATTTAGGAATAATATCAAAGTACATGTGGGCCATCAGATCCTGTTTGCCCTTGAAGACCCACTCACAATCTCTGCCCAAGTCAGAGACTATTTACAGCTATGATCTTAATTCCAGCACTGGACATGCATTACCTTGCATAGTTTCACAACTCTGGCACTGCAATCAACCCTGCATATGTCTTAACTAAGAAGGCAACAGTTCAAATGGAAAACCTACTTCCTTTCTGGGAGTGAAGGAAGCCAGCTGCTTGATCTTCAGTGTCTGGTTGAGTCTTGGATGCATCAAGCACAGGGACACCAGCTGATACCCCATGGTTGAGGTGCTCCATATATTGTGCAAGGATCGGTTCGTTATAATCACCATTCTGCATTTTTTTAACAGCAGCAACAGCATAAAATGGTTCAGTTAAGGGTGCATCATTGGAAGACTTTCACTAAAATATGTCCTCACCATGTCTCAAATACAGCAATACCTCTTAGAAGCCATTGTACTGCACACAGAATGGACAGTCCCAGCAGTTTCTGTTCCCATATGGAACCTCAGTGTTTTGATTACAGAACCAGCAATTCACAATGACATGAACTGGTTTCTTCCCATTGAATAGGGAGTGTGTGTGTGTAATTATATATATATATATATATATATATATATATATATATATATATATATATATATATATATATATATATTATATAATTGTGAGCAAGGATCTTTCATTTTGCAGCCTAAAAATGAAAGTGACAAATAAATATATGTGACAAATAAACCAAACTTCAAACTTTATATGAATAGCTTCCTGTTAAATATACACAGTTAATCAGTCATTAAAAAAACACATTCTATTAATTAAGAATGTTTATGAAAGTTAATTTAATCTAACTAACAATAAATGAACAGTCGAATATTGTAGTTCAAACAGTCCGATAGCTGTAGTAATGGCTTACCTCACTTTGCTTATTTAGAGAGAACGATAAATTTGAAAACCCACAGGTTTGTGAATTTGGGTCTCTAAATCATACAAAAGTAGGTTTCCTATTTCTGAACAGTTAGCTAGCTAACAAACTACCAGCACCTAAACGATCAAAGTTGAAAGATGAACAATGAAATGGTTCCACAAGGAATGGTTTATAGCCCCGAGTTAGACACTCGCTGACCTCAACTATTAGCTAGCTAACTAGCTTATCGCTGATAAAGCGATACAATTTTTAACAATGAGGACATGAATAAAGTATCCTTTACAATTTTCACAATATTGTTAACGTAACTATAATATCTGAAAACGGACCACACAGGAAGGTGTAAAAATGAACAACTGCAAACACCCCGTTCCTTATCTTACCTCGTTAGGTAGCTAAAATAGCTAACCTAGGTTAGACCCTTTAACCATTTAAAGGTCTGAACTGTCAAACTGCGTTTCCGTTAGGCAGATAAATAGTTTGACGCCGGTTGGTGAAACTTATGCAGCCATATAAATGATTTGATCGCCGATACCTTTAGACATCATGGAATAAAAGAGGCTTATTTTAGCTGATGTGTGTGTGGAGTTGTTTGGGGGCAGCTATGAGCTGGAAGCTAAGCGTTGCTTCAGTGGCTTCTAGCATGGACTAGCTACGATCATAATTCTGCTACAAAATGTATAAATGAGGAAATATACAATTATTTACATTATTACAGCATTTACAGTATTAAAAGCGTGATTTAATGGGATGAATAGTTAACTAGCTAACGTTAGCTATCCTAGCTTGATGGCTATCTTTGCTCACTAACGGTTACTGCATCTTAGGGCCAACTTTATGCTGCACTTCGCCCCCTAGCGGGCCCGCGGGAGAATCCACACTGGCATACTCAAATAAATCACTTTATAACATCCAATATTCTTAAAGTACAGTACATTTTTCGAGATAACATTTCTTAGGAATAAAACAATTACCTGCTTACCGATTTTCAGATGTCTACATGCAGCCTAATTTGGTCTTTTACACTTCCTGCCATCATGTTATTACATAAATAATTTCATTTTGTTACCTCAGTGTCAGGAATTCTCACTGAGCCACAGTTCTGTGAAAACTAAAGCACAACAGTCTCTACACTCGCGTTGGGTGCTATGCTAGAGTTGACCTGTTGACCAGGGAACAGACATTGAAGAGCAGGATGGACAGTACAGCTGGTCTGCTAGGGTTAGCTTTTTTTTTTTCCCCAGTGGTAGCTCAGTGGTTAAGGTATCAGAAGGCTGCTGCTTCAAGCCCCCCCACTGCCAGCTTACCACTGCTGGGCCCCTGAGTAAGGCTCTTAACCCTCAATTGCTCAAGTTGTACTCAGTCATAATTGTAAGTTGCTTTGGATAAAAATGTGTCAGCTAAATGTAAATCCAGCATGAACTCATGCCCTCTATAGTTTGTTTTTATTCAGCAGTGACTCATGTCTCTAGGGTTTCTGTTTTTTCATTTGTTAACTGTTCTATGTCGTATGAATTATGTGAAGCGACCTTGAGTATGACAGAAACATTTTATTTATATATATTACATCTATTGTTATTATTATTATTGTTAGATACTGGAGCCTTTCTGTCTTCAGGCACCCAACACAAGGTCTCTGCCTATCAGCCATGACATGGCGGCTTGACCGCGAGCTGGTCGCCCGAGGTCTTCCACTCCTTCTTCTTGTCTCCTTTACCCCTCCCTTTCTCTTTCTTTCTCTCCCTGTCTCTCTTTAAGCACAGGAGTACCTCATGGCGGGTACGGGAACAGCTCGTGGGTCGTTCATGCCAAGAACATCTAATTTTTAATAACCTTGTCTCTTTCCTTTCTACATAGACCCTCAGAACATGCCTCACTTTTCCCTGTCATCCTGTAGATTTAGATAGTAGATATAGGACACATATATACTCTGTGCT
This sequence comes from Electrophorus electricus, assembly GCF_041902795.1. Taxonomy (NCBI): domain Eukaryota; kingdom Metazoa; phylum Chordata; class Actinopteri; order Gymnotiformes; family Gymnotidae; genus Electrophorus; species Electrophorus electricus. Next base: position 226,274 of record NW_027658800.1, on the reverse strand, counting down.
TTCCTCAATAAAGTTGAACTCTCTTCATTCACTACCTTGGTGTCAGTGTCTCTTGACTTCCCCAGATCCGGCTACAGAGGACGGAGGGCAGAGGGTAACTTCGAGGAGATCGAAACTGAAGGACTTGTCACTTTGAACCAGTTCCTAACAAGAAGTACGAAATACATAAGGTCTACCTTAAACATTGATAAGTGCAATAAAGAATAAGTACTAGAGTAGTACTAGACCAGCAAGTAGTAAGTTGCAGTAGTTCAGCTTTAAGATCATAAGAAACCGCACAAGCACCCGAGTAGCTTCCTGCGAGAGAAGGGGCCGAATCCTTCGTATGTTACAAAGGGGAAATCTGAAACATGAGTTGAGAATGACAACTGGTTGTCCAAAGTTATGATCGTGATACCAGGGAGTTCTCAAAGGGAACTGTGAGGTCCTGATAAGGGCTGGGAGTACCCGGGATGTACAGAAGGTTGCATGTTAGCTTGGACAGCTAGCTGGCTCATTCGCTTTCTAGCCATCTTAAAACTGCCAAAGTCTCGAAGTAAACATCACTAGTGAGTTATTCTACACATCTGGCATTAGCAGAGTGTTACAATAATAACAGTTCACCGCAGCAGTAAAGCAATAAACACTTGTCTTATGTAGCCGACAAGCTCGCACAATACACCAAGCCCGTTGTCATAGCAACCAGCACTTAGCTTGCTCGAACTAGCCTAGCTAAGATAGCCTTAATGGGCTAACAGACTCATTTCTACGCCAGGCGCACATACTACAAATGCATATTAGCTACATAACTGTTCCAATAAATGCGTGTATTACCATGCTATTCATTAATTTTCCTGTATGTGCACAACTGTAGACCGGGGGTTCTTTAACGTAATCCTCTTCGCCATTAGCTTAGCTAGCTAATAAAGCAAAGCTAGTTAGCCAGCCTAGCTAACTAACTGATATGTTTCAATGTGGAGACGCAGTAAGAGTGTCTCTAATAATTTGAGTTTGTTTTCAGTCGGTACGTACACTCAAACGGTGTCATACAGTTATTGAATAAATCAGCAGAAGCTGTTATTAAAATAATTTTCTGCGTCCTTTCGAGGTCTTACCTTGACAGTGGTGAAGCTTAGCAGTGGTAACCTACATACGATTCGCATTAAATAAATTAAATACAAAAAAACATGTCCATGTCTTTGTGAAATTTATTCTATGAGAATAATTTAATATTACTTGCTTTGGAAAAAGCAAACACTTCATGCCAAACGTAGTGTGCACGGCACAGTAATCTGCTGTAGAAGACACATACATGTATTTTCACAATACACAGGCTGTTCATGTCTGTTCAGTACATATGGTTATATTACACCTTGGTTATGTGTAATATGGATATAAATGTTAAAATGTTCTATTACAGAACACGACACCTGTTGCGTTTTATATTGGTAAATCTCTGATATGACCACTGTAACAAAGTTGCGGTTATAAATACGTGAAACATTTTGATCGACTGAAATGTAGATGTATGTACATGCAATATATTTGTGATTATGTAAATTAAACAGCTATTCTTATTCTTATGGCTAGCTAAATAAATTGCAATTTCGTCGTCTTCAAGGCATGGCATGGTGTTTATTCATTCTTCGGCATACAAAATGACGCCTTTTCACGTTGTGGAACTACAAATATGGCGGCCTTTTTTCTTTAGCGTTTTAATGACGTAAAAGCAGAGTCTCACCGTAAAGTCGGGCAGGAGGATCTGGACTCATTTATTTCTTCGTATCTCCCGCCCTCTAGCGGTCAATAACGGGTAGTCTTGAATTGATTTCTATCGCGTAATACTTTGGATATAAATGTTTAAATTTCCTGTTGCAGGACAGACAAAGTATAGTCAACCAGTTCTAACCTTTTGATAAAAACTTGAACTTCAAAGTAGGTGAATCTATTTCCTTAAACCAATCAGATCACAGTTCATTTACATAACATCAATGCTTTGAGTGCTTTAGATATGAGAACATCACAGTGATCTTTCTGCTCACACATCAGTCTATAATTCTGTATTATGTGTTTCTATAGCTTCCAACTTTCATGAGTTCCTTGAATCTGTGGAGAAAAGTGCAGACCAATGTAGTTTCTTATTTGTGAACATTTATACATTCATTGTAATTTATTTATCATTTAAATGTTTTATTACTTTTAATTTATAGACATAAGGACACAGAAAACAGTTCATATACTGAATGAATTGTTACAAGGTAATATTTTCTAGACTGTGTTTACCATATGTTTTTATTTCTAAATGTTAATGCAGTGTGTTAATCTGTCATACCGAGGCAGAAGGGGTGAATCTGATATACCCCTCTTCCATTGTCAACTATTCAGAGTCCTCCAGTGGAGCTCATACAACTAAAGAAACACATACAGAGGTCACTGGAGGTTCTAAGTTACATCTAAAGTGGTCTAGTAGTGACGCTGCGAGGATAAGCAGGATGCGGGGACGAGGCACGATGAAACGCACTTTTATTTTTGCAAACATGCAAAACATACAACAAAGCTCAAATACTATGCACATCTCAAACACCAACACACGTACTATGACACACGAGACATATATACACCCAAGCCGATTACACATAACAGAGAACAGGTGAACGGCACGAGAGGGTGTGGCAACACAGATGAACACACACACACCAAGATGTTTGAGGAGGGGGCGGGGCCACAACATGACACTAAGCCTGTACACACTGTTCCAACACTACCCTGTAGGGCACCATCTCCATGGAAGTATATTTTTAAAAGCATGTTTGATAACCATATTTATACTGGAACAATTTAATCAAATGAGTTGTGTTTTTTGTTCCTCTCTAAGACGGTTCGGATGCCGATATTGAGATTTGAGTCTGAGCAAGTTGAGAAACCCACTGTGAGGGTTTCTGGGTGCTCTGGAGGAGCAACCAGAAGTCGTACACCTGCACCATGCCTGAGACCCCTCTGCCCCTGACACAATTGCCCAGGAATGTGGGCATGTACCTAGACTATGAGGATGGACAGCTGTCTTTCTATTACATACTAACATATCTAAATATTTATCGGAAACCTCCGGTAGAAGAAGCTGTATCCCCTTTTTGTGCTGCTGGACAGACACAATCATGACACTGTACTCATCAAAAGCTGCACCAGAGATGCACTGAGTCATATCCCGCTACACACCTCTCAGGCCAGCTTGTTTGCACAGCCAATCACATAAACAAGATATAATGTCAGTAATGTTTGCGGCAGGTGTTTCAAATGTGCCCAGACTCATATTCAAAAATATCCATGTTTCCACAGTTTGAAGGTGGCCATGACACTAACAGTCTGGTGGAAATTCCACAAGATATCAAACTCCACACTCACACGAACTATTCATTCTCCCATTTGGAACAATCCAGGCTTTACCATGAACAAAAATATTAAACTTTACATCTTGGATAGAAAAAGGCATTACAAACCTTAAACATATTTATCCTAAGACTTGTTTCATGTCACGCCCACAACTAGCCCCAAAATATGCTATAGAAAGCCCCCAGTTCCTACAATACCATCAGCTAAGATCACCTATGTGTTCAAAAATCAATTCCGATACCTACATCCATATCAGAATTTATAAACAAGCATTCTTAATACAAAAAACCTATTATCTAAGATATACAAAATAATAGTGAAATCAAATCTCACAGTTACTCTCCCATCGAGACAATAGGAGGAACATTTATTACTAGCCCCCGACGCTGCAGTTTGGATTAAAATGTGTAATAATAATTACCACATGACAGCAACACTAACCTACAATGCATTCAGTACAAAATAATACAGAGTACATTATACTACACATTGGATGTTTAAAATTGGTTTCACAAGCTCAGCAATCTGTACATACTTTACTCAAATCACAGGTGACGATTACATTTACGCCACGTGGCATAGCACACCTATCAAGCAATTTTGGCAAGTCGTCATCAAGTTCGAGTTCAAGTTCAAGTGGTTTTATTGTCATTTCAGGTATACCAATATGACAGGATACTATGTATAACATTATTATATTGATATAATAAAAATATTCTTGCAAAAAAACAACAAACAAAAAAACATACTCATGAACTGGAAAACAAAAAATAATATTAGTGTCACCCAATAGAAAAATCTATTGATAGAGTATATATATCAATAGAATAATTCTCAGAATTAATCAATAACAGAACCAATAATCTAGACTGGACACCTTTGATAAAATCCATACAGAGCCAATCCATAAACGATAAATATCACAGTCTAATACGTGTACATATACAATCCAACATACATGTACTCACACATAACCATATACATAGATACACACACACACACACACACACACACACACACACACACACACACACACACACACACACACACACACATTAGTCCCGTAATGGTGCAGATGGCGAATACTTAAAAATATTATATATACATTTTGCGTTTGTCTGTTCATCTGTCTGTCTCATTTTTAATAATAAAGCTCTAAAGGTCCACTGATGGGGGGGTAATAAATTCATATATTTATTTCTCCAGATTTCTAACTCTGAGAGAAAAAAAACGTCCTTTTACAAATTGCACCTCGTTGTGGACCTCGGCTAGGTTTACATTCCAGGTGATTATTTTTAAGTTATAAATAAAAATAAATAAAAAATAAAGTGTAACAGTTCCCGATGAGGCGGTATGGTGGTAGCGGGCCAAAAAAATCAAAATCTTCAATATGTCGCATGTAATTTACTCTAAATAAAAATATTTAGATATGATTTACATATCTGATTTACATTTACAGTTATATTTTTAGGCCTACTAAATGTATACTTTAAATACATTTATTAATTAGCACAGATAATATATCTGTTCTTTATACTTGGATTTCTAACCTACATATTTAAAAATTTAACTGATGTATTTATTTCTGCAGATTTCTAACTCTGAGAGAAAAAGACGTCCTTTTACAAATTGCACCTCGTTGTGGAACTCTACTAGGTTTAATTCCAGGCGAGTATTTTTAAGAGGCTAGATTTGTGCTCACAAGCTGCGATGGTGGTTTTTTCATAGCTTCTAAAAGAAGAGGCTGTGGTCAGGGTGGAGTGAATCTTTGATAACCAAGATTGTTGTTGTTTTGGCCTTCGAATAGACAATGGCATTACCCAGTGTCAGGTCTTTCTCAGTAAACTGCAGAGAATGATATAGAGGGCAAGAAATGGTCACGCACAGTTTAATTGGGTGTGTGTTTGTGAAAAACACTAAAGCTCTCTGATACATTTTTGGTTCAAGATTTAATCATCATGCAAATGATTGTGATTAATGCTTTGTCTGTTTAATTCAAATATTATACTATAAACCTAATATTTTAATAGGGTTGGCAACTTTCTAGATCCGATTACTACATGTGTTCATGTAACTGTGCAAATAAACTGCAAACACAATTACTTTTAGAAGTATCATCCAGTTTGTTTTCACAATTGCCAAAATGTAATGAATCACAGCCAGTGTTCTAAAACAGAGCTGGAATGTATTCCTGGTTGATGTGCCCTGTTTCTGGTTATATATATAAAAAAAAATAAAAATAATAAAAATAATAATAAAAAACAAAAATTGGTGGATGAATTTTCAGTGAAAGTGCTTCACTCAGCAGCCATTAATGATTCTTATATCCAGTATGAATAAATTGAAATTCCTATCCTTGTATCAGGTGCAGCAATTATGTGTAACAATTGTGAAGCAAAAAAGCAAAAGCAAAATTGTAATATAACAATATAGGTAATACAGAACTTGATCTAATGATATTAATTAGGCTATGCAAATAACACAACTACTTCGGTAGCACATCATTTATGCCTGTAGAATAGGCAGTTTTCTGCTTTGCAGATACTTGAAATCTTTTACTAATCTTTCCCCAAATCCAGTAGGAGCTGCCTTTTACATTAACATGCCAGGATACACACTCACTGGATGTTTAATCTTTCTAGTGGTTAAGCTATATTCTTATAGTCAAGAAAGATATTTTTTTAATTATTAATCAGTTAAAAGGATTTCTTACTGTAGGCCTATTATAAACAACATGGAGGAAATTAAAATAAAAATACTTGAGTTAGACAGTGGACACAGGTTGCTAATAAATCAAGTAAATGAAACTGGATGGACTGCTTAATTATGTAACAACACAACATTTATGGCGACGAAGATGTTTCACACATATACATTCTTACGTGATGCTGACCTCGATATCCATATTTCACATTGATACTGTAACACTATAGATGAACCTAAACCTCACATTCTCGTCACGTTGATAAGCTTTTTGAAAGTTTGATCATGATCAAAGATCATGATCTTTGTTTTCTAAGTGTGTTTCCAAATTGCCTTTGACTGCTGTATGCCTAATTGCGGCATTTAGCACCTCATTTCGTCTCTAATTTTTGACATGTACTCTTGACATAAGTCTTGCATAAGTGGAAAGTCGATCAGCCCCCGTTTAAAAATGGTAAGCTTTTACTGTCACGTTAATAACATCACGCACACGCACACATAATGCTTCGACTGTCCTACACTTTAAATATCTTTTGCACATTATGGAGGGTGAGCATAGTTACCAGTTCCCTTCATGCAAAAGGGTTGTCTTAGGTTACTGTAAAGTCTAATGCACATTTGGAATTATTAAAAGTAGTTTATAATCAATACGAAATTTTACTGGGAGCCAAAGTAAAGTAGCTAAGATATGATTGATGTGATCAAATTTTCTAGCTCTATTAAGAACTATGGCTGCTGCATTTTGAACTCGCTAGGCACTTTAGGCACTTAATAGCACAGCTAGATAGTAAGGGATTACAGTAGTCCAATATTGAAGTAATAAATGCATGGACTACCTTTTCTGCATTGTGTGTGGAGAGCATGTTCCTAATCTTTGAAATGTTTCTAAGGTGGAGAAAGGGGGTCCTAGAAACATTATTTATTTACGTGAGCTTCGAACGAGAGACTGGGATCCATAACTCCAAGATCTTTAACTGTTAGAGAAGATGTGATTGGGAGACCATTGAGGTTCATTGAGTAATTAGAGAGTGGAGACCTAGCTGACTCTGGGCTTAATAGAAAAACCTCTGAATGTCTCTGAATGTTAGAAATTAATTAAAAATACTAATGTCAATGTATTTACAACGCATGTATTTAGGAAGTAATTTTTTCAATCACAACAAAATATGTTGTTGTATTTTTTGCATTATGCTTACTACAGAATTAACAGTCAACTGTTCAGTGACTGCATGTAGAGTTGTAACACTGCTTATTACTAGAACTGTGGCTAGAATCAAAATCAACGCTAGTGTCGTTCCTAAATCTCCAATCAGCTAGTCGTAAAGTTAACATTCAAATAGAAAATAAAGATGCAGACTTCAGAATTAGTTAAAGAGAATAGCTGAGAGAATAGAATAAATTATCCGTTACTACCCCTGTCTTTTATCATCCTTCCATCCCTCCATCCCATGCCATCTTCCTCTATTATTTGCTTGTCTATTTTGTTCTGGTATCTCCTTATCTCTTTTTAAAAAAGACATTGGCCAAAAGACTAACTAAAACACTGACATACTTAAGACCTTTAATATTTTTATAAAATATAACATTAAAAGGAGAATGTTACTTATTTCACCCTGACTGTCCACTTATATATGTTTTGAGTATGATTTTCCTTGTTCAAGTGAAAACAGTAACAAATGTAGCATGTCACAAATATATACATGACTATGTATGAAAAATGAAAGACATCAACATGAAACACTGGAGCTGATTTCAGTTAAGCACCTAGTTATGGAAACTATAAAGACTAACATTGTCATAAAAATGTTGTGAAAGTTAATGCTTAGAAGATTACAAGTGGCTAAGACATACCTTGTTATAGGCTGTGCTTACTGATGTACACCAGGTGGACATAGTGTCAAAGCAGAGGGTCTGATGGAGCAGGTGGAACATCAACATTTAAAACAAAAATGAACTGCTTGTATTTAGTGAACTAAATAAAGCATAAGCGTCCTATGCATGGCATACAGATCCATATAAGCTTTGATAAAATCCATCCTCATGTAAAAGATGTATTGTCCCAATCATAGTAAGTGAAAACTATGACATAAAAAACTTTCCTTACCTAATACAAGCAGGCAATTATCTTTTAATTTGACCTACCCCAGTAAACCACGGTACCTAAGTTGATGAATAACAGGAATAATCACAAACTTCTAATGAAGCAAAGTAATATATAATTACAATTATAAAGGACTAATTTGGTTCGTCTCCCCCAAAGGCATTAGAATGTTCTTTATATAACAGGTGAAAACGACCTACACCAATGTGATATACAAACCAATCCTGCTTTTATTACACAGAAGAGCTGAGCAATTATGGGGAGGCACCCTAAAAAGTTGAGGGTGGAATTACCTGTCAATAAACAAAGTAAAGAACAGATAAGCAAAACTATTCTGTTGCATCATCTTTGAAATGACTCTGCAAGGAAAATGTTGATATGAATAAATGCTTGTATTCCTTTCTGATACAAGTCAAAAAATATCTTTAAAGTGGCTCAAACATGAGAACTATGTGCATTCCTTCACAAACATATACAAATCAATGAAAAAATCTCCCCTAATATGTTTATATACACAAGTGTCTGTGGGAGCCCCAAAGCTATATTATGCATTCAAATAACAAAATATATATCACAGTCCCTACAAAAAATGAAAGTAAAAAAGCAAACAAACAACAAAAAGGGGAAAATCATAAATTAAAATATCCCAAAAATAATTTACTAATGTCATGTTTGTAAGCAGCCCTGCTTTCCTGCTTCCTAAAATGGTGACATATTTTAGGTACTCAGGCCACTGGAAACAAAAATATACACAGCAGTTCTTCCACACATTTAGAGGAACCTGATTTTTTTGTTAGATAAATATGTGTCGGTTATGACCGTTAAAAAGACCTGAACAAAAAAAATGTTTGGATTTTTATTCGCTGTCACCTTTCATCAAGGGCAACATAAAAATTCACACTACTGCAATATCGCTAACATGTTACTGGCATGCGAATAAGACACCTGAGCACAGAGAGAAACCCAGTGTTATGATTACAGTTGACATTGGAACTAGCTAGATAGCTCATATTAAGACACTTCTTTGGAGAACACGTGCTAAAGTGTTTTCCCCACAATCTATATGCACAATTTATTTGCTAACTGTGACCAGAGAGAGAACATAGCTAGCTACCTTACTCACAGCCTAGGACATGCATGGATTTTGATGAGGACTGCATATGCCTGGGATCAATTCAAACACGTCATGACGATGATATAAAACCTGATGAAACAAGCTTGACAAGCAGCAGTTCCGTTTTTCCGTGAAAGTATCAAGCACAGATGAAGACGCTTCTATGGTTATCTCGGTTTTAGAAATATTAGCCTATAGAGTTGGGCTTAGTACGTAAATAAAAGATGGAATTAAACATGCATAAATTACGGTGTCCTGGAAAACCCATCGTGCTGCAAATACACAAAGCATATTCATCAAAGTGGTAACACACTTTAGAAATGCGGTGCAAATTTAGAAAACGCATACAACTTCAGGAACAAATCCTGTCACAACACAACGGAAGTGCTGTTTCCGGAGGACACGGAAAGGGGTGGACTTCTATGAGATTAGCGTGAAGTCTATTGGAAGTACTGACAACTGAGTAAAAAGGGTTGTTGTTTTTTCCAGTTAACACGGTGTTATCAAGGGTAGGTATGTGATACAGAATGGAAGACTGACCTATTCATGCTCTGCATTCTTGCATATTTATTTATACATAAGGCAGCCTTAAAAACACAATATGCACTGTTTTACAGTCAGAGTGAAATAAGTAACATTCTCCTTTTAATATATATATTTTAAATGTTAAAATTCTTAACTATGTCAGTTAAGCTGCCAAAAATGCCCCTTTTGAAATTTGTATTTCTAATGTCACAAGAACACTTTATTAACCTATCTCTGCCTAGTCAGCCTATAGACGTTTAGCACACCCACTTAAATTGCCTTTCTCAGGCATTTCAGCTCTGAGTACCTTTTGAATGAAGCACAATACAGGGCAGCCAATCATAAAGGAGCTCATTTATCTTACATCCGTCTTAAAGGTGCAGTAGCAACAGGTGTCTGTTGAATTCCTAGCGATATCTATAGAGGTTGGAAATTGGTTGTGTAAAAAAAAAACAGGCTGAAAACGAGTCGTTTCCGCTCTGTGAATTGGGAGAAAGGGACAGTGTGTGGAAGCCCAACCCCAGTCATATAGGTTTGCTTCTAACAGTACCATTACCATCACCCACTCTGGTGCACTAGTTTGAGTGTATTAGAACTAGTAGCAATGCTGAAGCATTACATGTATCTATAACAAATATTCTGACCATGATGAAGTGATAGGTTTGTTAAGGCAAACTGTGTATGCAATACATGTTGCTTAGGTCACTTGCTCCAATTGTACACAACTCTAAAGCTACACAACTGTACATTAGTTAAAGTCTACACAGTGTCAGTCATGTGAAGTACAACTGAAAGTTCCCCTGTTGTATTCTTCCAACAATCAAGTTCTCCGTAAGTGGGGGCAAAATAATATGAGCTTCACATCAAAGAACATTTTAAACAAATGGACCGATGACTGTATGGCTTACCCAGTATAGCGAGAGTTCTATATACACTCCGATTAAAACTGACATTCTATACTTGACCTGGTATTTACCGCTTCATCTATATTCTAATGTTAAAGAGCATAAAGCTAAAACACCAATACAATGTCATTGTCTAGTCCATTATGAACTGCCAGTTATATGTATGCTAGACATGTTTATAACAAATGTGCTGACAGTTTAACATTAAAGGACCCCAGTAGAACTAGACTACCTATTTGGTTAGGGTTGAAATTAAATCCAGCAGGAGCTTAGATTGTAGGTACATTTTGCAACTCTGCTACTACAACAGCACTTTGTCAGTGTCTTAAGACTGTATATTTACAAGCAATGGCTAATAATAGAGTTACGAATATTGCAAATATTCAACGGCATGTTTAAGAACTGCACATCCTGATGAACAAAATGCAGAGCAAAAACACACAATTCAAAATACTCACCATTACTCACACAATACTCACCATTCAAAAACAGACACCTGTGCCAAAGTAGGGAAACACATAATAATATTGATTGTGTAAAATTTAAAGAGGAAGTCGCACTGTTAAAAGCCCCCTGAGTTATTGTGAGTTCCACAGCGGTGTGTTAGTCTATAAGCCTATAAACGGAAGGAAACAGTGAGGTGCACAGACTAAAGAGGCATCTTAATGATAGCGTGCTTTTTGAAATGAAGAAAAACTGAGACTTATGTCTGAAATTTTTTAGGCCACTGCCTAGCCACTAAACACTTGCAAACACCTGTACCCTGTTTTAGCTGAATTTAAAAGAGCAACTTCAAAAATATACATTCTTAAATTAGAAGAGTTCAGATATCTGTTCCTCTACCAGCAGTGGCCATCATTTTTGTTTTTAAACCCGCTCATTAGGGGTATAATACTACGAGTGCTGTACCTCAATAAGAATACTTCAGACTGTATCTTGAAACCATAATATTGAGATTACATTAGATAGTAGGCTGATGTTCTTACATGACTTTGCACTTCAGTTAAAAAAAATAAAAATACAAAGAGAATCTACATGCCAAGCCATATCCCTCAACGATGAATGAGGGAGAATGGACAGACAAAGTTACAATGTTCCATATGTATGAAAATTGTACATTATAAATTTGGAGATCGGTGCCCTGTAAATAATATCACTGGACAAAAAGATTAAGATTTAGCATTATCTAATTCAAATCTAGAGCTGAGGAACAGTGCTATATTACGCACAGTGATTCTTGTAGTTTGTCTGATGCTTCTTTATAGTGAAGTGCCTGGTGCTTCTATGTAGAACCTGAATAAAGGAAAACATAGACCAAGACTTTATTAAGACTACAACAATGAAACAGCACATTGGCCATCTCTTGGGTCCCTTGCAATTCTCACTAGGCTGGATGTCATGACATAAATGTAAAATCTAATAATACTAAGGAGAACTTAAAGGATTCATTTAAATTTAAATAAAAAACTTAAAAATTACATGCTAGTACACCTGCTTCATTATGACTAGTGGAGATGAGAAAAGGAAAAGCACAGTTCATGTTGTGGTTAGTAAACTTCCTGTGCCTAAAACAAAATAAATCCAAAGAAGCAGTGCAATCACTTACACAGATCTTCAGGAAAAAGAAGATTCCCCCCCCCCCCCCCCCTTTACATTTGTAAGGATATTTTAATGCACATATTGCAACAACCGACATTCAAGTTGCTGATTTTTTGATGATCTCATGTTTTTATGAAGGAAAACATAGGAAGATACAGTAATCAGCAACAGAAAAACATCTGCCTAAAAGTGAGTTTATATCTGTTCTTCTAACTTCATGACAGACTGCATTTAATATATTTAAATACAAATGAAAGCTACAAAGCACTGCAACCTTTAAGTCTGCTTTGCTGAGAACTTACCCATCTATGGTGTCTGCTTTATAAAAACTGACCAGAACCATTTCTTGGTCTCAACATGCAAATGCAGTGATTTCCCTGATGCATGAGTGTGGAGTACTTTCTCTGTACAAGCGTACTGCCCCTGCAAGGTCTGGTGAAGTCTTTCATACAGTAAAAGAATGTTGTAAAAGGATATTGATGAACCATGTAAATGTATTTATTTCTTTTATATTTATTTTTATTAGTGAAAGAAAGAAGATGCACTAACCAGTGGAGGCTGCTAAAAAAATGTACTGCGTATGACTGTTGTCATTTTCTGCAATCATTCCAATACAACCTAACACATACTACTAGGGGTCTGTGAAAGAGCCAATCATTATTTAATTTGCATTAAAAATCAACAGAATAATAAAAGACAATTATCTCTAGTTGCAGCTCTAATTTCTTCTGATAGAAGGGACAGTATGCATAATTAGAAAAATATTTGAATCTTTTGTTTACTGCAAAAGATGGCTTGCATTTTAAAAGTTAATGCAATGGCCTGTTATTATCTAGCTATACATTGGGTATCAAAAATTACACATTACAACTGCTTAGACTTCATAACTGAAAAGCGAGCTCAACGTAGCTCAGTTCGCCAGAACCACAACTAAAACACAGCTAGTTAGCTAGCTAGCTAACGTTCACAAGCTACTAGCTAAACAAGATATCGAGCTAACAATTAGCGAACGCTCGCCAGTTCAATTCACTAGAACCACTAATCTAAACCACCAGGTTAGCTAGAGAACTAAGTTAACGTTAGCTAAACGTTAACTAGCACTACCTATTAGTCACTATCTTAACTAATTCATTGGTACTATAAATCAAAAACTAACACAAAATACACAGTACACAACTTGACTAGCTAGCTACGCGGCCACCTCAGGAAGCTCCACAGTAAAGGGCAGTTCACCAAAGTTCTCTTGGGTGGATCAATGAAGCGCCATTAGGCTTCAGATTCAGGACGCTGATTGGCTACATTTATGTTGCTCTGCGCGTGTCTGGTGTCAGCAAGTGACCAATTGTAAGTAGCAAGTGAAAGTGCACAAAGTTTCACACAATGTTTAGCATGACTAACGACTAAACATTAAAAAATAAAATGAAATAAAAATTTTATATATATATATATATATATATATATATATATATATATATATATATATATATATATAAAAGCTGTATACGATCAATATTCAATTTTTATGTTAACTGTGTGTGTTAATATTAGGCTAGTAATATCCTGTGGTTTAGTCTACTATCTAGCAGGCTTTCGAATCCTCTTAAATGATCATTTAAGATGGGACGAGGCACGATGAAACAGTTTTATTTCTCTTACTAACACGCAACACATACGACAACCTCACAACTCAAACACCAACAACACGCACTACAACACAGGAGACATATATACACACAAGATGATTACACCTAACACAGAACAGGTGAACGACACGAGAGGCCGTGGCCACAGAGACGAACACACACGAAAACATTTGAGGAGGGGGCGGGGCCGTGACGTGCCAACAGGTTACTACTGGGATAACTCTAAAGGTAAAGTGAAATGATCTATCTGTATATTGATGCTTTAATCAGTCCAGTGGAAACTGGTTTTGTGTACATTTAAATAAGATAAACATTCAATTTGCCAGTGTTTTATTTCCAGGACATATTGTAGCTATGTATACGTTTGAAATTTTGACTCATTCTGCAGGGCCTTATGATTGGTTTAATGCTATTCTAGAATGTTTACCAGCATTCAGCAGAATATTGGTAACAGCAACCAACTGTAAACAAAACATCAGGCAATTTTCAACAAGATATCAATCGTGGTTTCAGAACTTTGCTACAAAAACATTCTTCTAAAACCATCTTCAGAAATGGTAATGTTTTTCTTAGGATACAGAACTTTTGATGTAGGTTAATGATTTAAAGTGTGACAGCATGAAAAAATTTTAAAATGTTCTTTGGTTCATGAGCCTAAGAAGTGATGTTTAATCTGTTGTCTCAGAACAATAGGAAACGTACCTCTACAGGTCCATATGGCCTCCGAAGGGACATAATACCTTCAGAGCGACTGAGGGATTACTTGGTGGGGGGAGTTTTAGCATCAACATGTAAAGGTACTGAGAATGTAGGCACAGAGTTCTCAGTACAGGTGCTTAGCTCCAGACTGGACCACACTTACAGCTGCACCTCCAAGTCCATGAAAACTCCTCAGATGAGGGTGGGCCCTAAGCCTGTCTCTGAGACGCTTGTGTCTGACTGCAACAGTGGGCAGCTAAGCAAGGACGAACCCCTGCTGATCCACGGTCACAGAGAGCAGGACTACCAGAAAATTTACAACTCTGTGGTGGAGCCTATGCTCAGAAGTTCCTCCGGTCAGGCCAAGCCCTACAGCCTGGAACTGGGCCGCAGGATCAAGCAGCGCCTGTGGGAGGCGCTCCACTGTCCGACTCTGCACGAGGAAGTGAAGCCTGATGGACAGTTCCACGTGACTGAAAGCTTCTCCACTCCAGTTTTCAACAGCTTCGTGCCACACTTTGAAGTGGACATAAGTGAAGAACCCATGCCTGAACAGCCTAAGAAGAAAAGGCGAAGATACTGACTTTATTATTATTATTGTGATTGTTATTGTCATCCTTGTTTGTATTTTTACTATTATTCTTATTATTCTTGTTCTATCAATATCTATATTATTGTTGTTGTGATTATTATTATTATTGTGATTATTATTATTGTGATTGTTGTTATTAACTTTTTATATTCTATATGTAGAGTTTCTGTATTGTTTAAAATTTGTTTAAGCTTTTCTTAATTTTAAATTTAGTCATTCAGTCTGTCCCTTGTTAAATAATTGTGTAATAGTTCATGACATGTCATTGTAATAATATTTTTTAATTATTTTGCATTATAATACATTTATTGTAAATAACAATAACTTTACATGTTTAAGGTGTGGCATTTTAAATAAATTGTTAGAACTGTACATCTTTTTTCTAATGTTACAATTCGAGTCTTAATTTACATCTCTTATCAGTGGAGGATGTACTTGCTCACACCTTTACTTTAGATTCCTTTTGTACACACTTCAGACTGTGACCTCGAGGTTCTTGAATGAATGTTGAACATTCACACTTGTGTATGAGTGCTGACTGTTAGCTAATGCATCATGATGAGCCTATCCTTTTTGAGTTACTTACTGAGATCATTCTCATAGCAAGTTCATTACAGCTTGTGTACTCGTTGTAGTGCGGTGAGCAGTTTCAATCTTAGTTACAATCTTAGTTATCAAAGACTCACTCCACCGACCAAAGCCTCTTCTCTTAGACAACATGACAAAACCATCGCAGATTGAGAGCAAAAATCGAGCCTCTTAAGAGGTGTTATGTTCCACAGGCAGATTGACATCTTAATGCGGTTCACATGAACTCAATTTTCTTTGCATACATGTATATTGCACTTGTAATGTTTCTGATATTTCAGCCTTTCATTTCTCTCTTTACATGACAACACTGTAGACATTTCTTCCAAAAGCACTGAATGTTATTCTGAACAGTTATAGCTTTTCTCCATTCATGTACACAAAGTCCAGTATGTATCGAAATGTCATCAAAAGAGATATCTATTGGTAGCTGAACATCTCCAACTTGTACAATGTGATGTTTCTTCTTTGTGTCAAATGAACTTAAATATTGAAACATCCAAAAAATACTGGTGTTTGGACCAATGGAAGTACTTTCATGTTACCTCTGATAGCTCATTTGGTACAGCAGAGAACTGCAGAAGTTAAGACTGTAATCCTTGGTCTGCCCGTTCAAATGCGGCTCGAAGGAAGTTTGTGTTTTCACCTAAAATCTTCCATTTTACATGAGCGAAAGAAGAGGACTTTCCAGGACCTGGAATCGAATCAGCCGCAGCGGTCAGACCGCTGAATCCTAGCCACAAGACCACCAGGAACAAAGCTGCATGTTTCTCCTGACACAAACATTTTTCAAAGTCTGCAGTCCTACTATACTGATGACATTTGGATGCATACTGGACTGGGTATGCATGAGAGGAAATGGGCCATTAAGCGAGTTATTCATCTTTCTTTTTGTTTTACAAAAAAGATGAAGTTTGTAAGAGTCAGGAATTTTTTTACCCTATGGAATCACTCAAGAAAAGTGGGAATGCTAGTGTCACTAAAACATGGAAAGAGCCATTATTGGCATTTCTTGTACACACAGGGACAAATCTTCAGGCAGAAATAAAGGGGTTAGGTGCTGTTGGCATGATAACTTCAGAGTTTCAAGAGGGTGGGGATGGCATTCCATTATACACACACACACACACACACACACACACACACACACACTTATATATATATATATATATATATATATATATATATATATATATATATATATATATATATATATATATATATATATATATATGGCTGGATCGCAAATGTAACACAACAGCCTGCTGCCAATGTGATATTTTAGAAATGTTTTAGCATCTCCCACTTGTCCTGATCAGGCAGACCACCAGACAAAGTGGGCCTTTGTAATAGGATGTTGCCATCAGAGCTAAAGAGTTTTAAGAGGAGAGGAAGAATTATATGCAAACTGACTGGATCTCACATGATACTTAGCATGCTTTAACACTACACTGCCAAAGGAGTTAGCTGACAGATGTGTCATCATTCCCCGTTCACTGAAGGAGTTCACTGTTGGAAAGCTCTTAACATGTCATGTCAGTTACGATGTCCTGGATTGGGGAGGATGACCAAACCAGACCATTTGGGCCTTTGTGTCGCTTGAGAAGACTGGCACACAGACACCATATCAAAGCTTGAGACTTATTTTTCGTGTCCTGAATCCTTCCTGAAGTAGCTAGGAAGCTTTGCTTCTATCCTGAATAGCTCAGTCAGTAGAGCATCAGACTTTTAATCAGAGGTCCCTGTTCAAGTGAAAATATTGTTTTTTGCCACTAAAGTGTGCTTGAGAAGTTTCTTGAAATACCTCTAGATCAACCTAAGTCAAGGGACAGGACCCTGTTGCCTTGAGCCTTGCCGATTAAACTGACATTTCACATCCGTTTCCCCCAGGTTAGGCTAGCTAGTTCTCCTGGCAAGGTTGAAATATCAAAATCCTTCCTACTTTAAAAAAAATCAACACTTCTGAGCCTATCATTTTTGAGTTAATTACTGAGATCATTCTCACAGCAAGTTCATTACACCTTGTTCACTTATTGTAGTTCGTTGAGCAATTTCTATATTGGATGAGAGAAGGAGCAGACTTGTTCAAGTCACAGAATCCATTTACACTTAAAAAACAGGAGCTTGTCAGTGGAGGGTGTACTTGCTCACACCTTTCTTTTCGATTCCTGTTGCATAAGGGAATAAGGGACAAGGTAAGTCATTTTGGAACAAACCTGTGAGGCAACTGTCTTTGAGGCAAAGTGTCTGTATCCAGGCAAGAACATGTGCATGTTCAAGTGCTTGCCCTGTACTTCATTCTCTGAAGTTTACTGAGAAAGACCTGACAGCAGTTGAACACCTTTGGTTGTTGTCTGCTACCTTGTCTCTGTCTCTCTCTGTGTTCGCATGATAGGCACCACTGCATGCCATGCACCAGGCCTCCTTTCTTGTGAGGCTGTCCCTCATGACATCTATGGAGTGCATAATTGAAGACTAAGTAAAAGGATTCCCTTAAGATCTGAATACCTTTGGTTGTTGTCGTACATCGTCTCTGGCTCTCTCTGTGTTAAATGCAGTCTGCTCAGGTCATGGTGTTGACAGCTTCTAGTATTTTCACTAGATCCAAAGCAGTGTCAAACCTGTTTTTACATTTAAATGTTTTCACTTGGTTTTACATTTTAATGTTAACAATATAAGAAACAATACACATTATAAACATTAGGTAGCTACATATTTGTACTTCTTGTATAAACTAAGAAAATAATAGAACACTAATTTAGTTGTGTGACATATTGACACCTGAGCAAGACATGAGTGAGGGATAAAAAGGCAGGATATTAGTCACACAAAGCACTGCCAAAAAGTTTTAAAAACACAGATGTGGGGAAGCTCATGAAGACAGGCTCAGCTTTAGTCCACAGTATGCTAAATGGGAAACACTGGAGGATGGTACGTGAGGGGTTTAAATAGGGAGAGAGTTAATTAGTAGCAGGTCATCGTGATGGTTGATAAGTGTGTGATTGTGAACTGAGCAGTGGTCGTGGTAGGTGATTTGTGCGGATATGTGTGTACGTGTCTGTGTGTGCGTTCCTGGTTGGGTGCGGACCAGAACCTGACAACTTGTTTCCACTTGATATCAGAATTAGTTGAAGAGAATAGCTGGTCCTGTCCTTTATTGCAACTTAAATATAAACATGCTTTTGAGGGACCCTCTGGAGAATGCCTGAGGGGTACACAAGAGTTTAATTCTTATAAACTTTTTCAAGGGCAATTATGTAAACAACCCTCCTTTTTTTTCCATATTGTTCTTTGAAGTTTCCACCATTATGCTCAAATTACACATGACATTATAAAAGCTAGTCACCTATGAACCTGCGGGCTTATATAGAAGGGAAAATAAACTATGGACTATTCGTGCTCTGCATTCTTGCGTATTTATTTATACTAGGTGGTACATAACGCAGCCTAAAAAACATGGGATAAAAATCCCCATTTAACACAATTCAGGTTCTGTCTAAATGCATGGCTAGCTAGCTAGTTATTTTATAATCCCATTTAGAACATATATCGTCGCGAATGTCCTGAACAAAATGCGCTGTACCTAATCCCCAAAAATGACATATCTGTCACTGAATAAAAACTTGTATGCTTCAACAGTATACAGTGGTAGAAATGGCGATCACCTTTAAAAGGATTTCTTACTGTAGGCCTATTATAAACAACATGGAGGAAATTAAAATAAAAATACTTGAGTCAGGTGTCTGTTGAATTTCGAGCAATATATATATATAGAAGTTGGAAATTGGTTGTGTAAAAATGAATTGTGATTGTTAAGTCACACAGATGTAAGTGGACATCGAGGGAAAAAATAGTGTGGGTGCCAAGTATGGTGATTGTATCTTAAAGGCTGTAGGAAATGTTACATTCAGAATGTTTCTGAGACAAAAAAAATAACATATAATTACTATCCATGGTATAATTGACTGTGTTGCAGACAACATAGGCAAGGATTAGACTGAAAAATGTCAGAGTATTTTTAATGCTGTTTATTGCTGTCGTCAGAGGTTATGCAGCCATATCCTCCCTAGCAAGTACGGCGTCTAATACCTGCAGACACAAATACCGTGTTGAGCAATATTTAATTACATCTACTTGAAATGCATATTTAATTGCATTGTTAGTATTTATGGAAAACAAGTGTTAGGATTGCTCTGCTGCATTGCAGACTTTCTCACTCTAACAACTGTGGATTCCATCTCCTCAATCAGTTGGCCCATATCATGTTCACAGGTATCATACTGCATCTTTATGAAATAATTCAATTTCACCTCCAACTATGAAGAGAAACAGTGTTAAGCAATATTTAATTACATCTACTTGAAATGCATAGTTCATAGCATTGTGAGAATTTATGGAAAACAAGCGTTAGGATTGCTCTGCTCCACTGCAGACTTTCTCACTTTAGCAAACACGGCTTCCAGGTCCTCAATGCATTTATCTCTCTCAATGACATTCATATCTTTAGGTTCCACCTGTAGATATGAGTAGAAATATTGTTGAACAGTATTTAAATACATTTAATTGAAATATGACTTTAATTACATTTTGATACATTTGGAATTTATAATTTGAATTGGACTGGAAAGGAAACAAATACAATTTTTATCGCATAGCCGTTATCACACAGCCTGCAGGCCTAATGATGTAAAAATGTGCCCCCAAACATCAAATGTTCAACAGAAATAACAGGACCTGACACACTAAGGTACCGTAGACCCATTCAAATTGTGCTATTGGAATAATAAATTCCAATGCATTCAGTCATTTTAGCTAGTGTTGATTTTGATTCTTGCCACAATTATACTAATAATCAGTGTTACAACTCAGCATGCAAAGTCACCGAACAGTCGACTGTTAATTCTATAGTAAGGAGAATGTAAAACAAACAAACAAAAAACCCACCAACAGTATTTTTTTTTCCTGTAACTGACAAAGATTGCATATGCTAAATGTATGTGTCCTAAATATATTCTAAATACATTTACATTAGTGTTTTTAATTAATTTCTCGAACATTTGTTGAAATGCATTTGTAATTTATATTCAGAGACATTTCAGTGTACTTAAGTACAAGCATTCAATTAGCATCACTGTTCACCATAGCTGTTTTTCCATTTTTTGTGGCTTTTGTCCATTGCCACAGTATGGCTTTAAATCATTCGTTTTGGTTCTACTTTACTTACTATGGCTGATTGAGTTCTCTGAGTAGTGAAGTCCTTCTTCATTAAACGCTTTGTTCTAGTATCTGTTTAAAAAGTAACAGAAAATGTCTTATTAGCGTTGTATAGATACTTAGAACACTTCGACGTAGATCTCTCTCTCTCAGACAAACACACACACACACACAGTTCATCCAAGAAGTCATCCTCTATTCTGGCAGGGATCTGGGCTCGTGTTTTTTCCGTTTTTCTTTTTCCCATATTTACCAAATATCCCGTGCTTTTCCTTTTCATATTTCTCAGAAGGAACATGTTCCTTGCGTCTTGGATTGCAATTGTAACTACCGCACTGACCCATAATAAATTTAGTGTACCCGTTATCTGTGATCTGTAGTCTAAAAATGGGTCACAGAAATTGTTCATTTGAAAAATCTGTTCTTTGACTACATCATAATCGCTTAATTGATGCGGCTGCATTATGACATCACACGCCACCCACTGAAATAAAAGCTGAGGATGTCATTGCAAAGGTAGGAGGAGCCAGAGTAGAATATTACAGAATATTACATTGCTTGAATAGTGGCTCTGTCTGCCCTGGGGGTATTATTGAAACCCAAAGGCTGAAAGGATGGGGAGAGAGAGAGAGAGAGGGAGCGAGCGAGCATGTGTGAACATATTCTTGTCACGGTACGCCCCCCCCAAACGTCTCCCCGTGTGTGTTTGCTTGTGTGTGTGTGTGTGTGTTCATCCGTGTGGCCATGCTCCCTTGTGTTTCACGGCTGCCCTTCATTGTGTTGTTATTGTTTCCGTATATAAGTCCTTTGTGTCAACGTTAACGTTGTCAGTGTTTGATCCCACGATAGCCTTAGTGCTACGTTGTCTTCCATGTCTCTAAATAAACATCGTTGTACGCATCATTGCTCCTCTTTTGTATCCTGCCAAGCCTCCCTGCGTTACAATTATGATAAAATTTGATAAAATACTAGATCATAGTTTGCAGTCTGAAGTACTTTTGACCTGCTGAGAGTTAGCCTGATTTGACTTAGCCTGTTCCTAACCTTTGTTTAGTATGTTGCATAAAAGCTCATGGAAATATTTCAGATGTAACATACATGTAACTGACCTAGTAGAGCAAAATTACAGAATTGTAAGGAGGAAGTGACGTTCTTGGGGCATATCATTAAAGGGGGAAATACACACAAGCTGTCTCAAAACCGAGCACAAGCCATAATTTCGCTACCTAAACCATAGTGGCATACTCCCCTCTTACTGTTTTAGTCCCACACGCATTACACCGAATACTGCAGGACCAAAGAGTGTCACACTTATCAGCCCAGTGGTAGCTGAGATACCACACCACCCTCTTAGATATGCCTAATATAACTGTCAAAAGGTGTATAACACTGAACCCAGCTACACTCCTTCCTACGGAGGAGGATGGAGATCCACAAGACTGCACAGCAGTCTTAGCTGAAGTATATATACCGCGGGTTGATCTCTTTGAAGAAGCCATAAGTAACCCAGACCTATGCCTCTATGTGGATGGGTCAGCATGCAGGGACGACACAGGGGTCAATAGGGAAGCATACGCGGTAGTAACAGATCATGAAATACTTAAAACAGAAGTATTACCATCCTCCTATTCAGCGCAGGCTGCTGAACTAGTAGCACTGACGGAAGCATGCAAACTAGCTGCAGACAAAACTGTTAATGATTTTGGAGCCATATGGAAACATAGGCAATTCCTGACAAGCTCGGGTAAATATATTAGACATCACCATCTTGCTAGAAGCCATTTCGCTGCCAAAGACAATTGCAGTTGTTAAGTGTGCAGCTCACAGGACTACAGAAGACCAAATCAGCAAGGGGAATACTTTTGCAGATAGAGTAGCAAAGGCAGCTGCAACTAAAACCGCTGTGCAAGCAATACAGGAAACCGCTGCTACCCCGCAGGCCACATTACGGGAAATTCAGTCAGGGGCTACCGCCACTGAAGGCACCAGGTGGAGACAACTAGAACCTCCTGTTAACAACCCACGCTGCTGTCAAAATAGAAGGACGAGGAACCTGGGTACATCACACACACCGTAAGAAGGCTCCGACACCAGCCCCAACTCCAAGCAGCAGCACCCAAACAGACTAGGTCGGAACTGTGTTGAGTAGGGTGTTAAAGGCAAGGCCTACCCTTTCGACACTCGGAACCGTCAAGAGACGGTAGAGAAAATCAGACACAGCTAACACAGTCAGAACATAGACTGGATATTAATATGGATGAAGAATCCCATGACTTATGAGAAGACTTGTTACCATTTCAGGGTCCCAACGCCACTGAAGCAGAATGATTAGCAGCTAAATGCCAACAAAATACAGCGTGTATGTCAGCCATTGTGCATGCCCAACATATCGAACAAGAGTACCTGGTGTGCCAGCACACCAGTGTTCCAAGGACTGTGATCCCTCTGAAAAACGCAGACGTAGGAGAAGTGAATATGACAATCTCTATGTGCCAGGTTATTAACCAGACCTCAAACTGTCCCAGTCCCACTAACCCCGCACCACCGAAAATGATGCTGCATGTGGCAGCTAGTAAGGGTGAGATATTTGTATAGCAGATGAAGCAGCAGGTGCCGGAAGTCTGGTCCAGATGCATCGATTATGTGCAGGTGCACAGCAATGGCACTTGCAGTGACTCCAATAGCAGTTCCCTGTGGAATTGCTCCATGACAACCCTGCAGGGGTATTGGAATGTAATGTGGGTCGGTGGTTCGGTGGCCTATGGTGAATTGCCACAGAACTGGACTGGTTGTTGTTATCCAGCTGTAGTGCGCCCAAGGACGCAGGTGTATACACTTCCCCATGCCAAGCAGCACAGGGTGAGGAGAGACATAACCAGCACAGACTATTGTGGTAGAATTCTGAGGGACCCATGGACCACTCCGGGTGAAACCATTGGTTGGTCCCTTTTCCTGGGCGGTGGCACAGTAGCAACCCTGCAAAAGATCAATGGCTTAGCTTATCAGTTACTGCAAGTAGTTAATGACACCTTAGCAGCAATAGGTGCCTTAAAGATAGAACAACAAGTGATAAGGGCAGCAGTGCTTCAACATAGAATGGTATTAAATCTCCTAACCATGAAGGAAGGAGGAGTGTGCAAAATGATTAACACTTCCTGCTGTTTTTACATTCCAGATCTCAGTGCTAATATTACTGATTATATGAATCATATGTGATCTGCCTTCACTCCGCAGCCTACAGTTCCAGTAGCGGCTGTAGCGTTGCCCATTCTGCTACTCATTCTTCTTCTTTTTCTTCTTCTTCTGTGTTTACCTCCTTTTTTGTCATTGCGTGTCAGACGTCTTTCTAGTGTGTTCACCATGCCAGCGCTCAGCGGCCATGCCAATGACCAACCGCAGCTCAGTGAAGACATTCTGCTCCCCAAGATGGGCGGTGCTGGTGATCCACATGAAGACATCGTAGTGCTATTTGCTGAATAAATGTGTGATAATGTGTGATATAGAATAAAGGGGGCAAATGTTGTGGAAATTTACCTTACTTCATTTTGTGGAAATGTACTTTGCTTTATTTTACTTTGCTTTATGTTTCTATAGTCACAGCATAACAGTCTGCAGATAAGCATGTGAGTCAGGTACACCAGCTGCTCACATACCGTTCTAACCATAGTGATAGAAGAAGCCTTCAGCGCTCAGGCTGACCAAAACATGAATTAGCTGATACTCTGTAGGAGTCGTTTTTCTTTTTTTTCTCTTTCTTCTGTTCTCTGTATAAGGGGAGGGGGACCGTACTGCGCGTCAGTCCTCTTACTCTGTTATACAGGGGACAGAACTCAATAAAATTTTACTCTTTACTACTCAATGCATAAAGCTGTCTGTGTTTGATGTGCTCTCATTTTCCCACCACATCCATTTATCAGTACTTCTGAATAACCAAAATGGCTTAAAACAGCTGAGGGGATGTTTGAAACTGAGTAATAAGATGTTCAGCAATTTATATATGATAATACAAGGCAGTAAATTAAATTGGGCTGAACTGGACAATAGTACCTGGCATGAAAAGTATGTCGTAGAGAGAGTAACAAAAAACTCAACCTCTCACCTCGCGCTCTGAGATGTCTCCGTCACTGTCTGTAGTGTCCTCTAGGATACTGCTGCCCTCACTAAAGTGTGTCACCCTGACCGGGTCAAACATCTCTTGAACATAATAACTACACAATGGAAAATCAGCTTCAAGTGCTGCACTGAGCAAGAGTGCACTGTAAATGGCCAGATATAAATGGCAATGTCAGTAGTAAATTTATATATGCAGTCATGGAACAGGACCTAGCTGTAGAGCACAGCTTTAAGGTGCATATTATGATGTGCTCTTAGCAATCATCCTCCTGGCTGTGTCTTGCTCTTTTGGCCAAATGTTTCTCTTCCAAAGCAGACAGACCAGACTTGCTGCATATTACTCCGTGCACTATAAATAAACCACATGTATAATGCCTTGTAAACAATGGAACAAGGGAAATTTGAATTGTGACTACTCTGTTAAAGGGGCGGATAAGGCAACCCACCCAAACCCCCCCGAAAGCTGTTCTGTTATCCCTAATTGCTATGCAATAGTCCTGTGATTAACTCAAAGGCTGGAGAAGTTTCACCTTTCTCTACTTGAATCCTGAAGGCTGTTCGGTTCTGTCACCCACAATCCATCCTGTGTAATTAAACATTCACATCATAACTCGACCCCGTGCAATAGGGCAAACTCACTCGGATGGGGGAAAGGATCACAGACTACCTGTACTGCTGCCGCAACTGCGGCCATTCCAACAACATCCACATACATTCCAGCAACATCCTATTATAGGACACAGTGGGCTTAAGTACACCCATTTAATAGCATGTTGGACCTTCTTTGGCCTCCAGAACTGCAGCAATTCTTTCTGGCATAGTTTCCACTATTTGCTGAAAATACTCTGCAGGAATCTTGGTCCAATCTTCATAGGATATTTTCTCTCAAATTACATGGAGGGACTGACATGTTCTAAACTGCCTGTTATACTCTTACAGCCGCTTTGAAATACAAAGAAAAATACAAAGAAAATACAAAGAAAATACAAAGAAAAGCCCTGACTCTTGCAAACTTCATTTTTTTGTAGGACAAAGAGAAAGATAAATAACTCTCTTTATGGCCTTTTTCCACTCATGCATACTAAGTCCAGTATGCATCCAAACATTGTCAGAATAGTAGGAGTGCAGACTTTGAAAAATGGTCGTGTCAGGCAAGCTATGCAGCTTTGTCCTTGGTTGTCTAGTCGTTAGGATTTGGCGCTCTCACTGCCGCGGCCCGGGTTGGATTCCTGGTCAGGGAAAAACCTCTTCTTTGGCTCATATAAAATGACAGATTCTGCATTAAAACATAAAGTTTGTGGGAGTCGGAGTTGAACCGACAGCCTAAGGATGACCGTTTTAACTTCTACTCTACCAACCGAGCTATTGAAAGTGACGTGCAAGTAATCCCACATGTCCAAACACCAGTATGTTGGCAAGTAACACAGCCAGTTTTGGATGTTTCAATTGTTAAGTTCATTTGACACAAAGAAGAAAGATTGCATTGTATAAGTTGTTCAGCTACAAACAGATATATCTTTTGATGACATTTGGAATCATACTGGACTTTGTGTACATGATTGGAGAAAGGCCATAAATGGTTAGAATAACATTCAGTGCTTTTGGAGAAAAGTTTCGAGAGTTTTGTCATGTAGTGAGAGAAATGAGTGGCTGAAATATCAGGCATTAAAAGTTCATTTTGCACTCACGGAAAGAAAATTGCTTTCATGTGGACCGCATTGAGATATCGATCTGCCTGTGGAACATAACACCTCTAAAGAGGCTAGATTTGTGCTCTCAAGCTGCGATGGTGGTTTTCTCATGGCTTCTAAAAGAAGAGGCTGTGGTCAGGGTGGAGTGAGTCTTTGATAACCAAGATTGTTGTTGTTTTGGCCTTCGAATAGACAATGGCATTACCCAGTGTCAGGTCTTTCTCAGTAAACTGCAGAGAATGATATAGAGGGCAAGAAATGATCAAGCACAGTTTTATTGGGTGTGTATCTGTAAAAAACACTACAGCTCTCTGATACATTTTTGGTTCAAGATTTAATCATCATGCAAATGATTGTGATTAATGCTTTGTCTGTTTAATTCAAATATTATACTATAAACCTAATATTTTAATAGGGTTGGCAACTTTCTAGTTCCGATTACTACATGTGTGTGAAGTACAGGTGCTGTAGCTATACGGTATACAATTGTCCACAGTAGCCTAATTATAATATATACAACCAAAAATCCATCTAAAATAAACACCAGAAACCTGGACTAAGGGTAATGTACATAAGTACATTAAATCTAGGTAGGACTGCTCAATAGCTAGGATAACAGCAGAACAATTGTCCCGCCGTATAAGCAAAATGAGAGCCTGCTAAGGCCGCCAAGAGGGTGCCAAAGACCATGTATTTATTTCTATTTGTTTTTTACCTATGTTATGTCAGTGGCAGCTCAGATTTCTGCATAGGGCCCCAAACAGGCTTGGGCCAGCCCTGGTATCACAGTGTCGTGCACTGGAAAACCATCAAGCCTGTTGACTATGCTACCAGTGTTGTTGATGTAACTGTGCAAATAAACTGCAAACACAATTACTTTTAGAAGTATCATCCAGTTTGTTTTCACAATTGCCAAAATGTAATGAATCACAGCCAGTGTTCTAAAACAGAGCTGGAATGTATTCCTGGTTGATGTGCCCTGTTTCTAGTTCCAAAAAAAAAAAAAAAAAAAAAAAAATTGGTGGATGAATTTTCAATGAAAGTGCTTCACTCAGCAGCCATTAATGATTCTTATATCCAGTATGAATAAATTGAAATTCCTATCCTTGTATCAGGTGCAGCAATTATGTGTAACAATTGTGAAGCAAAAAAGCAATAGCAAAATTTTAATATAACTATATAGGTAATATAGAACATGATCTAATGATATTAATTAGGCTATGCAAATAACACAACTACTTCGGTAGCAGATCATTCATGCCTGTTGAATAGGCAGTTTTCTGCTTTGCAGATACTTGAAATCTTTTACTAATCTTTCCCCAAATCCAGTAGGAGCTGCCTTTTACATTAACATGCCAGGATACACGCTGACTGGATGTTTAATCTTTCTAATGGGTAAGCTATATTCTTATAGTCAAGAAAGATATTTTTTAATTATTAATCAGTTAAAAGGATTTCTTACTGTAGGCCTATTATAAACAACATGGAGGAAATTAAAATAAAAATACTTGAGTTAGACAGTGGACACAGGTTGCTCATAAATCAAGTAAATGAAACTGGATGGACTGCTTAATTATGTAACAACACAACATTTATGGCGACGAAGATGTTTCACACATATACATTCTTACGTGCTGCTGACCTCGATATCCATATTTCACATTGATACTGTAACACTATAGATGAACCTAAACTTCACATTCTCGTCACGTTGATAAGCTTTTTGAAAGTTTGATCATGATCAAAGATCATGATCTTTGTTTTCTAAGTGTGTTTCCAAATTGCCTTTGACTGCTGTATGCCTAATTGCGGCATTTAGCACCTCATTTCGTCTCTAATTTTTGACATGTACTCTTGACATAAGTCTTGCATAAGTGACGTTACGACAAAGAAGACGAGCTTCCACCAGCTCATGGGAGCACTACACATCCCCAACATTAAGTAACAAAATCCCAGAGACCTTCTGCCTGTACTGGCCAGACTTCAGATCAGAAGGTGAGAGAATACAGTCATGTGTTGTGTGGCTCAGATTGTTCACACAGTTAGTAACAGTCCAAACACTTTAATTATACTGTACAGCATGAGACCTGGAAATGTGTGTATGTGTGTCTTCTCCCCAGGCTGAGCTCCAGCTTTGTAATGTCCATCATCAGAGAGATCTATCAGACTGGCTCTGCTCACTGTGTGTCCAGCTTGTTGAGTTCAGCAGAGAACTGCATCAACCTGAACAGCAGAGAGCTGGACTCTGTCCACTGTGCTGCCCTGCGCTTCATCCTCCAGCACTGCACAGCAGTCTCTCTCAGCCTGCTTTTCACCTCCATACCAAAGGCGGAGTTGGAGAACATTGAGCCACTGCTCTAACATGTCTCCCGTCTCAGGCTTGAACTTTTCTCACAATCAGAATTTTAACACAGAACTGGTCTGTTTAGGGAGTGTTATATAAACGTTTATGTACGTTTATGTGTTTTTCACGAGTTTCCTCAAAAGTCATTTTGTGCCAGCATCATTTAGGTTTTATTGAGACTCCTGTCAGGTAATCAGCAATATCCATGGATATTTACCTAGAATAAAATGACTTTCTGGAGGAAATTGGTAAATTTAAGTGAAATATTTATATTAATCCAAAATTAACTGCCCAGTAAGCCAATGACTCAACACCACACAAACTAGGGAAACATTCTGGAAAAGGGAAAATAATTTTATCATTTGAAACAAAATGTGTGTAAATAGCATTAATGTTAGTAGTTATGTGAGTGTGTTAGTGTTTTGTGACTCTACATGTTGGTGAATGTTGAGAGTGTTCAGCTGCAATAAAGCCATGCTGCTCCAGTTCCTGTCTCTTCTCTGTGTGGGGACTGATATGGCCTGTAGGTCACTGGCGCTGTTTCTGGAACATTCTGAAGGGCTGTCAGAACTGGACCTTAGCCACTGTCAGCTCACTAACCACTGCCTGCAGATGCTGTTCGCACACCAGCACAAAGCCCACATCCTGGAGTGAGTGGACAAGCGGGAGGAGGAATGTGTAGAGAGTCTTGATTGTTGAGTGCACAGTGAACACTAACATAGATATAACACATTTTACTCTTTTTCTCACAATTTAACACAAAATCTGGCATGTGACTGAACATAGAAGCTGTGTGTGTTCATTGTAAAGCATTGTATGTTCCTTGAAAGGCTCTATATGAATGTAACTTTGCTCATTCAGTCATATCCTGTGTTCCTTCAAGGACTTATTTTTTTCAAAAGCAAACAGCAAAAAGCTTGATTTTCTTGGTGATTTTATTTGGAAATGACGACCTCTCTCACTGGCTGCCTGGTTCACTGATCACTTCCTGTACTTGGCAAGATGGACCTCTGTGGTCTACAAAATATCCAGACTGCTTGTAGAAACACATGTTCTCATTAAAAAGAGAAATAAGGCATAACAGACTCTTTATGATTTACAGTTTCATGCCTGATAGATAACAAGTCATGTGTACAGGAACTGAAAGAAATGATATTTTGTTTAAAATGTCAGAATGCATAATTATCTGGCCATTAATGACTCAGGTCCACTGACACAAATATACTATTTATTTCTTTGCTTATTCATTCATTTGCTAATTCAGTCATTCGTTTATTCATTCATTCGTTCATTAATTTAATTCATTGATATATAAATCTACAGGTGTTTGTACTACTACGCGGTGATTTAGTAGAGGGAGGTGTGTTTGGGAATCCTGAACAATGTGGTAATTATAATCCATCTAATTTCAGCCTCAGTCACAATGACATCACTGATGTGTCAGCAAAGAGGATCTACGATACTTTCTCCACCAACAACAATATTCACACTGTGAGGTAACTGTGTGTGTGTGTGTTTAGGCATGTAAAATAAGGCTGTATTTATTTGAGTTTAAAATTTCAAATTTAAAAGCCTATTTTGATTTTATAGGCTCTTCAACAACAGAATTACAGGCATACAAATCTTCCTCTCAGACAAGTGCTTTGAAGTCTGGTGATGTTGATGTGTTGTTGGCACTGTAATGATGAGATTTGATTTTTCTAGATTATTGGGACTATCCAAATTATATTTTTGTTTTAAGTGAAAAAATGTAATGATTAAAAAACAAATTTTAGTTATCTTATACATTTTAAGATTACATATAAAAATCAAATACTCAAAATTTATTTATAAAGTACTTTTTAAAATTGTATTTTATTTTATTTTATTTTATTTACAACAGGTGCTATTACAAAGCAGCTTTTCAAATGTCCAAGTCCAAGCCCCCAGTAAGCAAGCCAAGGGTGACAGTGGCAAGGAAAAGCTCCCTAGAGCATGAGGAAGAAACGTCAAGAGGAACCAAGACTCAAAGGGGCCCCATCCTCCTCTGGCTGTTTAAAGAGAGACCTAAATTAAAAAATGAAATAAGCATTTAATGTTTAGACCAACTTTCTGGAGGTTCTAGTCTTGTCCCAATAGTGTGCATGTGTCTGAGACCCAAGTCGCAAGAGAACGTCCATTAAGGGCAACAGAGAGTAGTTGGTTGGGGTGGAGGTGGTGTGGGCTACAACAGGGGACATCAGGGGATGATGTGAGTAGCCAATCTTAGACAAGATGAGGCTGAGTAACATCACGACATCACGGGTAGGTGTACCTCAGCAGAGTCCACTATCAGTCCAGTGTATTAGTGCAATGATGTTTGATTCCTACTCGAAGAACATGTGATATTTCCAACATTCACTTTAGGTATCAATGAAGTTGTGACATCAAGCAAAGGAGGACAGTGAGACATGAGTAGACAAGCACAAGTTGGACTTATTAGGGACAATGAAACAAAACCTGAAGACAAGAAAACAGAAATGAAAGCCTGAGTGAGCTGAACTGAACTGAATCAAACTCCTACCGGTATATGGACCTAGCTCTATAATATAGTTGAAACTGTAAGTTGCTATAGATAAGCGTGTCTGCCGGATGTCTGCTCACATTAAGCAGTGCAGTTGTGCAGTGTGAACATGACATCTGTCTTTTACAGCAAAATCTAATTATTTTATTATTCTTTAAATGTCTTTAAATGTCTTCATGGTCTAGCAACTCATAATGGCATTAGCACTTGAAAGCAAAAAAAAAAACCAAAAAAAAAAACCCAACAGCAAAACAAAAACATCTCAAAACACACTTATTGCATTGAGTTCTGTTTAGATGACTTTTGATTTTATATTAACACATCTACTGTTATCTATTTACCTTTTCCTTTTATCATTATATATGTCATTTTATTTTTTATCCTTTGGGCAATTAGTCTCTTCTCAATGCGTTTTATTTTTTGTGTGCAGAGAGAAGGGGTAAGAAGATGCATATACAGAGGTCTGGACTAGCTGTGCTGTCAAAGGTTAGGGGAAATGAAATAAATAAATGTTCCAAAATGTTTTTTTAAATAGTTTAGTATCCAACATTTTAAATTCTAACATTTATGGTTACCCCCAGCAGTGATCAGTGGTGGCTCAGTGGTTAAGATACTTGACATGTAGTCAGAAGCTTACCAGTTCCAGCCCTACTGCTGCCAAGTTGCCACTGTTGGTTCTCTGAGCAAGGCCCTTAACCCTCAAGACAACAATTCGCTCAGACAACAATGGCCACAAGAGGGAGACAAAGAGCTTCTCTAGTAATCAATGAAAACAGGAATACCCTGTAACTGTATGCTATACTATTCTTTTATTTTATATTTTTCCTTGATGTCCACTTACAATGTTTGCATGGCTTTATGTTCCAAAAATAATCATAATCTATTTCACACAAATATTTTCCAACCTGTTTATCTTGTAGAATTAAATAGGACATGTATTACATTAGGAATAAAGAATTCTGCGCTGCATACACTTAGACATCGGTAATATAACTTGCAGTTATATAACTTCTAGTGAAAATCCTTGAAGCAGTCAACAGTGAGCTCCATTTAACCCTCTGAAGTTAAACAAAGAATTGCAGCTAAATGTGTGAACATTATCACATGTGTCAGTTCATAACAAGTTAAGCTTCATAATAGGTCACGAAGTCAAGAAAATTCATACCTAAGCATTACTTTGTTTGATATGTTTATGGATGTATTTGGGTATAACCAGGTCATTTGCCTGTTTTTATGTATTGATCTTTATTGCTCCAAAAAACTACTCACGTCTTCCAATGTTCTTGATCCCCACTTCTAAGAAATAGTAAATGGACTAATCGTAGTTGTGGATAAGTATAAGACTAAACAGCTGTGAACTAATTCCACACGAGGGGAGTCATCACTGGAAAGGTGTCCTGGTGCGAGGCGTGCAGTGGTCCCTGTCCTGCGAACACAGAGAGACACAGAGGTGAGATACCAGTTAAAAAGGTTTGAGAAAGTACATCCTCCACTGACAAGATTCTGTTGTTTAAATGTAAATGGAACAGGTCTGCTCCTTCTCTCAGCCAATATAGAAACAGCAAACTGCACTACAACAAGTACACAAGGTGTAATGAACTTGCTATGAGAATGATCTCAGTAAGTAACTCAGAAAGGAAAGGAGCTTCTCCTTCCTGTTTTCTTTGTTCTCTTCTTGTTAGTGTTTGTATTTGCTCTTTCAAAACACTCCTGCACTCATTCCTCACACTAAAACATGAACCTGGTGTTGTTTACACAGTGACTTGGTGTGAGGCATCTGATCCATGATTTCCCCCTGGGGTCACAGGTCTCGTTTGTCGCCCTTTTTTTTCTCCTTAAGACAAAAACAAATTAAAATAAGAGCAGAAAAACTGAGCAGAAATAAACAACTATTAAAATTCTAGATGCACTGTGGAATGTTCAGAGAAAAACAAGACACTCCAGTCTCTATTGTATTTAATATGTGGTATTTAACTGTCAATATGGGGACATTACGACAAGGGAGTGGGCTCAGCTGACCTGTCTATGATTTTATTATTATTTTTTTTTTAATCCTAGTCTTTGATTAAGTTAAGGCATTTTTCTTTCAAAGAAAAGAAAAGGAATGGAACATGTGAAACACAAACAGAAAAATAGGTATGCATTTATCTAATAAACTGATGACTACGATTAGGTGAGACAAGTTTTAGGATATAATAATAAGTGTATAATTTCCATCACACTTTTCACCTGAGTCTCCTGTGTTTCTGAATAAAAGAAAGTAATATAACACACGCAGTTATACAATTTCCGAAAGGCATATTATTTAGAAATAAAGAAGAACTTGGTTATTATTTGGTTATTAGGACACATGAGGAAAGAATTTCAGTTGCATTCATTTAGCCAAAGACATCCATGACTGAAACAAGCTTCCTGTCACCACTGACCACCCTCCTAGCGTTCATGTCTCCACGGTTTCCCTGTCTAGTGTCTTTATTTTGATTTACTCCCTTGTTGTGGTTCCATTCCTTCGTTTCGTTTTCTGCACCCCTCATAATTTGCACTTGTGTCTGGTTTAATGCTCATTTGACCATGTTTTTAAGCCCTGTTTTAGTTTAGTCTTGTTGCTATTTATTGTAAGTCCAGCTGCTGTTTGTTAATCGAGGCTTCCGTGCATGTGAATATAAGCCTGAATGTTTATCCTCGCCCCAATGTTATAGCCTGCATCCCTGGTTTGTCTTCGTGCACTTTTCTTTACTTTAGTTTATCATGAATTCTCGGACTCTCCATGTTAATAATTTGACCCTGGACTTTGGATTTGCCCCTAATAAATCTCACTCTTTTCCACACACTGCTCATCGTTACACTTCCCCAACCTACTATATTTACATTAAAACTCCGTCAACAGCAGTCTTTAGCGTTGAGGGTTTTTTTAATCTGTGTAAAATTACATAATTTCTGCTGTTTCAGAAGTGAAGGATTTGCGTGCTCTAAATTTTCATAATTCTCGTATTGCATAAGACATTTATTTCCATTATATGTTTTAGCATTCAGGTGGTCATTTTTCTTTTCAACAGTTATTGGCGTGATCCAATAGATCCAAAGTCAAACGAGTACGCACATCATGTGTTGAACCCATCCATAGTATTTTTCTGCTTATCTAATATGCCAATATTTTCTCGTAACCATCCCACCAAGTACGAAAAACACCCAAACCTAAATGCTTAGTAACTAAAGTAAAGCTTGTGTCAGTGTCTTAATTTATATTCTGCATTAGTTCATCAAATGGTTATTTATTGAGAGTGAGTCTGTATTTTGTATTTGAAAAAAAATAAAACTGTCAGCATTAAGCAGGTTTGTTGTCAGGTTTGAAGGCTGTGGTTGTGCTATTTTTCTGGCCTTTCTGGTCAACTAATTTCTGTACCCAGTCATTCCATCAAGGGAGGTGTGTTGCTATTGAAATGTCTAACTTCCTTCATCTAGGGAATTCATGACATACATTAGAATTACATTTATTATAGCTGCAGGTGGCAAGTAAAGGGTCCAATCATTTTATCACATCTGCACAACTTGGTTGCTGATGACATCCCATATAAAGTTCACCAGCCTTTGTGGTTGGTTTTGAGGTTTTGTTTCCAGGAATGTTGTATTTTGAAACCAATCTCTCAATTTTCTCTGCTGAATTGCTTTATATAAATATTATTTTTCTGATTCGACATGACTAAGAAATATAGTTCCCCCAGAAGGTCAGTTCACCCCAAATGTACTTGCATTCACAGTATGTTCATATACACCATTGAAGTTTGGTGATAATCTAACACTCTATGGCTAAGTTTTAGCCTATTAATAAAAATCCTGCTCTTGGGGATTGATAGTTAAATACACATATTTTTGATCATTATTTACAAGAAGATCTGCATTTTTTACATTTAAAAGGTATCTCTAGATCAAAAGGTCACTGACTTGTTTGAAAGGTGCATTTGCCCAACTAATTTAGGTATCAAAAATCAGGCAAAAAAAAGGTTTACGAAACGTATTGAACTTTTTTTATGAAATAGTCACAAAGTATTGCACTGTATAAACTGCATTTCTCATGCACAATTGGTACACAATGGGATTGACTCATTTTTCTTTTTTTAAATACCTTTTCATATGTCAGAGGGGCTCTGTTGGCAAAAATGTCCTTTAATTGCCATGCTAGCTCAAAGTCCATAAATCAATACTCATGTCAAGTTTCATAAGAATTACTCAAAGAAGTCTTCATTTTTTTTCAGCTGTTTTGAATGAATCAGTACACCTTGGAAGGATTGATAGGTATGTAAGTGCCATATACCATACAAATATCAACATGTTTCAGTCTCATCAACATTTTGATACCAAATTTGGGAAGATTGGAGAAAGGTCCTACGACTAGTGTGTTACAGTTCATCAGCAACATAAAAAGTAGTAGGATATTTAAATTTAAAGTAATTTCTACAAGAATCAACGTTATAGAAGTCCACTGAAGCCAGTTCTATGATTAGCCCATTACCTGAAAAACATTAGCCAATGTTTGAGTCATCCTTAGGAATCCTTCAGCTTGCTTACAGAAGCAGTATGCAAAATTTCATCTTGATCACAAGAGCAGTCATTGAGAAACAGTTATTTGCATATTATAATGCCCCATATTGACAAAACTGCTACATTTGGTAAGCTACCTCAAAGTCAATACTGGTATAAGTCTTTTAAATTTCATGAAATCTGAACATGTCGTTCAGGAGTGACAGCTAGTTAAAGTTAAAGTTAAAGCCTGACCTTTGTACTACTAATTTGTACTACTAATATTAGACTGGAATAGGACAGCTGTATTTTTTATGTCAGGTTTTTTGTTTAAATAATTATTGAGATTCAGACTCTTGCAAATATTTTGACACCAATTTCATTCAGATTGTGTGAAAATCCTAGGACTGGTTTGAAATTAGCAAAAAAATAAAAAAACAAACAAACAAAAAAGTGACATCTAATGGGCAGAGCCTATCTGAATTCAGGAGAAGCCAAGGAAGAATTAAATAAAAAATAAATAATATTATTTCTATATTCACCTCCGTCTTTTCTTTTGAACATCTGCAAATGTTAAATATAGTTTTGTCTGCAGTTCATAAAGGAAAAAGCAAAAATACATTAGAGTCAGAACTTTTGTTTCTTTGTCACACAGTTTTATTATTTTTTTGAATTCTTGTATTGTCTTTTAGCACACATTGGCAAATGTGTCCATCCTCCTGTCGATTGTCCTTGGACTTGTCCTCGGCCTCACACAGGCAGGTGAAAAAGGCTGTCACGGAATTGAGGGCCACACCTTTGCCTCTTGTTGTGCTTGGACAGCAGCTGCTGGTGCACCTTCCTCTGTTCCTCCTGCTCCTCAAGTTTGGCCTCCTTATGAATCTGCTCAATGGTCTTGGGCCCGTGGTCAGCTCGCCGCGACACCCAGTTATTCTAGAAAAGCAAAATCAGCAGATGCATACTTTTGCATCACCATGCGCTGGAATGGCAAACACAAACACACAAACACAGGCAGAGTCTCTAACCAGTCGCAGGTCGATGACGTCCTGGAGCAGGAACCGAATGCGTGAGGAACCCCTCCTCTCCTTCACTGTCTTTTTTATATATTTAAAGTAATGATCCATTTTTGGCTGAGAGAGAGAGAGAGAGAGAGAGAGAGAGAGAGAGAGAGAGTGTAAGAGAAACGTCGACAAATTTCAGATATTCTTCACCTTTCGATTCGATCAGGTGTGCTCTCAGCTGAACTCATGTCACAAGACGTTTATGACTCTTATGTAAACCCTGCTGCCTTGCACGTTGGTCAGTGCTGTAAAGCAGTTCACTGCCATTGTGGGTGTAGCTGTGCTGTCATCAGCTGCACTTGGCTTTGGGGAATCCAGGGTGCAGCAGCAGGAGGTGGCAAACGTGGAGGAGGCTGTGAGAGCAAAACCTTCTAACAGCTGACCAGTCCTGAATAAAAGCCTTTCATTTTGTCAGCTGCAGTAGGAGCAGAGCTAACAACCACACTAACAACTTCTCTAAACAATATGAACTTGGACACTTTTAAAATCATTGCCAAGGCCTAATAATACACTGATATCAGCACAGCATGCTAGTCGCACTATAGATGATGATCCTAATTAGTTGGCTACCCTGTAGTCAGAGTGCAGGCAACAGGCAAGCAACAGAAAACACTGACGGCAAAACTTTTATAAACAACATTTCAACATGCTTGTTTTTTGGTTAAAAGCGTGCATGGAAAAAAAAAAAACCACAATAAAAAAGACCAGGAAACTTGAACACAAATAACTGTCACACTAGTTGGTGACTGAACTGTCAACATCACAACTGCCATTCCTACTAGAGACAAAATTGACAGTCAATATACAATATCCAAAACTTCTTCATCCAGTTTCGATGTGTAAAGTACTTGTTGTGAAAAACGCAACACAGACCAAATCTGGACAAAATCCGCACAGCCGCTGCACTGCACACTAGCACTCATCTACACATGCGCCGTAAACCTTTACATGACATATTAAAGATAAACCGATGCAAGTGCTGAGCATCTGCTGAGAATATTAAATCAACCCAGACCAGGCCCGCGGCCTGCTTACCCTGGCCTTCTCCAAGTCCAGGTCTTTGCCGATGGCTGTGAGGAGGTGGCACAGACGCTCCAGGCTCTCCTCGCTGTGGTTCATGAACAGCTTGACCACACAGTCGTGCATGATGGCCTCTGACAGCATGTGCAGCTTGAACAGCTCCCCGATGAACTTGATGTTACCGATGGACCTCCTGTGGGCCTTGTCCTTCGCCTCCTCCAGATCCTCCTCCAGCCTCTCCCGCTCGCTGGCCTTGCGAGGAGTAACCAGAACAAAGACAAAAGCAAGAAACAGCGCGTTTGGACCCGATAACGACCAGGCCGCCTCCCAGCACTGCTGCCGATTTCAGTCCCCTTTCTCCTGATCTGTGGGTTGGTGAGTCGGGTAAACTAGACAGGAGTGCTGCTTACTGAAGTGGCCGCTTCCAGCTGGTGCCGCAGCTTCTCCAAAACATCATCGTTGACCTTGTCCTTCTCAAACTCCTTCTGACAGCGGTTCAGCAGCAGCTTTTGGAAACCCACAGTGCTGGTGGGCTTGTCTGCCATGGGCACTTTTAACTACACAGGAAAGACATGTAGGAGAAACACTTGGGTATAAGACAGTGTTGAGAGTTCTGTTACTAAATAGAAGCTGATTAAAGCTCCATGTCAGTTTAGAGTGGTTCAAACAGAGTTCACTTCTGTGTGGCATTTGCCTTTGTATGGAACTTCAGCAGCAATGTATGGGAACATGTTACTCACCATAGCCAGGCAGCTGCACATATTGCCATAGACCATAGAGAAGCTGGGCTCATCGATGGCTTTTTCAAAAACCAGATCAACCACGCCTTTGAGGCGCTCCTCCGTGTCGATGGTGAGGTCCATCACCTGCTTCATCAGCTGGTTAAACATCTGCGGTGTCAGTTTGTTCAGGATACTGCGCACCTTCTGGAAAAGCTCCTGGAGAGGAAAACAGACTACCGACTAAGCTTTCCATTACAAAGATCCCAATCTTTTGTTAAATTCAGCAGTTCTTCCACATAATGACTAACTCCTCACTTTCACCAAATATTTACTCTGCCATTTGGAACTTCGTCATGAACAAAAATCACTCAACTTTGCTATATAGACCGATAAAGGCATCATACATCAATCACACTTTCCGAGAAGTGTAGCACTGGCAGCAAACAGTTTATCAAATCTTATCAACTAAAACCCCTCATGTGCTCCAAATTCAAATTAAAAGAAAACCCATTAGAACCAGCTACAAGAATTTAAGATTTAATCAACATATAACTCCTACAAAAATATATATATATATATATATATATACATAATAACCAAATCTGATCCAATAATAACCCTACCGACCAGACAATGCAATGAAGATCTGTCAATCTCTCCAAATGCTGAATTGCACACAAATTTGCAAGAATATTTTTAACACAACCATTGGGTGTTAACCTATAATATATACAAGATCATCCACAGAATACACTACAATATCTACAATACTCTCTCACCAAAATCAACACCACAATCAACACAAGGAACAACAAGCACACAATATCTGGTCCTCAGTATCATCACACCCCCTATTTACACTAGAAACCCATGTCCCCCTGCATAGCTACATTCGTGCACACTCCCCGCACACCCACCCAATTAAACAACGACTCTATAATTTAAATATCCAATTCTTGAAGAGCATATCGCAAATAAAATTAAGTAGCTTTCAAGCCAACCATAACAGGCTGTGACTCTGAAATCTGAAAACAGGGCATGGCGGAGTGAGGTGCTGACCTGAGTTTTCTGGGTCTCGGGGTTCTGGGTGTTCTCCCTTTTCATGCCAGGCTTCCAGGCATTCTCGGCCTTCTTCAGCTGCACCTCGT
Source organism: Electrophorus electricus (assembly GCF_041902795.1). Classification (NCBI taxonomy): domain Eukaryota; kingdom Metazoa; phylum Chordata; class Actinopteri; order Gymnotiformes; family Gymnotidae; genus Electrophorus; species Electrophorus electricus. The sequence continues at coordinate 186,063 of NW_027658800.1, read as the reverse complement.
CGTTCATGGACACGTTGGTGATGATCTTGCGGGGAGGCAGCCGTCTCGGGCCTACACTGAGCAGCTGAAGCAACAAATGGGTGCTCTTTATTATGGGCGGTAACATTGTCACAAAGACCTCGGTCACAAAAGATGACCAGGCGCTCATTTATTTGTGACAGAAGAGAAGGGATGAGCGGAGAGACCCACCGGTGCACCCCTGCCTCCAGGAATTGCCCTGCTGAAGTCTGCAGAGGCTGGGTTGAAGCCTGGGTCTCTGGCGATAAGGCGAGGGCCCACCTGCTGCAGGGGCAGCTTGTTTTGTTTGATCTAGAAAAGAACAGAGTCAAGTCGAAGTCCATCAGCCCCTCTCCATGGAATGGTTTTAAAGCTCCCCTAAGGCCAATGTTTTAGCAGGCTTACCTTGTCCAGTACCACATCAGAGATGGGAGGAAGCCCCTCTGGCTTCTGCATGCAGGCAGGCATGAACTGGAAGGCCAACAGGAAGTCTCTATCATACTGCCTCTTCCCATCCTTCAGCTCTGGCTCTGCATGCAGAGAGGGGTACAGTGAGCACCTGGAGAGAGGAATCACCTCTCTGTCAGGACACTGGGCCTGCCCCACAGGAGTGTCCTCTTTTGGCTTCTTCCAGGTGTTGGATAAACTAATAGCTGTAAAACATAACAAATCGGTCTGGTGTCTTTTTAGTGTCCTAACATAGCATGTCATGCATGTGGTTATTTACCTTGACTCAAGCTTTGCCTAAGCTTGGACTGTAAGATGGACTCCACTTTATCCTCCAGCAAGACCTCTGGCTCCTTCCCAGTCTCTTTCAGCTCTGCCCCAGTGGAGGCTCCACAGGCCTGGACTGCCTCTATAACAGCCTGGCCTGGGAGAGTGAGGCCTGAAGGAGCAGCAGTGCTGGAAGGCAATGAGGGCATCAGCGTGCCTGAGGCAACCGCCTCTCCGGCTGCTGGACTTACAGCCTTCGCCGGACAGTGGGCCTCCAGGGCCAGGCTGACACTGACATTCCCCTGCTCTGCTACCTGGCTGTTCAGCTGCTGGGATTTGAGGTAGAAAATGCGAGGATAATGAGGGTGTGGACATAAAAACTAGCAAAAGACAGAAAAGATGGAGAGAGAGAGAGATAGAGAGAGAGAGAGAAAGAAAGAGAGAGAGAGAGAGAGATACTGCACACACATGCAGAAGAAGGGGAATGGCAATGAGGGTGGGGGGGGTGAGCACAGCACAGCACAGCACAGCACAGCACAGCATAATTAGAGAAGTGAGTAGAGAAAGAGACAAAGAGAGAGAGAGAGGAAATGAGAAAGCACAAGAGGGCAAAAGATCCAGCCGCAAAGGCACAAAATGTGTGTGTGTGTGTGTTGAGGTGGGGGGGGAAGACACAAAGACAGCAAGAGACAGCAGACAAGCATGGGGTGCTTAAATAAATGGGCAGGAGAAATAGAGAAAGAGAGGAAAGAGGAACACTGTTAACATTTAGGGAAAGAGGACACAAAGTAAGTGCAACATCGCAGTAGTGAGTGTTCCCTTTACAGAGAGGCCTTTCCTCAGAGGAGCTGAGGTGCTCAGGGTTTGGCTGAATCCTTCTTACAGGGCCTTTACGTGGGCTGTCTGTGTAGAGGGAACACGAGGGAAGATCAGGAGGATTCGAGTGGCTGTGAGGGAGAACTAAGATGGAGGCAGACGAAAGAATAGGCACGGCAAGTCGGAACATCAAAACACATCTGAGAAGCCTTCTTAAATCAGAACAGCCACAATCACACAAGCTACTGGAACCAGTCAAATATGACGGAGGAGGGTCAACGGTGTGACCGAATCACTGAAGAAGGAAGAGAGAATGGCCGGAAATCAAACTACACCATCAGATTTTGTTGCTGATTGTATGATGCTTTTAATAGGACAAGACAATGAAAGCCAGCCAAACAACCAAACAATCAACTCAGAGCTCATTATGAGGGAGGACTAGATGAGAGAGTACTTTGACCTGTGGAGTGGATCACGCGAAGCAGCGGCCTGCAGCCGATCAGGGGCTCGGGCTGCGGGACTGAATGGCTTACCTGTGGAGCAGTAGGGGTAGTGCAGGGACGTCCCACTGGTGGGCTTGTGCTCTGGCTAATGCCTACTCCTGACATGATCTCCTCTGTGATATCCTTGCCATCCTGGTTAGGGTCTCGGATACGGATCTTAGCGAACAGCAAGTTATTGCATCTATTAAGTCAATCTACAATTAAATTAATTTCACCTCTGAGGCATGGGGAATACTCACTGTTTTCTTTACCCTCTTAGTGGGTGGAGGCTGCTGAGCTGTATGCACTATTATAGATGGAGATTTGGTGTATATGGTCTGACCAGGATAGTATGAAGGCCCTGCCACTAGTGGTGACCAAAAAAAAGCACTGGTTTCAGTTAGAGAGCAAAAGAAAAACCAGTTTCAGCCAGCGGGAATACCCAGAAGAAAGGTCTCTTTATCGGTGAGAGCACGCGTGTGGGTTTCCCAGGTGGGGGTAGAGAAAGGGAAGTCCAAACTCACCATATGCTAGTGGGCAGTCTGCAGGAAAGAGCCCAGGGTAGAATGTACTGGGTCCTGTGGGCTGGACGGAGTACTGCTGGGGATGTCCCACGTAGGGAAGGCCACTGTGGTGATACTGAGAATGAAACAGAACAGCAGAAGTAAAGGGCCTAGCACCAGACATGGCCATTCATATAGGACACTCCTAAAAGAGATATTCGAAGCAGTAAACAAACAAAAAATACAAAAACATTTAGTTTTTACACTGAAAAAAAACTAAACTAGAACTTCTCATTTCTGCTTCCAAGATAAAACATATTTTTATCTACACATTTTAGGAGCAGTTTATTTATTGCTGGCCAACCTGTTTATAGACAGATTTTCAACCCATTTGCTACACTGTGTACATATTTGCACAGGCGCTTTTCTCTGCTCTGGGTACCTGAGGCACGTAGTACTGGAGTACGTAGTACTGGCCGGTCTGGGATGAGGTGAAGGGCATGGGTGTCAGGAACATCATGATGGGCTGGCTGGACACGGGTCGAAAGGAAGCGCTGTTACTTGGAATGGCAGGCTGGGCTGTCTGCATCTGAGGGATCTGGAAAAGCTGGGAGAGGAGAGGAGTGGAGAGTGAGGGTCACAGAGCAGCGTGGCGTATGCCGCAGCAGCCGGCTCAGACGCTCGGAGTGAAGACTTTAGTCAAGAGTTGAGTCGTGGACTCTACAGCAGTTGTACTGGGAATGTTGAGGAGATATATACATAAAAAAAAAAAGTTTAAAATTTTCAAGGGATTTTGAATGTCCTATTATGCTAGGCATGCAAGATACAAAAAGAAAATCTTTCAAGAGTCTGTTTCACATGCATGGCACTAATACAAGGGTGAATGAACTAGCATGAAAAATTAAACAATTACAATGATGGATGCAGCTAATTAGCCATTATTGCAGGAGAGAGGATATATATGTAAAAGACAACTAATCTTGAATGTAAATTTGTACTGATAACCTGAGTCTATCAAAGCCAATGCTGACAAAATATGACATGAGCTAGAATTCAGAATGTGACAAACCCCCATCCCAGTTGGCTTTGATGCTCAGAATGGGAACATAGTGAGGGAATTCCTTCTACATGAGAAACGGTAAAATGAGCCTAAGAGGTGATTCTCACATACTGTCTCCCACCGAGCTGTTGCCATCTTAACATTTTCTGGACATAAAATCCTCCCTCCAGCAGTTATGCATGCAGGCAGAAATGAACCTTTGTATGGGCTCCTGGGTAATGGAGCAGCCATACCATGTCCAAAACAGATTATTAAAAAGCACTGGAGTCCAAAGGAAATAAAAAGAAACAGACTAAAAAAGACTAAACATAAAAGACTAAACATAGGTGCTGGCATCCTCCGAACTGGGGAGCAGAGTGGAGCGCAGGTGCACCACTGAGCTACTGGAATGTCTTTCAATGCATTTTTTGAAGACTGCAAAATTACCTGAATGGATCTCAATCCTCCCTTGAATATTGAAGCAGGAACGAGAGAGAAGCTAGTGGAAGAACGCACTAATGGGTGTAAAGGGTCAGAGAGACTGTAACACACTCAGATACACTGGCACACACAATTTAAACAAATCTTTAAACAAATTTAAACCAAAACAAGTTTGTTTGTTTTTTTTAAATGACGGAATTGAACACTGTTGTTACAGTGGAATTGTGAGGTCAGAGGCAGAGCAAATGTGTTCCACTAACCTTCCTGGCCCTTTAAGTGCACTACTGCAGATAGACTGAAAACAAATTTCACCTAAATAAAATCACACTGCAACACTGAAAACATAAACACAGACAAGCACTGAATGAGTGGTAAAGGGCATTAAAGCCTAAGTATTACATGGAGATCACCGCTCACATTTTCAATTCTTTCCTTTGACAAAACAACTCACATCAACAGCCAAGGCACTGCACTGCCTTTCTAAAAGGAGATGGCAGATGGCACTATCAATTAGCTTCACTCAAAAATGGGAGAAAACAAGGAATGCGGCATGTTATGCGCTCGTGCACATAGTTCGGTCACACGTCTCTGCTATGGTCTTCCAACGTACACTGCCCTTGATATGAGGCAATATGGCCACCTACTGTAAGCTCAACCTTGGGTCACGATATCATGCAGAGCCTTCATAATACCCTATGCTTCTGTGCATGTGCTAGTCGGATTCAAGCTCAAATATCGTCTCTCTCAGCTAGCACAGCCCGGCCTCATCTGTCTACAAAACTTCCAAGAGGTCTCCGGTACACTAGACAAATGTTGCTGTTTTGTATTCACAGAGAACATTTATCCAAGTATGTGTACAGGTCAAAAAGTTGGGATGCGGCTGGGAGACAGGAATCCATCTGCCTCTGAGATTGATGTGTGAGTTGGGGAGGGGAGTGCAGTGGCTAGAACACTAAACTTGGCGAGGTTTTACCACAGGCACACAGAGGAGCATGCAGCATACAGTGGGAGGTGCTGCGCTGCGGCGGCGGACATTAGCTGCTGGTGGGCAGGATGAGAGAGCAAACTGGGGGTGGAGGAGGGTGGGGGGAGCCAGGCAGAGACTGTGGGGGCAGGATGCGTGCAGACGCATGTCACATGCTGCAGGAATCTGGACCATGTTGCTGACAAGTTCATTGAATGTTTTGAAGCCAACTACAGCACATGCATGTCTGTGTTGTATCTGGGCTTGGTGGATTAGGGTCAAGGAAGACTTATTTTTAGCTGAAGATGTCTTTCAATAGCAACACACTTAACTGCAGATAACCATATTTACTGCTAAACTTTGGCTGACATCTCAAGTGAGGCGCACTTCATACAGAATGAATACAAGAGTTAATTTACTGTCTTGTGCAGTTCAATATAACAAGCTCATGGTTCATTGCAGGTGGAGCCACCGTCCTTGTTGATTGAAAACCTTAAGAAGCAGAAGCAACAGTCCTATTCCAAGCTAGAGAAAAAAGGCACAGGACTCTCACACAGCAGACTCTGAAATGGAGGATCTCTCACATTAAGGTATGGCTATGCAGCCTTGAATTTTTATCTCCAGACATTCTTGTGTGGTTCCTAGATTTTTCCCACTTTCCAGTCCTTTTCTCAAGTACACTTTAAATAGAAAATAAAGTAATTAATTGAAGGGAATAGCCGGTGCCATCTTTATTCTGAGCTCAATGTTGCATACAGACGAGGTATTGACCACAGAATGTCTAACAGTCTCAGGTGGGTTCAATATTTATACATTTTCATCAAGTTACAAAACCATTTTTTATTAAAATTGTATCTTTAGGTGGTATCCTGGCCTCAATCCTGGACTTGCCACAGAGGCCATATTTGGTCATTCTCACTTCCTGCTTACTTCTGAAGCCTAATTTGGTCTTTTACAATTCCTGCCATCATATTATTTACATTAATAATTTCATTTTATTACCTCACTTGAGTACACCTCTGGCTGGATATTGAACCACTTGGTTGTAATCCTAAATGAATCATGAATGATACAATCAAAGGATCACTGCTTGAAGCCAAGCAAAAAAGTTTGATTTTTCACATTCACAGACATGAAGAACCAGCAGGACGAATCAAGACTCATGTGAACTGTGTGGGAAAGTAGACTTTGCACATACTGTAGAACAAAACCGCTTTGATGAAGTTGTAAGCAAAGAGCTATTAAGAACATAAGCCTGTGTAAATCCTGATAAGCAATTGTAGTTCAGAAGTGTTTGAATATGTGTATTGTTTGTTTGTATTTTCACAGGCCAAAAACAAGTACTGATTAGCAAGATTTACTACCTCCCAGTACACCATTTCTTTTTACTGCCTGAGTAGATGTTGATGGAAGTCAAAAGGGCAACAGAAGCAACAGCCATCTGGTGGTTGCTTCCAGACTACCAGATCAGCTTGATATTCTCTATTGCCTCTCTCTGGCAGAATACCCACCAGGTCATTCCACATTTGCAGTTTTGGTGATGCTCTTTGCTTTGGCTTCAGTGTCATTTTGGTGGGCTTCTTTGGGTGGGATGATTCCCCCGCTGAGAGTGTGCGGGCTGTTGTGGAGAGAGGATGTGTCTCCAGAGTCACATCCAGACCCACATATGGCCACCGCAACCAGAAAAGCACAGGCGAGGAAGGCAAGGCTTCTGAGAGCTACCAGCCAAGCAGGTGTGGACAGAAAAGAGGTGCTCTGTAGCAAAGAGAAAGGAAGCTGATTGCTTGGTATGTAAAAGGACAGAAACCTGGAAGCTGGTGTGGATAGTATGAAACCCACCAAAAATGAAAACAACAGCTTCATTTGGAAAGAAAACAAAACAAAAAAAACCCAAAAAAACCCACAAAATGCAGCAAGAGAGAACAGGTCTTTGCTTATCTTAGATAAATCAATGTTTGAAATAATCAATGCTTTAAAAAGCATGGTAGCCAGGAACAAAAAAGTAACCAAAAGTATTCAAGTATCCATTTTTTTATATCAATTTTTATCTCTGACAAGGAAGATGTGGAGGGGAACCTGGGAGCCTGTTGGACAGGGTAATGAACTGGATTGCAGGCTCAAACACTGTATGCACTTATATGCACTTGAAGGACAGTGTTCACTACCAGTTCCGTGTACGCCTTTTTTTCTATCGTCACTTTGCATCAACTGGGAAGGAGCAACTGTCATTCACACCCAACAGGAATGCAGCTAGATGTGATCTTGAGAATTCTTGGCTATAGAATCGCCAAAAACTATCTTAAGCACTTTAGCACCATTCTAAGACAACCATTGACAATAATTACTCACCTTAATGAATTCTTTGTCTGCATCTTGGCTGCATCTGAGCTGGTGGTTGAAAAGCAGGGCCCGCAGCTGTCGGTTCTGGTGCTGGATGTCATACTGCTTAGCTGTCTGACAGGCCCGCACAACTCGTAGGTCTGTTCAAGGTGGCACTTGTACACCTCAATTTCCATCGTAATTGTCCTGTACAACCATTAAAAAATTTGACAGAAGTTAAAAAACAGCAGAACGGTTTGTTACAACTGGAAAAAAATAAATAAGAAAATATTGTTTGTTGTTGTACATGAAAGTCAGAGAGCCATGAGGATAAGCCCTCTTGTCCAAAGTTCTGATCAGCAGTTATGACCTCCTAACACTGCAATCAAAATGCACAGGCAAAAGATGCGTTACTGAAAAAACACTCTGCAGATCTGGATTTCATGTCACCACAGTCAAAGTTGAAGGCTTTGTTCGGTGAAAAGAAAACAAATATATCAAAGTTGACGTTATACTCAGTAAGAACTCAGTACAGTAAGAAACTGCAAAATACTCAGAAAACTCTGTGCATGAGTCAGTGGCTCAATAGTCCAACTAAAATCAGCCAGGACCACAGTTTAGTTGGGTTAAACATGAGTCAACTAAATCCTTAGTCAGAGAATGATATTCTGTCTTTGCTGCTTACATGATCAGCTTCTTTCAAATAGCCATGTAAACTTAGTTATTTAGGAATAATATCAAACTACATGTGGGCCATCAGATCCTGTTTGCCCTTGAAGACCCACTCACAATCTTTGCCCAAGTCCAGCACTGGACATGCATTACCTTGCACAGTTTCACAGCTCTGGCACTGCAATCAACAATGCATACGTCTTAACTAAGAAGGCAACAGTTCAAATGGAAAACCTACTTCCTCTCTGGGAGTGAAGGAAGCCAGCTGCTTGATCTTCAGTGTCTGGTTGAGTCTTGGATGCATCAAGCACAGGGACACCAGCTGATACCCCATGGTTGAGGTGCTCCATATATTGTGCAAGGATCGGTTCGTTATAATCACCATTCTGCATTTTTTAACAGCAGCAACAGCATAAAATGGTTCAGGTAAGGGTGCATCATTGGAAGACTTTCACTAAAATATGTCCTCACCATGTCTCAAATACAGCAATACCTCTTAGAAGCCATTGTACTGCACACAGAATGGACAGTCTCAGCAGTTTCTGTTCTCATATGGAACCTCAGTGTTTTGATTACAGAACCAGCAATTCACAATGACATGAACTGGTTTCTTCCCATTGAATAGGGAGTTTATATATATAACTGAATTTGATCAAACTATAGCAATGATTGTGAGCAAGGAGCTTTCATTTTACAGCCTAAAAATGAAAGTGGCAAATAAATGTATGTTACAAATAAACCAAACTTGAAACGTTATATGAATAGCTTCATGTTGAATATACACAGTTAATCAGTCATTACAAACTACATTCTATTAATACAGAATGTTTATGAAAGTTAATTTAATCTAATTAACAATAAATGAACAGTCGAATATTGTAGTTCAAACAGTCCGATAGCTGTAGTAATGGCTTAACTCATTTTGCTTATTTAGAGAGAACGATCAATTTGAAAACCCACAGGTTTGTGAATTTGGGTCTCTAAATCATACAAAAGTAGGTTTTCTATTGCTGAACAGTTAGCTAGCTAACAAACTACCAGCACCTAAACGATCAAAGTTGAAAGCTGAACAATGAAATGGTTCCACAAGGAATGGTTTATAGCCCCGAGTTTCACACTCGCTGACCTCAACTGTTAGCTAGCTAACTAGCGTATCGCTGTGATAAAGCGATACAATCTTTAGCAATGAGGACATGAATAAAGTATCCTTTACAATTTTCACAATATTGTGAAATTTAATTTGCTGGCATTGGAGGTTATTAAATATTCACAATATCAATAATAATTCCTTGGCTCACAGAATCAGACATTACATTTTTGCTGTTATGGCAGCTGTTATAAAGATCATATTTATACAGAACCCTGTTCAGTTAGTGCTAGTATTGAGGAACCATTGCATAACTAATAGCGGTACAGAGACAGAAACATCATGTGTTCAGATGAATAACTGGATGTGTGTGAGACAGTCTGTGAGAGGTTTGCATTTGTGTGTTGCATGACTATGAGTGGGAAAACCATATAAAGGTAAAAACATTACCTCTGCAACAAGGATCTCTTCTATTTGAAGGAAAGGTTTAAGTTAGACACAGTCTCAACAGAGTAAGTTAAATCTGTCTGTGTTAAGACCAGTTGACATATCAGTGGTTTATCACTGATTATGTCTGCCACTGAGATACCACAAATTAAGCTTTCCAGATTCCAAGACATACAGTTGTGCAGTGTGAGCCATACATCAATTTGAAAACTTCAAAAGTCACGTAATGTGTGCATGGCATAAGCGTATTAGCAGGTCCCGAAAACATTTGCTATCAGAAAGGATTTCATCATAGAAAAAAAACTACAAATTCTAGACTTGAGAATGTGAGCATCAATCCCACTAACACTCACATACTAAAAGAGCACTCTACCACTTGACCTAGTTCTCCTAGAGTGGGACTTGTTTGCAGATCGGACAAAAGCTGAAGACACAGTGGAATGGCAATTCTCTAGGAGATCATACCAAATCCTGCATCCACCCTAAATATTTCATCTAGCTGTGAAGTCAAAAAAGCTTATTCCTGAAATGACAGGAATAGTTCTTGCAGATTCTGATATGCTATGCAAACACTATAAAATGTGAGCTATGTTAGATCTGGCAGCCATTGGCTCTAACTGTCTCTTTTTATTGAGTTAAGCAATGCTTACAGAATAACTTTCTATGGCTTCAAATACTTCCAAGAATTAAACCTTGCAGAGCTCTGTAGCTAGACACATTGTCTCTGTAGGTTTGACATGTTCATTTGACAAACTAGCTAAAATAGCATCTTTTGGTTTGAATAAATTGCCCCTTAGACCCAGACAAAAAATTGCTCAAAATCTTTCTGCTTATTCATGCAGCAATGACACAGATTTCCAAAGAAAGAGGACGTATGGTTAAAGCTAGAAAAAAATGCCTACTCTGTGCTCAGGCAGAAAATCTGATATTTTAAATATGTCCCTAAAAGGTTTATATTCCTTGGCTCACAGAATCAGACATTACATTTTTGTTGTTATGGCAGATTTCATGGTGTAATAGACAGCACTATGTAACTCGCAGCAATAAAGCTCAGTGGACTTTGCAATTGATGATTTCGTCACTGTGTACAACTGCACTGAATTGCTCTTTAACAAAAGCTTCTCCACATTTGCTTTTGAAGTTTAATTCAAAAGTTGGCTACAGAATAACCATTTGTCAGAGGGAACAATAAGTGTCAACTTTCACCTATGCTCGGTCGAAAAAGTGGCCGTAATCTCGTTGACACCAAGTCTACAATTTCATGGAAAGGTTCCCTTCAGTGCTGCACCAAAAACTGCGAAATGAACGGAGAAAGGCCGATTAGCTCAGTTGGTCAGAGCGTGGTGCTAATAACGCGAAGGTCATGGGTTCGATCCCCATATGGGCCATGTGGGTTTTGTTTGATGAATGACCCCTTGTCAACAAACCACCTGTTTGAACTTGTGTTGCTTATAACATTGCTTGTAAATCACAATCTGCTAAGACATGTTCCAAGTACATGAGAGTGTGTTCTTGATTACAAAACTTTGCCCATGGATTTGTGCTTGTTTACAAATCTTGGACAATGCAGAGAAAAGTATGAAATCAGAGGGACTCTGGCATTAGTGTAAGGCTCTCGATCGCTGTGTGAATAGGTCAAAGAAGCAATTCCAGAGGCATGCAGACAACCTGCATCCTCCCCATCAAATTATAGCCAGTTAGGTGTCTGGCAGTGCCAGGGAGTTCAAATCCTTTAGTCTGAAATGTGTTGGGATATGATTATGCCTGCCACTGAGGTCTGACAGCTCCACAGTTGCCTTGTGAAAAGAATACAGTATAGACCGGCACCCACATACATTACTGTACACATCAGAGATCAGCGCAGGAATATCAGTTTGTAAACCCGCCAAATCTGCCCCCACAGGCTCCCTGAGTTCTACTAATCGCTCCAACACCTTGTTTCAACCTCAGTTTCTTTTTTTTTGAAGCGCATGAGGCAGCTTCAGCTATTTCCACAGGCAATCATATTAGATGTGCCATCAGTAACCAGACATGTGACTTTATTTTATTCCCCATTCTTCCATAAGAGAGGATTTCACACAGGCCAAATTTTCAGCTGTATGCGCCTGCAGGAATTTCACAACACCAAGTAGTGTAGACTTCAGAAATGTGTTGTCATCTATAAAATGGCAGGTCACAGCCAAGAAGGCATCCACATTAAGAGATGTCCACATATCTGCTGACAAACTCATTGCAGGAATTTTCTGGACCTCAGCTTTGGCCTTCTCTTTCTCTTATTGGCATTTGGCCTCAACCATGGCCTTTACAGTCTAAAGGGAAGGAAGAAAATAATTATATATATTTTTAATACTACTCTCATAATGTATCCATGTCACCACACATACCTTCCTAGTTAGGAGAATATAAGTTGAATCCAATTTTGCTACCAAGTCCCTGAAGCTTTTATCCTCAACTATGCTAAATGGCTGTGTGTCTCTAACTATCATGGGGACCAAAGCCTCATCCAGGTCTTCCTTTCTGGTCACTGCTTTGTAAAGATTAGATTATACTTTGTCACCAAAAAATATAGTACTCACCAATGAAATTCACTTTATAATCCAATCCAAACTGCAAATAACATGTAAGGTGCAGAGAATAATGCAATATATATATATATATATATATATATATATATATATATATATATATATATATATATATATATATATATATATATATATATTTATGTATATAGAGTATATACACATTTTATATACATGTGCATAATAACGTTAACACCTTGTGACAACTGATAAATAAGCCAAATGACATTGGCAAGGGTGACAGTAGGAAAAACTCACTGGAATGGTGGAAGGGACTTGGAAGGTGTCAGACTCAAAAGGGAACTCATCCTCCTTCGGTTAACCCTGGATAAACCTGGGCAAAGATGAGTTGGGTAGAGGATGGCTGACAAATTGTAAGCATGAAAGATACACTACAGCATTCCTACACAAAGACATCATAGGAGATAGAAACAGAGCACAGTTCACCTGGATAGAACACCTGGGTAGAAATACAGTAACTCATTATTATAACAGTACAAAGAAATGAAATGTGGATCATCCAGGTGAGGTTCATCTGCTAATCTGCACATAAATATTGTTTGTGACAGTGCAGAATGTTGCAGGTAAATGGAGGGCAAGGTGCTGTCATTTTAAGCATTTTAAGGCAGGTCCAGGAAGGAGAAACCCCAGCAGGTAGGAAAAGTTAGTGGGGAGCACAGATAGCACAGCACTCCAGAATCATGTACTGGAGCATGGTGTGTCCACTGGGAGGAGGTGGGGTGGTTGGAAGAGCATAAAAGACTGTTGTTACTGCAAAGATTCATTTAGACCTTTCATTTGGACTGTTATTCTTTTTTTAGGGGGCGGGGGGGGGGCATGTATTTAATGAAATAATAACGAAAAATTAATAGATGAATTCATACCAACTCAAATTTGCTGGTAAAGAAATCATTTGTAAGGTAAAAGTTATTTTAAGAGTGATGTTAAGGAATTTTTTTAAATGTTAATTATAATTTCATTAGAATAATTCTAACATCTACGGGATGATCTGAGGGTTAAAGAAAAAAGAGGTGGACCTTATGGGCAATAAAGCAAAAGTCGTTATTGTAGTACAAGACCCTTTGTTCTAGCTAAGTGATCTGCTGCATCTCAGTTTGAGTCATGTAGAATTCTAAAGACAGAAAGTCTTTATTCTGGCATAAAATAAAACTGAAGGGGGAAACATACTTTGAGTTAGTACCAGTAGTTATTGATTGTACACAAAGTCCAGTATGCATCCAAATGTAATCAAGAGATATCTGTTGGAGCTGAACATCTCCAACTCGTACAATGCAATGTTTCTTCTTTGTGTCAAATGAACTTAACAATTCAAACATCCATAACTGGCCGTGTTTCTTGCCAACATACTGGTGTTTGGACTTATGGGATTACATGTCTGTTGCCTTCAATAGCTTAGTTGGTAGAGTGGAGGACTGTAGAATTTAAAACTGTTATCCTTAGTCTGTCAGTTAAAATCTGACTCAAAGGAAGTTTGTTTTTTCACATACAAGCTTCTTTTTTAAGTGAGCAAAAAGAGCGTCCCCTGACCAGGAATCAAGCCCAAGTTGCAGTGGTGAAAGTGTTGAATCCTAGCCACTCACCCACCAGCAATAAAGCTCAGATGCTTCTGACAAACATTTTTCAAACTCTGTATTCCTAGTATACTGACGATGTTTGTATGCATACTGGACTTGGTATGCATGAGCATTAGGAGGTCATAAAGAGAGGTATTCATATTTCTTTTTATTCCACATAAAAATTAAGTTTGAAAGAGAATCCTAGCCACTAGCTCACCAGGGATAAAGGTGACAGTTTCCTCTGACATGAACATGACCTACATTCATTGGTAACATTTTGATCGAAACCAGGCAAAAGTATTTAGTCACTAGCTGAAATAGCTCAGCTGGGTGAGTGTTAGATTGAATATCAAAAGACTCCTAGTTCAGTCCTGGGTTTTGGTAGCTGTGCAAGACCAAGCTCCTCATCAAACTGTCCTCTTTTTAAGAATATTTCATAAACTTTTACATTCCTTTCCTAAAAACGAATGACATTACTGTTTTTACGCTATTGTTAGAAGTCATAGTGTAATAGTGCTCTAGACTTTGAATTCAGTGATCCTACTTAAACTTTAGTGGAATTTGCACTTCCTTATGATATGTTTCCTCACTGCACAGAGAGCCATTTGAACATTGGCTTCTGTATAAACGCTTTTGAAATGTTTTTCATTAGTTGTCTACTGGCCAAACCACTGGACAAGGGGAGGGTAGGTGTCAGCTTGCATGTATGCTTGTGTTGGTATCCTGGTTCACACACTCCCTGTGTTTTCATGGAATGGGGCCTACCTCAGCTTCCTTTGGCTCATGGATGGGCTTTGTCCTACCAAAAAAGGTGATGCAAATAAGTCATCTGCTTACTAAAGTTCTTGAAAATCACACTCTGCGAAGAGGCATTGCATAATGCAAAAAAACCTTCAGAAACAATACACTCTAATGACAGCAACCAACATACTTAATACAGGAGTGACCTCAGGGGTGATCTCATCCAAAGGCCACAACAGGAACAACAGGCTTAAGAAGGGACACATGAAATGACCTCAAAACACAAAAGTGAGCAGGTAAGTTGAGTTGATATGTGACTTCATTAATGTGCTTGGTCATTTCATATGGACCGATATACTTGGGACCTAACCTGCGACATGACCCCGGCTTGCGGTAGTCCTGTGTAGAGAGCCACACTCTGTCACCAGGTTGGTATATCGGGTTCTCCCCTCTGTGCCTGTCCGCAATTTCCTTATACGTTCAGAGAACTCATACAATACACTGATCTGTTTCCTCCCATACCCTTTCGCTCCGCTGCATCCACTCATCCACAGCGGGGAAACCAGCTGATATGGAAGTCCATGGGACATTTGAGGCTGATAACCTAAAATACAATAAAAAGGAGTCAAGCCAGTGGATGAACTAGTAAGTGAATTTTGGGCCATTTCTGCCAATAAGAGGAACTTGGACCGGTCTGATGGATTGTTCATATAAAAACAATGTAGGAATTGGCCATTTGACTGTGGATGTAAAACTAATAGCTACCCCGATGTGTTCAATATAGGAAGCCCAAACTCGAGATGTGAATTGATGTCCCCAATATGATATTATGTCCTCTGGGATGCCAAATATACGGAACACCTGGTTAAACAAGGCTTCCACAGTTTGGCAGGCTGTAGGCATACTCGGAAACACAATGAACCACACACCCCTGGAGAATCCATCAACTACAGTGAGGACAGAGAGGTCAGTAACGCAATCTAAGGTGATGTGAGACCAAGGACTTTCTGGTACGGGAAGAAGCATGAGCTTTCCTGTGGGTAGGGTCTTAGGCATCTTGCTTTGACTGCAAATTGAACATGAAGAAACATACTTATAAATATCGCTTGTCATAGCCCTGAACCAGCGAAGAATGAGCCCACTTCAACAGATGGTCACAGCACAAGGTAGGTAATGTTTTCCCGACAGACATTCCATTGGGATGACTGTGTCTTGTATGGCTTGTTTATTCCATCATCTATTTTATATACACTTGTCTATTTAATCATCTATTGTAACTTGGACTTGTCGTATCGTTGTGAAAGTACAGCTCCTACCCCGATGTTAGCAGCATCAGCTTCCACGACAAATGGAATGGAAGGATCAGGATGTCGACGTATGCTAGTCGTGGTAAAAGCTTCTTTCAGTTTCCTGAATGCTTGATCAGCCTCCTGATTCCAAAGTAGCTTGGTCATTGCTCCTTTCAGGAGGGCTGTGAGAGGAGCTGCAATGCTGCTAAAATTCCATATGAAGCATCGGTAAAAGTTTGCAAATCCCAAGAATCTCTGGAGTTTTTTAACTATAATAGTAATGGGCCACTGGAAGATGGCATTGATCTTCTTATCATCCGTAGTGATTTCACCATGGCTGATCACGTATCCTAGAAAAGTTATAGTTGGAAGGTGGAACTCACATTTCTTTCCCTTTACAAACTCAATAAACTTTTACTCTTTACTACTCAATGCATAAAGCTGTCTGTGTTTGATGTGCTCTCATTTTCCCACCACATCCATTTAGCAGTACTTCTGAATAACCGAAATGGCTTAAAACAGCTGAGGGGATGTTTGAAACTGAGTGATAAGATGTTCAGCAATTTATATATGATAATACAAGGCAGTAAATTAAATTGGGCTGAACTGGACAATAGTACCTGGCATGAAAAGTATGTCGTAGAGAGAGTAACAAAAAACTCAACCTCTCACCTCGCGCTCTGAGATGTCTCCGTCACTGTCTGTAGTGTCCTCTAGGATACTGCTGCCCTCACTAAAGTGTGTCACCCTGACCGGGTCAAACATCTCTTGAACATAATAACTACACAATGGAAAATCAGCTTCAAGTGCTGCACTGAGCAAGAGTGCACTGTAAATGGCCAGATATAAATGGCAATGTCAGTAGTAAATTTATATATGCAGTCATGGAACAGGACCTAGCTGTAGAGCACAGCTTTAAGGTGCATATTATGATGTGCTCTTAGCAATCATCCTCCTGGCTGTGTCTTGCTCTTTTGGCCAAATGTTTCTCTTCCAAAGCAGACAGACCAGACTCGCTGCATATTACTCCGTGCACTATAAATAAACCACATGTATAATGCCTTGTAAACAATGGAAGAAGGGAAATTTGAATTGTGACTACTCTGTTAAAGGGGCGGATAAGGCACCCCACCCAAACCCCCCGAAAGCTGTTCTGTTATCCCTAATTGCTATGCAATAGTCCTGTGATTAACTCAAAGGCTGGAGAAGTTTCACCTTTCTCTACTTGAATCCTGAAGGCTGTTTGGTTCTGTAGCCCACAATCCATCCTGTGTAATTAAACATTCACATCATAACTCGACCCCGTGCAATAGGGCAAACTCACTCGGATGGGGGAAAGGATCACAGACTACCTGTACTGCTGCCGCAACTCTGCGGCCATTCCAACAACATCCACATACATTCCAGCAACATCCTATTATAGGACACAGTGGGCTTAAGTACACCCATTTAATAGCATGTTGGACCTTCTTTGGCCTCCAGAACTGCAGAAATTCTTTCTGGCATAGTTTCCACTATGTGCTGAAAATACTCTGCAGGAATCTTGGTCCAATCTTCATAGGATATTTTCTCTCAAATTACATGGAGGGACTGACATGTTCTAAACTGCCTGTTATACTCTTACAGCCGCTTTGAAATACAAAAAAAACATATTTATCTTCCACTCCACTCAAGGATGGCCACACTTGGAATTTCCCTTGGCACATTTAAAACATTGTGTGAGCCAGATAGCTTCTGATTTCAACCTTCCAATGCTCTGAGTATTAGTGTTCCATGCATATGAGTTGCTTCAACACGTCCATGCGTGTTGTAAAGAAACACAGTGTAAGCAGTATTAATGAAAGTGCATCTCTACCTCAACAGTGCATCTCTACACTTTCGAAATGCGCTGCAAATTTAGAAAACACATACAACTTCAGGAACAAAGTATCAAGCACAGATGAAGACGTTTCTATGGTTATCTCGGTTTTATAAATATTAGCCTATAGAGTTGGGCTTAGTACGTGAATAAAAGATGGAATTAAACATGCATAAATTACGGTGTCCTGGAAAACCCATCGTGCTGCAAATAAACAAAGCATATTCATCAAAGTGGTAACACACTTTAGAAATGCGGTGCAAATTTAGAAAACACATACAACTTCAGGAACAAATCCTGTCACAACATAACGGAAGTGCTGTTTCCGGAGGACACGGAAAGGGGTGGACTTCTATGAGATTAGCGTGAAGTCTATTGGAAGTAGTGACAACTGAGTAAAAAGGGTTGTTTTTTTCCAGTTACCACGGTGTTATCAAGGGTAGGTATGTGATACAGAATTGAAGACTGACCTATTCATGCTCTGCATTCTTGCATATTTATTTATACATAAGGCAGCCTTAAAAACATGGGATGGAAATCCCATTTAACACAATATGCACTGTTTTACAGTCAGAGTGAAATGAGTAACATTCTCCTTTTAATATATATATTTTAAATGTTAAAATTCTTAACTATGTCAGTTAAGCTGCCAAAAATGCCCCTTTTGAAATTTGTATTTCTAATGTCACAAGAACACTTTATTGACCTATCTCTGCCTATTCAGCCTATAGAGGTTTAGCACACCCACTTAAATTGCCTTTCTCAGGCATTTCAGCTCTGAGTACCTTTTGAATGAAGCACAATACAGGGCAGCCAATCATAAAGGAGCTCATTTATCTTACATCCGTCTTAAAGGTGCAGTAGCAACAGGTGCCTGTTGAATTCCAAGCGATATATATATAGAGAGGTTGGAAATTGGTTGTGCAAAAAAAAAAAAAAACCAGGCTGAAAACGAGTCGTTTCCGCTCTGTGAATTGGGAGAAAGGGACAGTGTGTGGAAGCCCAACCCCAGTCATATAGGTTTGCTTCTAACAGTACCATTACCATCACCCACTCTGGTGCACTAGTTTGAGTGTATTAGAACTAGTAGCAATGCTGAAGCATTACATGTATCTATAACAAATATTCTGACCATGATGAAGTGATAGGTTTGTTAAGGCAAACTGTGTATGCAATACATGTTGCTTAGGTCACTTGCTCCAATTGTACACAACTCTAAAGCTACACAACTGTACATTAGTTAAAGTCTACACAGTGTCAGTCATGTGAAGTACAACTGAAAGTTCCCCTGTTGTATTCTTCCAACAATCAAGTTCTGCGTAAGTTGGGGCAAAATAATATGAGCTTCACATCAAAGAACATTTTAAACAAATGGACTGTATGTACATCTTTTTTCTAATGTTACAATTGAAGTCTAAAGTTATATCTCTTATCAGTGGAGGATGCACTTGCTCAAACCTTTCCTTTAGATTCCTTTTGTACACACTACAGACTGTGACCTCGAGATGCTTGAATGAATGTTGAACATTCACACTTGTGCATGAGTGCAGACTGTTAGCTAATGCATCATGATGAGCCTATCCTTTTTGAGTTACTTATTGAGATCATTCTCATAGCGAGTTCATTACACCTTGTGTACTCGATGTAGTGCGGTGAGCAGTTTCAATCTTAGTTACAATCTTAGTTATCAAAGACTCACTCCACCGACCAAAGCCTCTTCTCTTAGACAACATGACAAAACCATTGCAGCTTGAGAGCAAAAATCGAGCCTTGTAAGAGGTGTTATGTTCCATAGGCAGATTGACATCTTAATGCGATACACATGAACTCAATTTTCTTTGCATACATGTACATTGCACTTGTAATGTTTCTGATATTGCTTCTCTCCTGAATAGCTCAGTCAGTAGAGCATCAGACTTTTAATCTGAGGTCCCTGTTCAAGTGAAAATATTGTTCTTTGCCACTAAAGTGCGCTTGAGAAGTTTCTTGAAATACCTCTAGATCAACCTAAGTCAAGGGACAGGACCCTGTTGCCTTGAGCCTTGTCGGTAGCCGACAAGCTCGCAAAATACACCAAGCCCGTTGTCATAGCAACCAGCACTTAGCTTGCTCGGACTAGCCTAGCTAAGATAGCCTTAATGGGCTAACAAAGACTCATTTCTACGCCAGGCGCACATACTACAAATGCATATTAGCTACATAACTGTTCCAATAAATGCGTGTATTACCATGCTATTCATTAATTTTCCTGTATGTGCACAACTGTAGACCGGGGGTTCTTTAACGTAATCCTCTTCGCAATTAGCTTAGCTAGCTAATAAAGCTAAGCTAGTTAGCCAGCCTAGCTAACTAACTGATATGTTTCAATGTGGAGACGCAGTAAGAGTGTCTCTAATAATTTGAGTTTGTTTTCAGTCGGTACGTACGCTCAAACGGTGTCATACAGTTATTGAATAAATCAGCAGAAGCTGTTATTAAAATAAATTTCTGCGTCTTTTCGAGGTCTTATCTTGACAGTGGTGAAGCTTAGCAGTGGTAACCTACATACGATTCGCATTAAATAAATTAAATACAAAAAAAAACACAAACATCTTTCTACGGTCAACTGAGAAGTCCATGTCTTTGTGAAATTTATTCTATGAGAATAATTTAATACTACTTGCTTTGGAAAAAGCAAACACTTCATGCCAAACTTAAGGTGTGCACGGCACAGTAATTGCTGTAGAAGACACATACATGTATTTTACACAGGCTGTTTATGTCTGTTCAGTACATATGGTTATATTACACCTTGGTTATGTGTAATATGGATATAAATGTTAAAATGTTCTATTACAGAACACGACACCTGTTGCGTTTTATATTGGTAAATCTCTGATATGACCACTGTAACATAAAGTTGCGGTTATAAATACGTGAAACATTTTTGATCGACTGAAATGTAGCTGTATGTACATGCAATATATTTGTGATTATGTAAATTAAACAGCTATTCTTATTCTTATGGCTAGCTAAATAAATTGCAATTTCGTCGTCTTCAAGGCATGGCATGGTGTTTATTCATTCTTCGGCATACAAAATGACGCCTTTTCACGTTGTGGAACTACAAATATGGCGGCCTTTTTTCTTTAGCGTTTTAATGACGTAAAAGCAGAGTCTCACCGTAAAGTCGGGCAGGAGGAGCTGGACTCATTTATTTCTTCGTATCTTTCCCCATCTAGCGGTCAATAACGGGTAGTCTTGAATTGATTTCTATCGCGTAATACTTTGGATATAAATGTTTAAATTTCCTGTTGCAGGACAGACAAAGTATAGTCAACCAGTTCTAACCTTTTGATAAAAACTTGAACTTCAAAGTAGGTGAATCTATTTCCTTAAACCAATCAGATCACAGTTCATTTACATAACATCAATGCTTTGAGTGCTTTAGATATGAGAACATCACAGTGATCTTTCTGCTCAAACATCAGTCAGTCTATAATTCTGTATTATGTGTTTTTATAGCTTCCAACTTTCATGAGTTCCTTGAATCTGTGGAGAAAAGTGCAGACCAATGTAGTTTCTTATTTGTGAACATTTATACATTCATTGTAATTTATTTATCATTTAAATGTTTTATTACTTTTAATTTATAGACATAAGGACACAGAAAACAGTTCATATACTGAATGAATTGTTACAAGGTAATATTTTCTAGATTGTGTTTACCATATGTTTTTATTTCTAAACGTTAATGCAGTGTGTTAATCTGTCACACCGAGGCAGAAGGGGTGAATCTGATATACCCCTCTTCCATTGTCAACTATTCAGAGTCCTCCAGTGGAGCTCATACAACTAAAGAAACACATACAGAGGTCACTGGAGGTTCTAAGTTACATCTAAAGTGGTCTAGTTGTGACGTTGCGAGGATAAGCAGGATGCGGGGACGAGGCACGATGAAACGCACTTTTATTTTTGCAAACATGCAAAACATACAACAAAGCTCAAATACTATGCACATCTCAAACACCAACACACGTACTATGACACACGAGACATATATACACCCAAGCCGATTACACATAACAGAGAACAGGTGAACGACACGAGAGGGTGTGGCAACACAGACGAACACACACACACCAAGATGTTTGAGGAGGGGGCGGGGCCACAACATGACACTAAGCCTGTACACACTGTTCCAACACTACCCTGTAGGGCACCATCTCCATGGAAGTATATTTTTAAAAGCATGTTTGATAACCATATTTATACTGGAACAATTTAATCAAATGAGTTGTGTTTTTTGTTCCTCTCTAAGACGGTTCGGATGCCGATATTGAGATTTGAGTCTGAGCAAGTTGAGAAACCCACTGTGAGGGTTTCTGGGTGCTCTGGAGGAGCACCCAGAAGTCGTACACCTGCACCAAGCCTGAGACCCCTCTGCCCCTGACACAATTGCCCAGGAATGCGGGCATGTACCTAGACTATGAGGATGGACAGCTGTCTTTCTATTACATACTAACATATCTACATATTTATCGGAAACCTCCGGGAGAAGAAGCTGTATCTCCTCTTTGCGCTGCTGGACAGACACACTTATGACACTGTACTCATCAAAAGCAGCACCAGAGATGCACTGAGTCATATCCCGCTACACACCTCTCAGGCCAGCTTGTTTGCACATTTTGTCATAAAACTTAAGCTGTCATTTGTTGCTGTTATATATAAAATTACCAAATTAAAAAATAAATAAATCAAAAAGTACTTGTGGCTAGAGAAGCACAGCCAATCACATAAACAAGATATAATGTCAGTAATGTTTGCGGCAGGTGTTTCAAATGTGCCCAGACTCATATTCAAAAATATCCATGTTTCAACAGTTTGAAGGTGGCCATGACACTAACAGTTTGGTGGAAATTCCACAAGATATCAAACTCCACACTCACACGAACTATTCATTCTCCCATTTGGAACAATCCAGGCTTTACCATGAACAAAAATATTAAACTTTACATCTTGGACAGAAAAAGGCATTACAAACCTTAAACATATTTATCCTAAGACTTGTTTCATGTCACGCCCACAACTAGCCACAAAATATGCTATAGAAAGCCCCCAGTTCCTACAATACCATCAGCTAAGATCACCTATGTGTTCAAAAATCAATTCCGATACCTACATCCATATCAGAATTTATAAACAAACATTCTTAATACAAAAAACCTATTATCTAAGATATACAAAATAATAGTGAAATCAAATCTCACAGTTACTCTCCCATTGAGACAATAGAAGGAACATTTATTACTAGCCCATGACGCTGCAGTTTGGATTAAAATGTGTAACAATAATTACCACATGACAGCAACACTGACCTACAATGCATTCAGTACAAAATAATACAGAGTACATTATACTACACATTGGATGTTTAAAATTGGTTTCACAAGCTCAGCAATCTGTACATACTTTACTCAAATCACAGTTGACGATTACATTCACGCCACGTGGCAGAGCACACCTATCAAGCAATTTTGGCAAGTCGTCATCAAGTTCGAGTTCAAGTTCAAGTGGTTTTATTGTCATTTCAGCTATATATACAAGTACACAACAAAAACGAGACAACGTTCCTCCAGGGCCATGGTGCAACATAAAAACAACAGTGCAACAGACAACATGCTACACAAGTGCAAACAGTCCAATATAGTGCATCACCAACATATCCCATGCTTTAAATAACCATATCCATCCAACACCCTCTTTATGTCTCCTAGGAGACATATCATCAACCAATATGACAGGATACTATGTATAACATTATTATATTGATATAATAAAAATATTCTTGCAAAAAAACAACAAACAAAAAACATATTCATGAACTGGAAAACAAAAAATAATATTAGTGTCACCCAATAGAAAAATCTATTGATAGAGTATATATATCAATAGAATAATTCTCAGAATTAATCAATAACAGAACCAATAATCTAGAGTGGACACCTTTGATAAAATCCATACAGAGCCAATCCATAAACGATAAATATCACACTCTAATACGTGTACATATACAATCCAACATACATGTACTCACACATAACCATATACATAGATACATACATACATACATACATACACACACACACACACACACACACACACACACACACACACACACACACACACACACACACACACACACACACATCATTCCTGTAATGGTGCAGATGGCGAATACTTAAAAATATTATATATACATTTTGCGTTTGTCTGTTCATCTGTCTGTCTTATTTTGAATAATAAAGCTCTAAAGGTCCACTGATGGGGGGTAATAAATTCATATATTTATTTCTCCAGATTTCTAACTCTGAGAGAAAAAAAACGTCCTTTTACAAATTGCACCTCGTTGTGGACCTCGGCTAGGTTTACATTCCAGGTGATTATTTTTAAGTTATAAATAAAAAGAAATAAAAAATAAAGTGTAACAGTTCCCGATGAGGCGGTATGGTGGAAGCGGGCCAAAAAAATCAAAATCTTCAATATGTCGCATGTAATTTACTCTAAATAAAAATATTTAGATATGATTTACATACGAGTTATATTTTTAGGCCTACTAAATGTATACTTTAAATACGTTTATTAATTAGCACAGATAATATATCTGCTCTTTATACTTGGATTTCTAACCTACATATTTAAAAATTTAACTGATGTATTTATTTCTGCAGATTTCTAACTCTGAGAGAAAAAGACGTCCTTTTACAAATTGCACCTCGTTGTGGAACTCTACTAGGTTTAATTCCAGGCGAGTATTTTTAAGAGGCTAGATTTGTGCTCACAAGCTGCGATGGTGGTTTTTTCATAGCTTCTAAAAGAAGAGGCTGTGGTCAGGGTGGAGTGAATCTTTGATAACCAAGATTGTTGTTGTTTTGGCCTTCGAATAGACAATGGCATTATCCAGTGTCAGGTCTTTCTCAGTAAACTGCAGAGAATGATATAGTGGGCAAGAAATGGTCAAGCACAGTTTAATTGGTTGTGTGTTTGTGAAAAACACTAGAGCTCTCTGATACATTTTTGGTTCAAGATTTAATAATCATGCAAATGATTGTGATTAATGCTTTGTCTGTTTAATTCAAATATTATACTATAAACCTAATATTTTAATAGGGTTGGCAACTTTCTAGATCCGATTACTACATGTGTTGTTCATGTAACTGTGCAAATAAACTGCAAACACAATTACTTTTAGAAGTATCATCCAGTTTGTTTTCACAATTGCCAAAATGTAATGAATCACAGCCAGTGTTCTAAAACAGAGCTGGAATGTATTCCTGGTTGATGTGCCCTGTTTCTGGTTATATAATATATAAAAAAAAAATAATAAAAAAAAAAAAAAAAAAATTGGTGGATGAATTTTCAATGAAAGTGCTTCACTCAGCAGCCATTAATGATTCTTATATCCAGTATGAATAAATTGAAATTCCTATCCTTGTATCAGGTGCAGCAATTATGTGTAACAATTGTGAAGCAAAAAAGCAAAAGCAAAATTGTAATATAACAATATAGGTAATATAGAACTTGATCTAATGATATTAATTAGGCTATGCAAATAAAACAACTACTTCGGTAGCACATCATTCATGCCTGTTGAATAGGCAGTTTTTTGCTTTGCAGATACTTGAAATCTTTTACTAATCTTTCCCCAAATCCAGTAGGAGCTGCCTTTTACATTAACATGCCAGGATACACACTCACTGGATGTTTAATCTTTCTAGTGGTTAAGCTATATTCTTATAGTCAAGAAAGATATTTTTTAATTATTAATCAGTTAAAAGGATTTCTTACTGTAGGCCTATTATAAACAACATGGAGGAAATTAAAATAAAAATACTTGAGTTAGACAGTGGACACAGGTTGCTAATAAATCAAGTAAATGAAACTGGATGGACTGCTTAATTATGTAACAACACAACATTTATGGCGACGAAGATGTTTCACACATATACATTCTTACGTGATGCTGACCTCGATATCCATATTTCACATTGATACTGTAACACTATAGATGAACCTAAACCTCACATTCTCGTCACATTGATAAGCTTTTTGAAAGTTTGATCATGATCAAAGATCATGATCTTTGTTTTCTAAGTGTGTTTCCAAATTGCCTTTGACTGCTGTATGCCTAATTGCGGCATTTAGCACCTCATTTCGTCTCTAATTTTTGACATGTACTCTTGACATAAGTCTTGCATAAGTGGAAAGTCAATCAGCCCCCGTTTAAAAATGGTAAGCTTTTACTGTCACGTTAATAACATCACACACACGCACACATAATGCTTCGACTGTCCTACACTTTAAATATCTTTTGCACATTATGGAGGGTGAGCATAGTTACCAGTTCCCTTCATGCAAAAGGGTTGTCTTAGGTTACTGTAAAGTCTAATGCACATTTGGAATTATTAAAAGTAGTTTATAATCAATACGAAATTTTACTGGGAGCTAAAGTAAAGTAGCTAAGATATGATTGATGTGATCAAATTTTCTAGCTCTATTAAGAACTATGGCTGCTGCATTTTGAACTCGCTAGGCACTTTAGGCACTTAATAGCACAGCTAGATAGTAAGGGATTACAGTAGTCCAATATTGAAGTAATAAATGCATGGACTACCTTTTCTGCATTATGTGTGGAGAGCATGCTCCTAATCTTTGAAATGTTTCTAAGGTGGAGAAAGGGGGTCCTAGAAACATTATTTATTTACGTGAGCTTCGAACGAGAGACTGGGATCCATAACTCCAAGATCTTTAACTGTTAGAGAAGATGTGATTGGGAGACCATTGAGGTTCATTGAGTAATTAGAGAGTGGAGACCTAGCTGACTCTGGGCTTAATAGAAACACCTCTGAATGTCTCTGAATGTTAGAAATTAATTAAAAATACTAATGTCAATGTATTTACAACGCATGTATTTAGGACGTAATTTTTTCAATCACAACAAAATATGTTGTTGTATTTTTTGCATTATGCTTACTACAGAATTAACAGTCAACTGTTCAGTGACTGCATGTAGAGTTGTAACACTGCTTATTACTAGAACTGTGGCTAGAATCAAAATCAACGCTAGTGTCGTTCCTAAATCCCCAATCAGCTAGTCGTAAAGTTAACATTCAAATAGAAAATAAAGATGCAGACTTCAGAATTAGTTAAAGAGAATAGCTGAGAGAATAGAATAAATTATCCATTACTACCCCTGTCTTTTATCATCCTTCCATCCCTCCATCCCATGCCATCTTCCTCTATTATTTGCTTTTCTATTTTGTTCTGGTATCTCCTTATCTCTTTTTAAAAAAGACATTGGCCAAAAGACTAACTAAAACACTGACATACTTAAGACCTTTAATATTTTTATAAAATATAACATTAAAAGGAGAATGTTACTTATTTCACCCTGACTGTCCACTTATATATCTGTTTTGAGTATGATTTTCCTTGTTCAAGTGAAAACAGTAACAAATGTAGCATGTCACAAATATATACATTACTATGTATGAAAAATGAAAGACATCAACATGAAACACCGGAGCTGATTTCAGTTAAGCACCTAGTTATGGAAACTATAAAGACTAACATTGTCATAAAAATGTTGTGAAAGTTAATGCTTAGAAGATTACAAGTGGCTAAGACATACGTTGTTATAGGCTGTGCTTACTGATGTACACCAGGTGGACATAGTGTCAAAGCAGAGGGTCTGATGGAGCAGGTGGAACATCAACATTTAAAACAAAAATGAACTGCTTGTACTTAGTGAACTAAATAAAGCATAAGCGTCCTATGCATGGCATACAGATCCATATAAGCTTTGATAAAATCCATCCTCATGTAAAAGATGTATTGTCCCAATCATAGTAAGTGAAAACTATGACATAAAAAACTTTCCTTACCTAATACAAGCAGGCAATTATCTTTTAATTTGACCTACCCCAGTAAATCACGGTACCTAAGTTGATGAATAACAGGAATAATCACAAACTTCTAATGAAGCAAAGTAATATATAATTACAATTATAAAGGACTAATTTGGTTTGTCTCCCCCAAAGGCATTAGAATGTTCTTTATATAACAGGTGAAAACGACCTACACCAATGTGATATACAAACCAATCCTGCTTTTATTACACAGAAGAGCTGAGCAATTATGGGGAGGCACCCTAAAAAGTTGAGGGTGGAATTACCTGTCAATAAACAAAGTACAGAATAGATAAGCAAAACTATTCTGTTGCATCATCTTTGAAATGACTCTGCAAGGAAAATGTTGATATGAATAAATGCTTGTATTCCTTTCTGATACAAGTCAAAAAATATCTTTAAAGTGGCTCAAACATGAGAACTATGTGCATTCCTTCACAAACATATACAAATCAATGAAAAAAATCTCCCCTATGTTTATATACACAAGTGTCTGTGGGAGCCCCAAAGCTATATTATGCATTCAAATAACAAAATATATATCACAGTCCCTACAAAAAATGAAAGTAAAAAAGCAAACAAACAACAAAAAGGGGAAAATCATAAATGAAAATATCCCATTTACTAATGTCATGTTTGTAAGCAGCCCTGCTTTCCTGCTTCCTAAAATGGTGACATATTTTAGGTACTCAGGCCACTGGAAACAAAAATATACACAGCAGTTCTTCCACACATTTAGAGGAACCTGATTTTTTTGTTAGATAAATATGTGTCGGTTATGACCGTTAAAAAGACCTGAACAAAAAAAATGTTTGGATTTTTATTCGCTGTCACCTTTCATCACGGGCAACATAAAAATTCACACTACTACAATATCGCTAACATGTTACTGGCATGCGAATAAGACACCTGAGCACAGAGAGAAACCCAGTGTTATGAGTACAGTTGACATTGGAACTAGCTAGATAGCTCATATTAAGACACTTCTTTGGAGAACACGTGCTCAAGTGTTTTCCCCACAATCTATATGCACAATTTATTTGCCAACTGTGACCAGAGAGAGAACATAGCTCACAGCCTAGGACATGCTCACATAACATTACTCACAGCCTAGGACATGCATGGATTTTGATGAGGACTGCATATGCCTGGGATCAATTCAAACACGTCATGACGATGATATAAAACCTGATGAAACAAGCTTGACAAGCAGCAGTTCCGTTTTTCCGTGAAAGTATCAAGCACAGATGAAGACGTTTCTATGGTTATCTCGGTTTTAGAAATATTAGCCTATAGAGTTGGGCTTAGTACGTTAATAAAAGATGGAATTAAACATGCATAAATTACGGTGTCCTGGAAAACCCATCGTGCTGCAAATACACAAAGCATATTCATCAAAGTGGTAACACACTTTAGAAATGTGGTGCAAATTTAGAAAACGCATACAACTTCAGGAACAAATCCTGTCACAACACAACGGAAGTGCTGTTTCCGGAGGACACGGAAAGGGGTGGACTTCTATGAGATTAGCGTGAAGTCTATTGGAAGTACTGACAACTGAGTAAAAAGGGTTGTTTTTTTTTCCAGTTACCACGGTGTTATCAAGGGTAGGTGTGTGATACAGAATGGAAGACTGACCTATTCATGCTCTGCATTCTTGCATATTTATTTATACATAAGGCAGCCTTAAAAACATGGGATGGAAATCCCATTTAACAAAATATGCACTGTTTTACAGTCAGAGTGAAATAAGTAACATTCTCCTTTTAATATATATATTTTAAATGTTAAAATTCTTAACTATGTCAGTTAAGCTGCCAAAAATGCCCCTTTTGAAATTTGTATTTCTAATGTCACAAGAACACTTTATTGACCTATCTCTGCCTATTCAGCCTATAGAGGTTTAGCACACCCACTTAAATTGCCTTTCTCAGGCATTTCAGCTCTGAGTACCTTTTGAATGAAGCACAATACAGGGCAGTCAATCATAAAGGAGCTCATTTATCTTACATCCGTCTTAAAGGTGCAGTAGCAACAGGTGCCTGTTGAATTCCAAGCGATATCTATAGAGGTTGGAAATTGGTTGTGTAAAAAAAAAAAAAAAACAGGCTGAAAACGAGTCGTTTCCGCTCTGTGAATTGGGAGAAAGGGACAGTGTGTGGAAGCCCAACCCCAGTCATATAGGTTTGCTTCTAACAGTACCATTACCATCACCCACTCTGGTGCACTAGTTTGAGTGTATTAGAACTAGTAGCAATGCTGAAGCATTACATGTATCTATAACAAATATTCTGACCATGATGAAGTGATAGGTTTGTTAAGGCAAACTGTGTATGCAATACATGTTGCTTAGGTCACTTGCTCCAATTGTACACAACTCTAAAGCTACACAACTGTACATTAGTTAAAGTCTACACAGTGTCAGTGATGTGAAGTACAACTGAAAGTTCCCCTGTTGTATTCTTCCAACAATCAAGTTCTGCGTAAGTGGGGGCAAAATAATATGAGCTTCACATCAAAGAACATTTTAAACAAATGGACTGTATGTACATCTTTTTTCTAATGTTACAATTGGAGTCTAAAGTTATATCTCTTATCAGTGGAGGATGCACTTGCTCAAACCTTTTCTTTAGATTCCTTTTGTACACACTACAGACTGTGACCTCGAGATGCTTGAATGAATGTTGAACATTCACACTTGTGTATGAGTGCCGATTGTTAGCTAATGCATCATGATGAGCCTATCCTTTTTGAGTTACTTACTGAGATCATTCTCATAGCAAGTTCATTACACCTTGTGTACTCGATGTAGTGCGGTGAGCAGTTTCAATCTTAGTTACAATCTTAGTTATCAAAGACTCACTCCACCGACCAAAGCCTCTTCTCTTAGACAACATGACAAAACCATCGCAGCTTGAGAGCAAAAATCGAGCCTCGTAAGAGGTGTTATGTTCCATAGGCAGATTGACATCTTAATGCGATACACATGAACTCAATTTTCTTTGCATACATGTACATTGCACTTGTAATGTTTCTGATATTGCTTCTCTCCTGAATAGCTCAGTCAGTAGAGCATCAGACTTTTAATCTGTGGTCCCTGTTCAAGTGAAAATATTGTTCTTTGCCACTAAAGTGCGCTTGATAAGTTTCTTGAAATACCTCTAGATCAACCTAAGTCAAGGGACAGGACCCTGTTGCCTTGAGCCTTGCCGATTAAACTGACATTTCACATCCGTTTCCCCCAGCTGTGATGCTGTGCATTGGCTGTCATCCCAGGTTAGGCTAGCTAGTTCTGCTGGCAAGCTTGAAATATCAAAATCCTTCCTACTTAAAAAAAAAAAAAATCACTTCTGAGCCTATCCTTTTTGAGTTAATTACTGAGATCATTCTCACAGCAAGTTCATTAGACCTTGTTCACTCATTGTAGTTCGGTGAGCAATTTCTATATTGGATGAGAGAAGGAGCAGACTTGTTCAAGTCACAGAATCCATTCACACTCAAACAACAGGAGCTTGTCAGTGGAGGGTGTACTTGCTCACACCTTTCTTTTCAATTCCTGTTGCATAAGGGAATAAGGGACAAGGGAAGTCATTTTGGAACAAACCTGTGAGGCAACTGTCTTTGAGGCAAAGTGTCTGTATCCAGGGAAGAACATGTGCATGTTCAAGTGCTTGCCCTGTACTTCATTCTCTGAAGTTTACTGAGAAAGACCTGACAGCAGTTGAACACGTTTGGTTGTTGTCTGCTACCTTGTCTCTGTCTCTCTCTGTGTTCGCATGATAGGCACCACTGCATGCCATGCACCAGGCCTCCTTTCTTGTGAGGCTGTCCCTCATGACATCTATGGAGTGCATAATTGAAGACTAAGTGAAAGGATTCCCTTAAGATCTGAATACCTTTGGTTGTTGTCGTACATCGTCTCTGTCTCTCTCTCTCTATGTGTTAAATGCAGACTGCTCAGGTCATGGTGTTGACAGCTTCTAGTATTTTCACTAGATCCAAAGCAGTGTCAAACCTGTTTTTACATTTAAATGTTTTCACTTGGTTTTACATTTTAATGTTAACAAAATAAGAAACAATACACATTATAAATGTTAGATAGCTACATATTTGTACTTCTTGTACAAACTAAGAAAATAATAGAACACTAATTTAGTTATGTGACATATTGACACCTGAGCAAGACATGGGTGAGGGATAAAAAGGCAGGATATTAGTCACACAAAGCACTGCCAAAAAGTTTTAAAAACACAGATGTGGGGAAGCTCATGAAGACAGGCTCAGCTTTAGTCCACAGTATGCTAAATGGGAAACACTGGAGGATGGTACATGAGGGGTTTAAATAGGGAGAGAGTTAATTAGAAGCAGGTGATCGTGATGGTTGATAAGTGTGTGATTGTGAACCGAGCAGTGGTCGTGGTAGGTGATTTGTGCGGATATGTGTGTACGTGTCTGTGTGTGCGTTCCTGGTTGGGTGCGGACCAGAACCTGACAACTTGTTTCCACTTGATATCAGAATTAGTTGAAGAGAATAGCTGGTCCTGTCCTTTATTGCAACTTAAATATAAACATGCTTTTGAGGGACCCTCTGGAGAATGTCTGAGGGGTACACAAGAGTTTAATTCTTATAAACTTTTTCAAGGGCAATTATGTAAACAACCCTCCTTTTTTTCCATATTGTTCTTTGAAGTTTCCACCATTATGCTCAAATTACACATGACATTATAAAAGCTAGTCACCTATGAACCTGCGGGCTTATATAGAAGGGAAAATAAACTATGGACTATTTGTGCTCTGCATTCTTGCGTATTTATTTATGCTAGGCTGTACATAATGCAGCCTTAAAAACATAGGATAAAAATCCCCATGTAACACAATTCAGGTTCTGTCTAAATACATGGCTAGCTAGCTAGTTATTTTACAATCCCATTTAGAACATATATCGTCGTGAATGTCCTGAACAAAACACGCTGTACCTAATCCCCATAAATGACATATCTCTCACTGAATAAAAACTTGTATGCTTCAACAGTATACAGTGGTAGAAATGGCGATCACCTTTAAAAGGATTTCTTACTGTAGGCCTATTATAAACAACATGGAGGAAATTAAAATAAAAATACTTGAGTCAGGTGTCTGTTGAATTCCGAGCGATATATATATAGAGGTTGGAAATTGGTTGTCTAAAAATGAATTGTGATTGTTAAGTCACATAGATGTAAGTGGACATGAAGGGAAAAAATAGTGTGGGTGCCAAGTATGGTGATTGTATTTTTAAAGTTGTAGGAAATGTTACATTCAGAATGTTTGTGAGACAAAAAAAAAAAAAGATATAATTACTATCCATGGTATAATTGACTGTGTTGCAGACAACATAGGCAGGGATTAGACTGAAAAATGTCAGAGTATTTTTAATGCTCTTTATTGCTGTCATCAGAGGTTATGCAGCCATATCCTCCCGAGCAAGTACGGCTTCTAATCCTAACAGTTTGGCCGCCTGCAGACACAAATACCGTGTTGAGCAATATTTAATTACATCTACTTGAAATGCATATTTAATTGCATTGTTAGTATTTATGGAAAACAAGTGTTAGGATTGCTCTGCTCCATTGCAGACTTTCTCACTCTAGCAACTGTGGATTCCATCTCCTCAATCAGTTGGCCCATATCATGTTGACAGGAACCATATTCCATCTTTATAAAAGAATTCAATTTCACCTCCAACTATGAAGAGAAACAGTGTTAAGCAATATTTAATTACATCTACTTGAAATGCATAGTTCATAGCATTGTGAGAATTTATGGAAAACAAGCGTTAGGATTGCTCTGCTCCACTGCAGACTTTCTCACTTTAGCAAACACGGCTTCCAGGTCCTCAATGCATTTATCCCTCTCACTGACATTCATATCTTTAGGTTCCACCTGTACATATGAGTAGAAATATTGTTGAACAGTATTTAAATACATTTAATTGAAATATGACTTTAATTACATTTTGATACATTTGTAATTTATAATTTGTATTGGACTGGAAAGGAAACAAATACAATTTTTATCGCATAGCCGTAATCACATAGCCTGCAGGCCTAATGATGTAAAAATGTGCCCCCAAACATCAAATGTTCAGCAGAAATAACAGGACCTGACACACTAAGGTACCGTAGACCCATTCAAATTGTACTATTGGAATAATAAATTCCAATGCATTCAGTCATTTTAGCTAGTGTTGATTTTGATTCTTGCCACAATTATACTAATAATCAGTGTTACAACTCAGCATGCAAAGTCACCGAACAGTCGACTGTTAATTCTATAGTAAGGAGAATGTAAAACAAACAAACAAAAAACCCACCAACAGTATTTTTTTTTCCTGTAACTGACAAAGATTGCATATGCTAAATGTATGTGTCCTAAATATATTCTAAATACATTTACATTAGTGTTTTTAATTAATTTCTCGAACATTTGTTGAAATGCATTTGTAATTTATATTCAGAGATATTTCAGTGTACTTAAGTACAAGCATTCAATTAGCATCACTGTTCACCATAGCTGTTTTTCCATTTTTTGTGGCTTTTGTCCATTGCCACAGTATGGCTTTAAATCATTTGTCTTGGTTCTACTTTACTTACTATGGCTGATTGAGTTCTCTCAGTAGAGAAGTCCTTCTTGATTAAATTCTTTGTTCTAGTATCTGTTTAAAAAGTAACAGAAAATGTCTTATTAGCGTTGTATAGATACTTAGAACACTTCTACGTAGATCTCTCTCTCTCAGACAAACACACACACACACACAGTTCATCCAAGAAGTCATCCTCTATTCTGGCAGGGATCTGGGCTCGTGTTTTTTCGTTTTTCTTTTTCCCATATTTACCAAATATCCCGTGCTTTTCCTTTTCATATTTCTCAGTAGGAACATGTTCCTTGCGTCTTGGATTGCAATTGTAACTACCGCACTGACCCATAATAAATTTAGTGTACCCGTTATCTGTGATCTGAAGTCTAAAAATGGGTCACAGAAATTGTTCATTTGAAAAATCTGTTCTTTGACTACATCATAATCGCTTAATTGATGCGGCTGCATGATGACATCACACGCCACCCACTGAAATAAAAGCTGAGGATGTCATTGCAGAGGTAGGAGGAGCCAGAGTAGAATATTACAGAATATTACATTGCTTGAATAGTGGCTCTGTCTGCCCTGGGGGTATTATTGAAACCCAAAGGCTGAAAGGATGGGGAGGGAGAGAGAGAGAGAGAGAGCGAGCGAGCGACCATGTGTGAACATATTCTTGTCACGGTATGCCCCCCCCCCCCCCAAAGGTCTCCCCGTGTGTGTTTGCTTGTGTGTGTGTGTGTGTGTGTGTGTTCATCCGTGTGGCCATGCTCCCTTGTGTTTCACGGCTGCCCTTCATTGTGTTGTTATTGTTTGCGTATATAAGTCCTTTGTGTAAACGTTAACGTACTTTTGACCTGCTGAGAGTTAGCCTGATTTGACTTAGCCTGTTCCTAACCTTTGTTTAGTATGTTGCATAAAAGCTCATGGAAATATTTCAGATGTAACATACATGTAACTGACCTAGTAGAGCAAAATTACAGAATTGTAAGGAGGAAGTGACGTTCTTGGGGCATATCATTAAAGGGGGAAATACACACAAGCTGTCTCAAAACCGAGCACAAGCCATAATTTCGCTACCTAAACCATAGTGGCATACTCCCCTCTTACTGTTTTAGTCCCACACGCATTACACCGAATACTGCAGGACCAAAGAGTGTCACATTTATCAGCCCAGTGGTAGCTGAGATACCACACCACCCTCTTAGATATGCCTAATATAACTGTCAAAAGGTGTATAACACTGAACCCAGCTACACTCCTTCCTACGGAGGAGGATGGAGATCCACAAGACTGCACAGCAGTCTTAGCTGAAGTATATATACCGCGGGTTGATCTCTTTGAAGAAGCCATAAGTAACCCAGACCTATGCCTCTATGTGGATGGGTCAGCATGCAGGGACGACACAGGGGTCAATAGGGAAGCATACGCGGTAGTAACAGATCATGAAATATTTAAAACAGAAGTATTACCATCCTCCTATTCAGCGCAGGCTGCTGAACTAGTAGCACTGATGGAAGCATGCAAACTAGCTGCAGACAAAACTGTTAATGATTTTGGAGCCATATGGAAACATAGGCAATTCCTGACAAGCTCGGGTAAATATATTAGACATCACCATCTTGCTAGAAGCCATTTTGCTGCCAAAGACAATTGCAGTTGTTAAGTGTGCAGCTCACAGGACTACAGAAGACCAAATCAGCAAGGGGAATAATTTTGCAGATAGAGTAGCAAAGGCAGCTGCAACTAAAACCGCTGTGCAAGCAATACAGGAAACCGCTGCTACCCCGCAGGCCACATTACGGGAAATTCAGTCAGGGGCTCCCGCCACTGAAGGCACCAGGTGGAGACAACTAGAACCTCCTGTTAACAACCCACACTGCTGTCAAAATAGAAGGACGAGGAACCTGGGTACATCACACACACCGTAAGAAGGCTCCGACACCAGCCCCAACTCCAAGCAGCAGCACCCAAACAGACTAGGTCGGAACTGTGTTGAGTAGGGTGTTAACGGCAAGGCCTACCCTTTCGACACTCGGAACCGTCAAGAGACGGTAGAGAAAATCAGACACAGCTAACACAGTCAGAACATAGACTGAATATTAATATGGATGAAGAATCCCATGACTTATGAGAAGACTTGTTACCATTTCAGGGTCCCAACGCCACTGAAGCAGAATGATTAGCAGCTAAATGCCAACAAAATACAGCGTGTATGTCAGCCATTGTGCATGCCCAACATATCGAGCAAGAGTACCTGGTGTGCCAGCACACCAGTGTTCCAAGGACTGTAATCCCTCTGAAAAACGCAGATGTAGGAGAAGTGAATATGACAATCTCTATGTGCCAGGTTATTAACCAGACCTCAAACTGTCCCAGTCCCACTAACCCCGCACCACCGAAAATGATGCTGCATGTGGCAGCTAGTAAGGGTGAGATATTTGTATAGCAGATGAAGCAGCAGGTGCCGGAAGTCTGGTCCAGATGCATCGATTATGTGCAGGTGCACAGCAATGGCACTTGCAGTGACTCCAATAGCAGTTCCCTGTGGAATTGCTCCATGACAACCCTGCAGGGGTATTGGAATGTAATGTGGGTCGGTGGTTCGGTGGCCTATGGTGAATTGCCACAGAACTGGACTGGTTGTTGTTATCCAGCTGTAGTGCGCCCAAGGACGCAGGGTGAGGAGAGACATAACCAGCACAGACTATTGTGGTAGAATTCTGAGGGACCCATGGACCACTCCGGGTGAAACCATTGGTTGGTCCCTTTTCCTGGGCGGTGGCACAGTAGCAGCCCTGCAAAAGATGGCTTAGCTTATCAGTTACTGCAAATAGTTAATGACACCTTAGCAGCAATAGGTGCCTTAAAGATAGAACAACAAGTGATAAGGGCAGCAGTGCTTCAACATAGAATGGTACTAAATCTCCTAACCATGAAGGAAGGAGGAGTGTGCAAAATGATTAACACTTCCTGCTGTTTTTACATTCCAGATCTCAGCGCTAATATTACTGATTATATGAATCTTATGTGATCTGCCTTCACTCCGCAGCCTACAGTTCCAGTAGCGGCTGTAGCGTTGCCCATTCTGCTACTCATTCTTCTTCTTTTTCTTCTTCTTCTGTGTTTACCTCCTTTTTTGTCATTGCGTGTCAGACGTCTTTCTAGTGTGTTCACCATGCCAGCGCTCAGCGGCCATGCCAATGACCAACCCCAGCTCTTTGAAGACATTCTGCTCCCCAAGATGGGCGGTGCTGGTGATCCACATGAAGACATCGTAGTGCTATTTGCTGAATAAAAGTGTGATAATGTGTGATATAAAATAAAGGGGGGAAATGTTGTGGAAATTTACTTTGCTTTATTTTACTTTGCTTTATGTTTCTATAGTCACAGCATAACAGTCTGCAGATAAGCATGTGAGTCAGGTACACCAGCTGCTCACATACCATTCTAACCATAGAGATAGAAGAAGCCTTCAGCGCTCAGGCTAACCAAAACATGAATTAGCCGATACTCTGTAG
Organism: Electrophorus electricus; assembly: GCF_041902795.1. NCBI lineage: Eukaryota > Metazoa > Chordata > Actinopteri > Gymnotiformes > Gymnotidae > Electrophorus > Electrophorus electricus. The sequence continues at coordinate 148,451 of NW_027658800.1, read as the reverse complement.
GAGTCGTTTTTCTTTTTTTTCTCTTTCTTCTGTTCTCTGTATAAGGGGAGGGGGACCGTACTGCGCGTCAGTGCTTTTACTCTGTTATACAGGGGACAGAACTCAATAAACTTTTACTCTTTACTACTCAATGCATAAAGCTGTCTGTGTTTGATGTGCTCTCATTTTCCCACCACATCCATTTAGCAGTACTGAATAACCGAAATGGCTTAAAACAGCTGAGGGGATGTTTGAAACTGAGTGATAAGATGTTCAGCAATTTATATATGATAATACAAGGCAGTAAATTAAATTGGGCTGAACTGGACAATAGTACCTGGCATGAAAAGTATGTCGTAGAGAGTAACAAAAAACTCAACCTCTCACCTCGCGCTCTGAAATGTCTCCGTCACTGTCTGTAGTGTCCTCTAGGATACTGCTGCCCTCACTAAAGTGTGTCACCCTGACCGGGTCAAACATCTCTTGAACATAATGGAAAATCAGCTTCAAGTGCTGCACTGAGCAAGAGTGCACTGTAAATGGCCAGATATAAATGGCAATGTCAGTAGTAAATTTATATATGCAGTCATGGAACAGGACCTAGCTGTAGAGCACAGCTTTAAGGTGCATATTATGATGTGCTCTTACCAATCATCCTCCCGGCTGTGTTTTGCTCTTTTGGCCAAATGTTTCTCTTCCAAAGCAGACAGACCAGACTTGCTGCATATTACTCCGTGCACTATAAATAAACCACATGTATAATGTCTTGTAAACAATGGAACAAGGGAAATTTGAATTGTGACTACTCTGTTAAAGGGGCGGATAAGGCAACCCACCCAAACCCCCCGAAAGCTGTTCTGTTATCTCTAAACATTAACATTAAATATTCACATCATAACTCGACCCCGTGCAGTAGGGCAAACTCACTCGCATGGGGGAAAGGATTACAGACTACCTGTACTGCTGCCGCAACTCTGCGGCCATTCCAACAACATCCACATACATTCCAGCAACATCCTATTATAGGACACAGTGGGCTTAAATACACCCATTTAATAGCATGTTGGACCTTCTTTGGCCTCCAGAACTGCAGCAATTCTTTCTGGCATAGTTTCCACTATGTGCTGAAAATACTCTGCAGGAATCTTGGTCCAATCTTCATAGGATATTTTCTCTCAAATTACATGGAGGGACTGACATGTTCTAAACTGCCTGTTATACTCTTACAGCCGCTTTGAAATACAAAAAAAACATATTTATCTTCCACTCCACTCAAGGATGGCCACACTTGGAATTTCCCTTGGCACATTTAAAACATTGTGTGAGCCAGATAGCTTCTGTTTTCAACCTTCCAATGCTCTGAGTATTAGTGTTCTATGCATATGAGATGCTTCAACACGTCCATGCGTGTTGTAAAGAAACACAGTGTAAGCAGTATTAATGAAAGTGCATCTCTACCTCAAACTCACCAGTGTAACAATTATAGTTTGTGAAATCTAATTTTAAATGGCGATCAGCCTTCTTAACAAATAAGCAGAACTCACCTTGTTAAGTGTTTGTGTTTGTTTGTTTGTGTGTGTGTGTGTGTGTGTGTGTGTAGTTTTAAGCATAGCAAGGCACTTCAGGGTTGCCAGGTGGAGCCTTCCTGAAGACCCTGATACTGAAACAGCATTAAAAGCTGCAATGGCACTGTAGTTGTATTTATCTGCACTAATACAGCTTTGAACTATTGCACTCTTACATACAGTAAGTTTCTATGTACCGGTGTACATTTCTGTGTACCTTTAGTAACTAAAGGGATTCTATTCTAATATTACAAGTGCTAGAAGTGCTGAAACTCAAAACAGTGAAGAAACCAGTGGAGCTTAATGACTGGTCAGATGAAGAGAGTGAAGTGAGGAGTTTCCTTCAGTGTCTGCCATGTCCCAGCTGAGGTGAGTGTGAAGCTTTTATTGGTACTATAGGAGTTGTGTTTAACTTTGAAACTGATGGTGTCACAGCCATTTGTGGCCGAGAGTCTAGAAGAGCATAATTGGCTGTACTCTTAGGGAGAGAGGGAGTGGCATACGCTCTCTCCCCTGTCAATTACAGAGACACCGTGCAATCAAGGGCGTCTATAAGTTCACGCGTCAGAAGGGGGAGGAAAAGACTATTTTCTGAGTACTTAGAATAACATTCCGTATTTTTTGGAGAACATTTTCTAGAGTGTTTTCATGTAGAGAGAGAAATGAGTGGCTAAATTGTCAGAAACATTAAGGAGACAAATGGGGAATATATAACAGCTCTTTCCATGTGTTAGTGACACCAGCGTTCCCTCTTTTCCCAGATGGTAAAAAAGAGCCCTGACTCTTGCAAACTTCATTTTTTTGTAGAACAAAGAGAAAGATGAATAACTCGCTTTATGGCCTTTTTCCACTCATGCATACCAAGTCCAGTATGCATCCAAACATTGTCAGAATAGTAGGAGTGCAGACTTTGAAAAATGGTCTTCTCATGTAAATTCAGCAGCTTTGTCCCTGGTTGTCTAGTGGTTAGGATTCGGCGCTTTCACCCCCGCGGCCCGGGTTCGATTCCCGGTCAGGGAAAAACCTCTTTTTATGCTCATATAAAACGACAGATTCTGCATTAAAACATAAAGTTTGTGTGAGTTGGAGTTGAGCCGACAGCCAAAGGATGACAGTTTTAACTTCTACTCTACCAACTGAGTTATTGAAAGCGACATGCAAGTAATCCCACATGTCCAAACACCAGTATGTTGGCAAGAAACACAGCCAGTTTTGGATGTTTCAATTGTTAAGTTCATTTGACACAAAGAAGAAAGATCGCATTGTATAAGTTGTTCAGCTACAAACAGATATATCTTTTGATGACATTTGGAATCATACTGGACTTTGTGTACATGAATGGAGAAAGGCCATAAATGGTTAGAATAACATTCAGTGCTTTTGGAGAAAAGTTTCGAGAGTTTTGTCATGTAGTGAGAGAAATGAGTGGCTGAAATATCAGGCATTAAAAGTGCAATTTGCACTCAGGGAAAGAAAATTGCTTTCATGTGGACCGCATTGAGATATCGATCTGCCTGTGAAACAAAACACCTCTTAAGAGGCTAGATTTGTGCTCTCAAGCTGCGATGGTGGTTTTCTCATGGCTTCTAAAAGAAGAGGCTGTGGTCAGGGTGGAGTGAGTCTTTGATAACCAAGATTGTTGTTGTTTTGGCCTTCGAATAGACAATGGCATTACCCAGTGTCAGGTCTTTCTCAGTAAACTGCAGAGAATGATATAGAGGGCAAGAAATGGTCAAGCAAAGTTTTATTGGGTGTGTGTCTATAAAAAACACTACAGCTCTCTGATACATTTTTGGTTCAAGATTTAATCATCATGCAAATGATTGTGATTAATGCTTTGTCTGTTTAATTCAAATATTATACTATAAACCTAATATTTTAATAGGGTTGGCAACTTTCTAGTTCCGATTACTACATGTGTGTGAAGTACAGGTGCTGTAGCTATACGGTATACAATTGTCCACAGTAGCCTAATTATAATATATACAACCAAAAATCCATCTAAAATAAACACCAGAAACCTGGACTAAGGGTAATGTACATAAGTACATTAAATCTAGGTAGGACTGCTCAATAGCTAGGATAACAGCAGAACAATTGTCCCGCCGTATAAGCAAAATGAGAGCCTGCTAAGGCCGCCAAGAGGGTGCCAAAGACCATGTATTTATTTCTATTTGTTTTTTACCTATGTTATGTCAGTGGCAGCTCAGATTTCTGCATAGGGCCCCACACAGGCTTGGGCCAGCCCTGGTATCACAGTGTCGTGCACTGGAAAACCATCAAGCCTGTTGACTATGCTACCAGTGTTGTTCATGTAACTGTGCAAATAAACTGCAAACACAATTACTTTTAGAAGTATCATCCAGTTTCTTTTCACAATTGCCAAAATGTAATGAATCACAGCCAGTGTTCTAAAACAGACCTGGAATGTATTCCTGGTTGATGTGCCCTGTTTCTAGTTCCAAAAAAAAAAAAAAAAAAAAAAAATTGGTGGATGAATTTTCAATGAAAGTGCTTCACTCAGCAGCCATTAATGATTCTTATATCCAGTATGAATAAATTGAAATTCCTATCCTTGTATCAGGTGCAGCAATTATGTGTAACAATTGTGAAGCAAAAAAGCAATAGCAACATTTTAATATAACAATATAGGTAATATAGAACTTGATCTAATGATATTAATTAGGCTATGCAAATAACACAACTACTTCGGTAGCAGATCATTCATGCCTGTTGAATAGGCAGTTTTCTGCTTTGCAGATACTTGAAATCTTTTACTAATCTTTCCCCAAATCCAGTAGTTGCTGCCTTTTACATTAACATGCCAGGATACACACTCACTGGATGTTTAATCTTTCTAATGGGTAAGCTATATTCTTATAGTCAAGAAAGATATTTTTTAATTATTAATCAGTTAAGGAAGTCAAGCTATTGCATTTTGCTGAGATGAAGGAATATTGCATAACCCTGTACTGGCCAAATAATTAGATTTGATGTTCTATTTTGTGGATTAATCCCATAACTGAATTATTCACATGGTTTTATAGCCATGGTTAATACTTGCTGTCAAAATGCTGAGGTTCATAAGAACCTCTTTCCTTCATAAGGAAGCTTCCTGTTTTTGAAACAGGTAGTTTCAGCATACTAGCTCTTACTGCTCTCTATCTGTTTAACAAATGTTTTGTTGGATTTAACTACTTTCTACCTGGAAACTGGCAACTTCCATGGAAAACTATTTTATCATCACAAACTATATCTAAGGAACTACCACAAACATAAGTAATGTTAACATTTTGCTTTTTCATCATGACTTATGTTCTGTTTCAGAGCACTGAATGCAGCATGTTTATTCTTCGTCATTAGTGGCAGTTTTATCTGTGAGAAGTGTAGATGAATTGCTAGTCTGACAGACAGTACGCATCCAGACAGCAAGGCGAAAGGGTGACGTTACGGCAAAGTAGACGAGCTTCCACCAGCTCATGGGACCACTACACATCCCCAACATTAAGTAACAAAATCCCAGAGACCTTCTGCCTGTACTGGCCAGACTTCAGATCAGAAGGTGAGAGAATACAGTCATGTGTTGTGTGGCTCAGATTGTTCACACAGTTAGTAACAGTCCAAACACTTTAATTATACTGTACAGCATGAGACCTGGAAATGTGTGTCTGTGTTTTTGTGTGTGTGTGTGTGTCTTCTCCCCAGGCTGAGCTCCAGCTTTGTACTGTCCATCATCAGAGAGATCTATCAGACTGGCTCTGCTCACTGTGTGTCCAGCTTGTTGAATTCAGCAGAGAACTGCATCAACCTGAACAGCAGAGAGCTGGACTCTGTCCACTGTGCTGCCCTGCGCTTCACCCTCCAGCACTGCACAGCAGTCTCTCTCAGCCTGCTTTTCACCTCCATACCAAAGGCGGAGCTGGAGAGCATTGAGCCACTGCTCTAACACGTCTCCCGTCTCAGGCTTGAACTTTTCTCACAATCAGAATTTTAACACAGAACTGGTCTGTTTAGGGAGTGTTATATAAACGTTTATGTACGTTTATGTGTTTTTCATGAGTTTCCTCAAAAGTCATTTTGTGCCAGCATCATTTAGGTTTTATTGAGACTCCTGTCAGGTAATCAGCAATATCCATGGATATTTACTTCAGAATAAAATTAAATTTAGGTGAAATATTTATATTAACCTGAAATTAACTGCCCTGCCACTGTCTGTGTGTGTTTTGTTTTCTCCGTGTTGACAGGCTGCTGTTGCTGAGGCTGCTCCACTGCTACAGTGTCTCTGAACTACAGCAGGGGGCAGCAGCAACAGATCTGCTCCTCGCTCTGCAGCACAGACTGGATTTCTCCTGCTGCTCTGCTCTGGACCTCACAGCAGACACACAGAAACACACACTGACTCTGAGCACTGAGGACTGCAGAGTCGTCTCCATGGTCATCCAGAGAGTGAGCTCTCACACACACACACACACAGCTCACTCTACACGGCTGTGAGGGCAACTCTTCCCCATTTTACACACAGTCACCCTTCAGTAAGCCACTGACTCAACACCACACAAACTAGGGAAGCATTCTGGAAAAGGGAAAAGAATTTTATCATTTGAAACAAAATGTGTGTAAATAGCATTAATGTTAGTAGTTATGTGAGTGTGTTAGTGTTTTGTGACTCTACATGTTGGAGAATGTTGAGTGTGTTCAGCAGCAATAAAGCCATGCTGCTCCAGTTCCTGTCTCTTCTCTGTGTGGGGACTGATGTGGAGTGTGTGAGACGCGCTGTGGCTCTCTCCCGGGCTCTGGGTAAGATGGTGATCCTCAGTCAGACCCGGCTGGACCAGCAGGCCTGTAGGTCACTGGCACTGTTTCTGGAACATTCTGAAGGGCTGTCAGAACTGGACCTTAGCCACTGTCAGCTCACTAACCACTGCCTGCAGATGCTGTTCGCACACCAGCACAAAGCCCACATCCTGGAGTGAGTGGACAAGAGGGAGGAGGGATGTGTAGAGAGTCTTGATTGTTGAGTGCACAGTGAGCACTAACATAGATATAACACATTTTACTCTTTTTCTCACAATTTAACACAAAATCCGGCAGGGTGACTGAACATAGAAGCTGTGCGTGTTCATTGTAAAGCATTGTATGTTCCTTGAAAGGCTCTATATAAATTTAACTTTGCTCATTCAGTCATATCCTGTGTTCCTTCAAGGACTTTATTTTTCAAAAGCAAACAGCAAAAAGCTTGATTTTCTTGGTGATTTTATTTGGAAATGACGACCTCTCTCACTGGCTGCCTGGATCACTGATCACTGCCTGTACTTGGCAGGATGGATCTCTGTGGTCTACAGAATATCCAGACTGCTTGTAGAAACACATGTTCTCATTAAAAAGAGAAATAAGGCATAACAGACTCATTATGATTTACAGTTTCATGCCTGATAGATAACAAGTCATGTGTACAAGAACTGAAAGAAATGATATTTTGTTTAAAATGTCAAAATGCATAATTATCTGGCCATTAATGACTCAGGTCCACTGACACAAATATACTATTTATTGCTTTGCTTATTCATTCATTTGCTAATTCAATCATTCGTTTATTAATTCATTCGTTCATTACTTTAATTCATTGATATATAAATCTACAGGTGTTTGTACTACTACACGGTGATTTAGTAGAGGGAGGTGTGTTTGGGAATCCTGAACAATGTGGTAATTATAATCCATCTAATTTCAACCTCAGTCACAATGACATCACTGATGTGTCAGCAAAGAGGATCTATGATACTTTCTCCACCAACAACAATATTCACACTGTGAGGTAACTGTGTGTGTGTGTGTGTGTGTGTGTTTAGGCATTTAAAATAAGGCTGTATTTATTTGAGTTTAAAATTTCAAATTTAAAAGCCTATTTTGATTTTATAGGCTCTTCAACAACAGAATTACAGGCATACAAATCTTCCTCTCAGACAAGTGCTTTGAAGTCTGGTGATGTTGATGTGTTGTTGGCACTGTAATGATGAGATTTGATTTTTCTAGATTATTGGGACTATCCAAATTATATTTTTGTTTTAAGTGAAAAAATGTAATGATTAAAAAACAAATTTTAGTTATCTTATACATTTTAAGATTACATATAAAAATCAAATACTCAAAATTTATTTATAAAGTACTTTTTAAAATTGTATTTTATTTTATTTTATTTTATTTACAACAGGTGCTATTACAAAGCAGCTTTTCAAATGTCCAAGTCCAAGCCCCCAGTAAGCAAGCCAAGGGTGACAGTGGCAAGGAAAAGCTCCCTAGAGCATGAGGAAGAAACGTCGAGAGGAACCAAGACTCAAAGGGGGTCCCATCCTCCTCTGGCTGTTTAAAGAGAGACATAAATTAAAAAATGAAATAAGCATTTAATGTTTAGTCCAACTTTCTGGAGGTTCTAGACTTGTGTGCATGTGTCCGAGACCCAAGTCGCAAGAGAACGTCCATTAAGGGCAACAGAGAGTAGCTGGTTGGGGAGGAGGTGGTGTGGGCTACAACAGGGGACATCAGGGGATGATGGGAGTAGCCAAGGCATCTGAGACAGGATGAGGCTCAGTAACATCACAACATCAGGGGTAGGTGTACCTCGGCAGAGTCCACTATCAGTCCAGTGTATTAGAGCAATGATGTTTGATTCCTACTCAAAGAACATGTGATATTTCCAACATTCACTTTAGGTATCAATGAAGTTGTGACATCAAGCAAAGGAGAACAGTGAGACATGAGTAGACAAGCACAAGTTGGACCTATTAGGGACAATGAAACAAAACCTGAAGACAAGAAAACAGAAATGAAAGCCTGAGTGAGCTGAACTGAACTGAATCAAACTCCTACCGCTATATGGACTTAGCTCTGTAATATAGTTGAAACTGTAAGTTGCTATAGATAAGCGTGTCTGCCAGATGTCTGCTCACATTAAGCAGTGCAGTTGTGCAGTGTGAACATGACATCTGTCTTTTACAGCAAAATCTAATTATTTTATTATTCTTTAAATGTCTTTAAATGTCTTCATGGTCTAGCAACTCATAATGGCATTAGCACTTGAAAGCAAAAAAACAGAAAAAAAAAACAAACCAACAGCAAAACAAAAACATCTCAAAACACACTTATTGCATTGAGTTCTGTTTAGATGACTTTTGATTTTATATTAACACATCTACTGTTATCTATTTACCTTTTCCTTTTATCATTATATATGTCATTTTATTTTTTATCCTTTGTGCAATTAGTCTCTTCTCAATGCGTTTTATTTTTTGTGTGCAGAGAGAAGGGGTAAGAAGATGCATATACAGAGGTCTGGACTAGCCGTGCTGTCAAAGGTTAGGGGAAATGAAATAAATAAATGTTCCAAAATGTTTTTTAAATAGTTTAGTATCCAACATTTTAAATTCTAACATTTATGGTTACCCCCAGCAGTGATCAGTGGTAGCTCAGTGGTTAAGATACTTGACATGTAGTCAGAAGCTTACCTGTTCCAGCCCTACTGCTGCCAAGTTGCCACTGTTGGTTCTCTGAGCAAGGCCCTTAACCCTCAATTGCTCAAGTTATACTCACTCGTAAGTCACTTTGGATATAAGTATCAGGTAAATGTATGATTGTGTTTTTTATAATCTTGTACACATAAATGTCATATTCAACCAGAATATGTAAAACACACTGTCAAATCGTGTTTATAAAAATACGTTTTAGTTGTAATTAATTTCTGTAACTTCATGTCACTTATGCTGATATGGTTGTTGGCTCAGACAACAATGGCCACAAGAGGGAGACAAAGAGCTTCCCTAGTAATCAATGAAAACAGGCATACCCTGTAACTGTATGCTATACTATTCTTTTATTTTATATTTTTCCTTGATGTCCACTTACAATGTTTGCATGGCTTTATGTTCCAAAAATAATCATAATCTATTTTACACAAATATTTTCCAACCTGTTTATCTTGTAGAATTAAATAGGACATGTATTACATTACGAATAAAGAATTCTGCGCTGCATACACTTAGACATCGGTAATATAACTTGCAGTTATATAACTTCTAGTGAAAATCCTTGAAGCAGTCAACACCATCATCTGAGTAAGCTCCATTTAACCCTCTGAAGTTAAACAAAGAATTGCAGCTAAATGTGTGAACATTATCACGTGTCAGTTCATAACAAGTTAAGCTTCATAATAAGTCACGAAGTCAAGAAAATTCATACCTAAGCATTACCTTGTTTGATGTGTTTATTGATGTATTTGGGTATAACCAGGTCATTTGCCTGTTTTTATGTATTGATCTTTATTGCTCCAAAAAACTACTCACGTCTTCCAATGTTCTTGATCCCCACTTGTAAGAAATAGTAAATGGACTAATCCTAGTTGTGGATAAGTATAAGACTAAACAGCTGTGAACTAATTCCACACGAGGGGAGTCATCACTGGAAAGGTGTCCTGGTGCGAGGCGTGCAGTGGTCCCTGTCCTGCGAACACAGAGAGACACAGAGGCGAGATACCAGTTAAAAAGGTTTGAGAAAGTACATCCTCCACTGACAAGATTCTGTTGTTTAAATGTAAATGGAACAGGTCTGCTCCTTCTCTCAGCCAATATAGAAACAGCTAACCGCACTACAACAAGTACACAAGGTGTAATGAACTTGCTATGAGAATGATCTCAGTAAGTAACTCAAAAAGGAAAGGAGCTTCTCCTTCCTGTTTTCTTTGTTCTCTTCTTGTTAGTGTTTGTATTTGTTCTTTCAAAACACTCCTGCACTCATTCCTCACACTAAAACATGAACCTGGTGTTGTTTACACAGTGACTGGGTGTGAGGCATCTGATCCATGATTTCCCCCTGGGGTCACAGGTCTCGTTTGTCGCCTTTTTTTTCTCCTTAAGACAAAAACAAATTAAAATAAGAGCAGAAAAACTGAGCAGAAATAAACAACTATTAAAATTCTAGATGCACTGTGGAATGTTCAGAGAAAAACAAGACACTCCAGTCTCTATTGTATTTAATATGTGGTATTTAACTGTCAATATGGGGACATTACGACAAGGGAGTGTGCTCAGCTGACCTGTCTATGATTTTATTTTATTTTATTTTTTTAATCCTAGTCTTTGATTAAGTTAAGGAATTTTTCTTTCAAAGAAGAGAAAAGGGATGGAACATGTGAAACACAAACATAAAAATAGGTATGCATTTATCTAATATACTGATGACTACGATTAGGTGAGACAAGTTTTAGGATATAATAATAAGTGTATTATTTCCATCACACTTTTCACCTGAGTCTCCTGTGTTTCTGGATAAAAGAAAGTAATATAACACAAGCAGTTATACAATTTCCGAAAGGCATATTATTTAGAAATAAAGAAGAACTTGGTTATTATTTGGTTATTAGGACACATGAGGAAAGCATTTTAGTTGCATTCATTTTGCCAAAGACATCCATGACTGAAACAAGCTTCCTGTCACCACTGACCACCCTCCTAGCGTTCATGTCTCCACGGTTTCCCTGTCTAGTGTCTTTATTTTGATTTACTCCCTTGTTGTGGTTCCATTCCTTCGTTTCGTTTTCTGCACCCCTCATAATTTGCACTTGTGTCTGGTTTAATGCTCATTTGACCATGTTTTTAAGCCCTGTTTTAGTTTAGTCTTGTTGCTATTTATTGTAAGTCCAGCTGCTGTTTGTTAATCGAGGCTTCCGTGCATGTGAATATAAGCCTGAATGTTTATTCTCGCCCCAATGTTACAGCCTGCATCCCTGGTTTGTCTTCGTGCGCTTTTCTTTACTTTAGTTTATCATGAATTCTCGGACACTCCATGTTAATAATTTGACCCTGGACTTTGGATTTGCCCCTAATAAATCTCACTCTTTTCCACACACTGCTCATCGTTACACTTCCCCAACCTACTATATTTACATTAAAACTCCGTCAACAGCAATCTTTAACGTTGAGGGTTTTTTTAATCTGTGTAAAATTACATAATTTCTGCTGTTTCAGAAGTGAAGGATTTGCGTGCTCTAAATTTTCACCATGCCAATGCACAGAGGTTTTGGTATGGAGATTTTATCCCGATCTATAGGAGCAAGTGTGATGGACTATAAAGTTGACGAGAAAAAAACCATCCGTTTCGCCGCCGTTTATGTCCATAGATGCTGCTATTACCAAAACTAGTACTGCGCTGATTCTTAGAGGACGGTTGATTTGACCGGATGTCGCAGCAGTACGGCCGACTACTCCTGATCATAACGTATTCATGACAACTCAGCCCTTTTTACGACTGAGGTGCTCACACGACAACGCGTGATCTTGCACCTTTTATGTGTTTTAAGAAAAACGCTCAGTGTTTTAAAGTGCAGCAGCGAATTTTGATCTAACGCGTTACTAAGCTCTGTGAGCAGAGTAATTTCTCCCATTGTGTTGAAATGAACAGGTGTCTGTTATTAGTTCAAGCATTGTATGTTCTTTGAAAGGCTCTATGTAAATGTAACTTTGCTCATTCAGTCATATCTTGTGTTCTGTGAAGGACATTTTTTTGAAAACAAACAGCAAAAAGCCTGACTTTCTTGGTGATTTTATTTCTCTTACTGGCTGCCTGGTTCACTGATCACTGCCTGTCCTTGGCAGGATGGATATTGTGTGTCTCTGAAAATGTATTAATATTATTAGTATGTGCCTATCGCTCCTCTCTATTCCAAAGCTGACCCGATTTCCATAATTCTCGTATTGCATAAGACATTTATTTCCATTATATGTTTTAGCATTCAGGTGGTCATTTTTCTTTTCAACAGTTATTGGCGTGATCCAATAGATCCAAAGTCAAACGAGTACGCACATCATGTGTTGAACCCATCCATAGTATTTTTCTGCTTATCTAATATGCCAATATTTTCTCGTAACCATCCCACCAAGTACGAAAAACACCCAAACCTAAATGCTTAGTAACTAAAGTAAAGCTTGTGTCAGTGTCTTAATTTATATTCTGCATTAGTTCATCAAATGGTTATTTATTGAGAGTGAGTCTGTATTTTGTATTTGAAAAAAAATAAAACTGTCAGCATTAAGCAGGTTTGTTGTCAGGTTTGAAGGCTGTGGTTGTGCTATTTTTCTGGCCTTTCTGGTCAACTAATTTCTGTACCCAGTCATTTCATCAAGGGAGGTGTGTTGCTATTGAAATGTCTAACTTCCTTCATCTAGGGAATTCATGACATACATTAGAATTACATTTATTATAGCTGCAGGTGGCAAGTAAAGGGTCCAATCATTTTATCACATCTGCACAACTTGGTTGCTGATGACATCCCATATAAAGTTCACCAGCCTTTGTGGTTGGTTTTGAGGTTTTGTTTCCAGGAATGTTGTATTTTGAAACCAATCTCTCAATTATCTCTGCTGAATTGCTTTATATAAATATTATTTTTCTGATTCGACATGACTAAGAAATATAGTTTCCCCAGAAGGTCAGTTCACCCCAAATGTACTTGCATTCACAGTATGTTCATATACACCATTGAAGTTTGGTGATAATCTAACACTCTATGGCTAAGTTTTAGCCTATTAATAAAAATCCTGCTCTTGGGGATTGATAGTTAAATACACATATTTTTGATCATTATTTACAAGAAGATCTGCATTTTTTATATTTAAAAGGTATCTCTAGATCAAAAGGTCACTGACTTGTTTGAAAGGTGCATTTGCCCAACTAATTTAGGTATCAAAAATCAGGCTAAAAAAAGGTTTACGAAACGTATTGAACTTTTTTTATGAAATAGTCACAAAGTATTGCACTGTATAAACTGCATTTCTCATGCACAATTGGTACACAATGGGATTGACTCATTTTTCTGTTTTTAAATACCTTTTCATATGTCAGAGGGGCTCTGTTGGCAAAAATGTCCTATAATTCCCATGCTAGCTCAAAGTCCATAAATCAATACTCATGTCAAGTTTCATAAGAATTACTCAAAGAAGTCTTAATTTTTTTTCAGCTGTTTTGAATGAATCAGTACACCTTGGAAGGATTGATAGGTATGTAAGTGCCATATACCATACAAATATCAACATGTTTCAGTCTCATCAACATTTTGATACCAAATTTGGGAAGATTGGAGAAAGGTCCTACGACTAGTGTGTTACAGTTCATCAGCAACATAAAAAGTAGTAGGATATTTAAATTTAAAGTTATTTCTACAAGAATCAACGTTATAGAAGTCCACTGAAGCCAGTTCTATGATTAGCCCATTACCTGAAAAATATTAGCCAGTGTTTGAGTCATCCTTAGGAATCCTTCAGCTTGCTTACAGAAGCAGTATGCAAAATTTCATCTTGATCAGAAGAGCAGTCATTGAGAAACAGTTATTTGCATATTATAATGCCCCATATTGACAAAACTGCTACATTTGGTAAGCTACCTCAAAGTCAATACTGGTATAAGTCTTTTAAATTTCATGAAATCTGAACATGTCCTTCAGGAGTGACAGCTAGTTAAAGTTAAAGTTAAAGCCTGACCTATGTACTACTAATTTGTACTACTAATATTAGACTGGAATAGGACAGCTGTATTTTTTATGTCAGGTTTTTGTTTAAATAATTATTGAGATTCAGACTCTTGCAAATATTTTGACACCAATTTCACTCAGATTGTGTGAAAATCCTAGGACTGGTTTGAAATTAGCAAAAAAATAAAAAAACAAACAAACAAAAAAGTGAAATCTAATGGGCAGAGCCTATCTGAATTCAGGAGAAGCCAAGGAAGAATAAAATAAAAAATAAATAATATTATTTCTATATTCACCTCTGTCTTTTCTTTTGAACATCTGCAAATGTTAAATATAGTTTTGCATGCAGTTCATAAAGGAAAAAGCAAAAATACAATAGAGTCAGAACTTTTGTTTCTTTGTCACACAGTTTTATTATTTTTTTGAATTATTGTATTGTCTTTTAGCACACGTTGGCAAATGTGTCCATCCTCTTGTCGATTGTCCTTGGACTTGTCCTCGGCCTCACACAGCCAGGTGAAAAAGGCTGTCACGGAATTGAGGGCCACACCTTTGCCTCTTGTTGTGCTTGGACAGCAGCTGCTGGTGCACCTTCCTCTGCTCCTCCTGCTCCTCAAGTTTGGCCTCCTTATGAATCTGCTCGATGGTCTTGGGCCCGTGGTCAGCTCGCCGCGACACCCAGTTATTCTAGAAAAGCAAAATCAGCAGATGCATACTTTTGCATCACCATGCGCTGGAATGGCAAACACAAACACACAAACACAGGCAGAGTCTCTAACCAGTCGCAGGTCGATGACGTCCTGGAGCAGGAACCGAATGCGTGAGGAACCCCTCCTCTCCTTCACTGTCTTTTCTATATATTTAAAGTAATGATCCATTTTTGGCTGAGAGAGAGAGAGAGAGAGAGAGAGAGAGAGTGTAAGAGAAACGTCGACAAATTTCAGATATTCTTCACCTTTCGATTCGATCAGGTGTGCTCTCAGCTGAACTCATGTCACAAGACGTTTATGACTCTTATGTAAACCCTGCTGCCTTGCACGTTGGTCAGTGCTGTAAAGCAGTTCACTGCCACTGTGGGTGTAGCTGTGCTGTCATCAGCTGCACTTGGCTTTGGGGAATCCAGGGTGCAGCAGCAGGAGGTGGCAAACGTGGAGGAGGCTGTGAGAGCAAAACCTTCTAACAGCTGACCAGTCCTGAATAAAAGCCTTTCATTTTGTCAGCTGCAGTAGGAGCAGAGCTAACAACCACACTAACAACTTCACTAACAACATGAACTTGGACACTTTTAAAATCATTGCCAAGGCCTAATAATACACTGATATCAGCACAGCATGCTAGTCGCACTATAGATGATGATCCTAATTAGTTGGCTACCCTGTAGTCAGAGTGCAGGCAACAGGCAAGCAACAGAAAACACTGACGGCAAAACTTTTATAAACAACATTTCAACATGCTTGTTTTTTGGTTAAAAGCGTGCATGGAAAAAAAAACCACAATAAAAAAGACCAGGAAACTTGAACACAAATAACTGTCACACTAGTTGGTGACTGAACTGTCAACATCACAACTGCCATTCCTACTAGAGACAAAATTGACAGTCAATATACAATATCCAAAACTTCTTCATCCAGTTTCGATGTGTAAAGTACTTGTTGTGAAAAACGCAACACAGACCAAATCTGGACAAAATCCGCACAGCCGCTGCACTGCACACTAGCACTCATCTACACATGCGCCGTAAACCTTTACATGACATATTAAAGATAAACCGATGCAAGTGCTGAGCATCTGCTGAGAATATTAAATCAACCCAGACCAGGCCCGCGGCCTGCTTACCCTGGCCTTCTCCAAGTCCAGGTCTTTGCCGATGGCTGTGAGGAGGTGGCACAGACGCTCCAGGCTCTCCTCGCTGTGGTTCATGAACAGCTTGACCACACAGTCGTGCATGATGGCCTCTGACAGCATGTGCAGCTTGAACAGCTCCCCGATGAACTTGATGTTACCGATGGACCTCCTGTGGGCCTTGTCCTTCGCCTCCTCCAGATCCTCCTCCAGCCTCTCCCGCTCGCTGGCCTTGCGAGGAGTAACCAGAACAAAGACAAAAGCAAGAAACAGCGCATTTGGACCCGATAACGACCAGGCCGCCTCCCAGCACTGCTGCCGATTTCAGTCCCCTTTCTCCTGATCTGTGGGTTGGTGAGTCGGGTAAACTAGACAGGAGTGCTGCTTACTGAAGTGGCCGCTTCCAGCTGGTGCCGCAGCTTCTCCAAAACATCATTGTTGACCTTGTCCTTCTCAAACTCCTTCTGACAGCGGTTCAGCAGCAGCTTTTGGAAACCCACAGTGCTGGTGGGCTTGTCTGCCATGGGCACTTTTAACTACACAGGAAAGACATGTAGGAGAAACACTTGGGTATAAGACAGTGTTGAGAGTTCTGTTACTAAATAGAAGCTGATTAAAGCTCCATGTCAGTTTAGAGTGGTTCAAACAGAGTTCACTTCTGTGTGGCATTTGCCTTTGTATGGAACTTCAGCAGCAATGTATGGGAACATGTTACTCACCATAGCCAGGCAGCTGCACATATTGCCATAGACCATAGAGAAGCTGGGCTCATCGATGGCTTTTTCAAAAACCAGGTCAACCACGCCTTTGAGGCGCTCCTCTGTGTCGATGGTGAGGTCCATCACCTGCTTCATCAGCTGGTTAAACATCTGCGGTGTCAGTTTGTTCAGGATACTGCGCACCTTCTGGAAAAGCTCCTGGAGAGGAAAACAGACTACCGACTAAGCTTTCCATTACAAAGATCCCAATCTTTTGTTAAATTCAGCAGTTCTTCCACATAATGACTAACTCCTCACTTTCACCAAATATTTACTCTGCCATTTGGAACTTCGTCATGAACAAAAATCACTCAACTTTGCTATATAGACCGATAAAGGCATCATACATCAATCACACTTTCCGAGAAGTGAAGCACTGGCAGCAAACAGTTTATCAAATCTTATCAACTAAAACCCCTCATGTGCTCCAAATTCAAATTAAAAGAAAACCCATTAGAACCAGCTACAAGAATTTAAGATTTAATCAACATATAACTCCTACAAAAAAAACAAAACAAAACATAATAACCAAATCTGATCCAATAATAACCCTACCGACCAGACAATGCAATGAAGATCTGTCAATCTCTCCAAATGCTGAATTGCACACAAATTTGCAAGAATATTTTTAACACAACCATTGGGTGTTAACCTATAATATATACAAGATCATCCACAGAATACACTACAATATCTACAATACTCTCTCACCAAAATCAACACCACAATCAACACAAGGAACAACAAGCACACAAGATCTGGTCCTCAGTATCATCACACCCCCTGTTTACACTAGAAACCAATGTCCCCCTGCATAGCTACATTCGTGCACACTCCCCGCACACCCACCCAATTAAACAACGACTCTATAATTTAAACATCCAATTCTTGAAGAGCATATCGCAAAAAAAATTAAGTAGCTTTCAAGCCCACCATAACAGGCTGTGACTCTGAAATCTGAAAACAGGGCACAGCGGAGTGAGGTGCTGACCTGAGTTTTCTGGGTCTGGGGGTTCTGGGTGTTCTCCCTTTTCATGCCAGGCTTCCAGGCATTCTCGGCCTTCTTCAGCTGCACTTCGTCGTTCACGGACACGTTGGTAATGATCTTGCGGGGAGGCGGCCGTCTCGGGCCTACACTGAGCAGCTGAAGCAACGAATGGGTGCTCTTTATTATGGGCGGTAACAATGTCACAAAGACCTCGGTCACATAAGATGACCAGGCGCTCATTCATTTGTGATAGAAGAGAAGGGATGAGCGGAGAGACCCACCGGTGCACCCCTGCCTCCAGGAATTGCCCTGCTGAAGTCTGCAGAGGCTGGGTTGAAGTCTGGGTCTCTGGCGATAATGCGAGGGCCCACCTGCTGCAGGGGCAGCTTGTTTTGTTTGATCTAGAAAACAACAGAGTCAAGTCGAAGTCCATCAGCCCCTCTCCATGGAATGGTTTTAAAGGTCCCCTAAGGCCAATGTTTTAGCAGGCTTACCTTGTCCAGTACCACATCAGAGATGGGAGGAAGCCCCTCTGGCTTCTGCATGCAGGCAGGCATGAACTGGAAGGCCAACAGGAAGTCTCTATCATACTGCCTCTTCCCATCCTTCAGCTCTGGTTCTGCATGCAGAGAGGGGTACAGTGAGCACCTGGAGAGAGGAATCACCTCTCTGTCAGGACACTGGGCCTGCCCCACAGGAGTGTCCTCTTTTGGCTTCTTCCAGGTGTTGGATAAACTAATTGCTGTAAAACATAACAAATCAGTCTGGTGTCTTTTTAGTGTCCTAACATAGCATGTCATGCATGTGGTTATTTACCTTGACTCAAGCTTTGCCTAAGCTTGGACTGTAAGATGGGCTCCACTTTATCCTCCAGCAAGACCTCTGGCTCCTTCCCAGTCTCTTTCAGCTCTGCCCCAGTGGAGGCTCCACAGGCCTGGACTGCCTCTATAACAGCCTGGCCTGGGAGAGTGAGGCCTGAAGGAGCAGCAGTGCTGGAAGGCAATGAGGGCGTCAGCGTGCCTGAGGCAACCGCCTCTCCGGCTGCTGGACTTGCAGCCTTCGCCGGACAGTGGGCCTCCAGGGCCAGGCCGACATTGACATTCCCCTGCTCTGCTACCTGGCTGTTCAGCTGCTGGGATTTGAGGTAGAAAATGCGAGGATAATGAGGGTGTGGACATAAAAACTAGCAAAAGACGGAAAAGATGGAGAGAGAGAGAGATACTGCACACACATGCAGAAGAAGGGGAATGGCAATGAGGGTGGGGGGGGTGAGCACAGCACAGCACAGCACCGCACAGCACAGCACAGCATAATTAGAGAAGTGAGTAGAGAAAGAGGCAAAGAGAGAGAGAGGAAATGAGAAAGCACAAGAGGGCAAAAGATCCAGCCGCAAAG
Source organism: Electrophorus electricus (assembly GCF_041902795.1). Classification (NCBI taxonomy): domain Eukaryota; kingdom Metazoa; phylum Chordata; class Actinopteri; order Gymnotiformes; family Gymnotidae; genus Electrophorus; species Electrophorus electricus. Next base: position 129,410 of record NW_027658800.1, on the reverse strand, counting down.
GCACAAAATGTGTGTGTGTGGAGGTGGGGGGGGGGGGGTGAAGACACAAAGACAGCAAGAGACAGCAGACAAGCATGGGGTGCTTAAATAAATGGGCAGGAGAAATAGAGAAAGAGAGGAAAGAGGAACACTGTTAACATTTAGGGAAAGAGGACACAAAGTAAGTGCAACAGCGCAGTAGTGAGTGTTCCCTTTACAGAGAGGCCTTTCCTCAGAGGAGCTGAGGTGCTCAGGGTTTGGCTGAATCCTTCTTACAGGGCCTTTACGTGGGCTGTCTGTGTAGAGGGAATACGAGGGAAGATCAGGAGGATTCGAGTGGCTGTGAGGGAGAACTAAGATGGAGGCAGACGAAAGAATAGGCACGGCAAGTCGGAACATCAAAACACATCTGAGAAGCCTTCTTAAATCAGAACAGCCACAATCACACAAGCTACTGGAACCAGTCAAATATGACGGAGGAGGGTCAACGGTGTGACCGAATCACTGAAGAAGGAAGAGAGAATGGCCGGAAATCAAACTACACCATCAGATTTTGTTGCTGATTGTATGATGCTTTTAATAGGACAAGACAATGAAAGCCAGCCAAACAACCAAACAATCAGCTCAGAGCTTATTATGAGGGAGGACTAGATGAGAGAGTACTTTGACCTGTGGAGTGGATCACGTGAAGCAGCGGCCTGCAGCCGATCAGAGGCTCGGGCTGTGGGACTGAATGGCTTACCTGTGGAGCAGTAGGGGTAGTGCAGGGACGTCCCACTGGTGGGCTTGTGTTCTGGCTAATGCCTACTCCTGACATGATCTCCTCTGTGATATCCTTGCCATCCTGGTTAGGGTCTTGGATACGGATCTTAGCGAACAGCAAGTTATTTGCATCTATTAAGTCAATCCACAATTAAATTAATTTCACCTCTGAGGCAGGGGGAATACTCACTGTTTTCTTTACCCTCTTAGTGGGTGGAGGCTGCTGAGCTGTATGCACTATTATGGATGGAGATTTGGTGTATATGGTCTGGCCAGGATAGTATGAAGGCCCTGCCACTAGTGGTGACCAAAAAAAAGCACTGGTTTCAGTTAGAGAGCAAAAGAAAAACCAGTTTCAGCCAGCAGGAATACCCAGAAGAAAGGTCTCTTTATCGGTGAGAGCACGCATGTACGTTTCCCAGGTGGGGGTAGAGAAAGCGAAGTCCAAACTCACCATATGCTAGTGGGCAGTCTGCAGGAAAGAGCCCAGGGTAGAATGTACTGGGTCCTGTGGGCTGGACGGAGTACTGCTGGGGATGTCCCACGTAGGGACGGCCACTGTGGTGATACTGAGAATGAAACAGAACAGCAGAGGTAAAGGGCCTAGCACCAGACATGGCCATTCATATAGGACACTCCTAAAAGAGATATTCAAAGCAGTAAACAAACAAAAAATACAAAAACATTTAGTTTTTACACTGAAAAAAAAATAAACTAGAATTTCTCATTTCTGCTTCCAAGATAAAACATATTTCTAGCTGCACATTTTAGGAGCAGTTTATTTATTGCTGGCCAACCTGTTTATAGACAGATTTTCAACCCATTTGCTACACTGTGTACATATTTGCACAGGCGCTTTTCTCTGCTCTGGGTACCTGAGGCACGTAGTACTGGAGTACGTAGTACTGGCCGGTCTAGGATGAGGTGAAGGGCATGGGCGTCAGGAACATCATGATGGGCTGGCTGGACACGGGTCGAAAGGAAGCGCTGTTACTTGGAATGGCAGGCTGGGCTGTCTGCATCTGAGGGATCTGGAAAAGCTGGGAGAGGAGAGGAGTGGAGAGTGAGGGTCACAGAGCAGCGTGGCGTATGCCGCAGCAGCCGGCTCAGACGCTCGGAGTGAAGACTTTAGTCAAGAGTTGAGTCGTGGACTCTACAGCAGTTGTACTGGGAATGTTGAGGAGATATATACATAAAAAAAAAAAGTTTAAAATTTAAGGGATTTTGAATGTCCTATTATGCTAGGCATGCAAGATACAAAAAGAAAACCTTTCAAGAGTCTGTTGGCATGGCACTAATACAAGGGTGAATGAACTAGCATGGGATGCGGCTGGGAGACAGGAATCCATCTGCCTCTGAGATTGATGTGTGAGTTGGGGAGGGGAGTGCAGTGGCTAGAACACTAAACTTGGCGAGGTTTTACCACAGGCACACAGAGGAGCATGCAGCATACAGTGGGAGGTGCTGCGCTGCGGCGGCGGACATTAGCTGCTGGTGGGCAGGATGAGAGAGCAAACTGGGGGTGGAGGAGGGTGGGGGGAGCCAGGCAGAGACTGTGGGGGCAGGATGCGTGCAGACGCATGTCACATGCTGCAGGAAACTGGACCATGTTGATGACAAGTTCATTGAATGTTTTGAAGCCAACTACAGCACAAGCATGTCTGTGTTGTATCTGGGCTTGGTGTAGTAGGGTCAAGGAAGACTTATTTTTAGCTGAAGATGTCTATCAATAGCAACACAACTGCAGATAACCATATTTACTGCTAAACTTTGGCTGACATCTCAAGTGAGGCGCACTTCATACAGAATGAATACAAGTGTTAATTTACTGTCTTGTGCAGTTTAATATAACAAGCTCATGGTTCATTGCAGGTGGAGCCACCGTCCTTGTTGATTGAAAACCTTAAGAAGCAGAAGCAACAGTCCTATTCCAATCTAGAGAAAAAAGGCACAGGACTCTCACACAGCAGACTTTGAAATGGAGGATCTCTCACATTAAGGTATGGCTATGCAGCCTTGACTTTTTACCTCCAGACATTCTTGTGTGGTTCCTAGATTTTTGCCACATTCCATTCATTTTCTCAAGTACACTTTAAATAGAAAATAAAGATATAGATGCAGTAATTAATTGAAGAGAATAGCCGGTGCCATCTTTATTCTGAGCTCAATGTTGCATACAGACGAGGCATTGTCCACAGAATGTCTAACAGTCTCAGGTGGGTTCAATCTTTATACATTTTCATCAAGTTACAAAACCATTTTTTATTAAAATTGTATCTTTAGGTGGTATCCTGGCCTCAATCCCGGACTTGCCACAGAGGCCATATTTGGTCATTCTCACTTCCTGCTTACTTCTGAAGCCTAATTTGGTCTTTTACAATTCCTGCCATCATATTATTACATTAATAATTTCATTTTATTACCTCACTTGAGTACACCTCTGGCTGGATTTTGAACCACTTGGTTGTAATCCTAAATGAATCATGAATGATGCAATCAAAGGATCACTGCTTGAAGCCAAGCAAAAAAGTTTGATTTTTCACATTCACAGACATGAAGAACCAGCAGGACGAACCAAGACTGATGTGAACTGTGTGGGAAAGTAGACTTTGCACATACTGTAGAACAAAACCGCTTTGATGAAGTTGTAAGCAAAGAGGTATTAAGAACATAAGCCTGTGTAAATCCTGATAAGCAATTGTAGTTCAGAAGTGTTTGAATATGTGTATTGTTTGTTTGTATTTTCACAGGCCAAAAACAAGTACTGATTAGCAAGATTTACTACCTCCCAGTACACCATTTCTTTTTACTGCCTGAGTAGATGTTGATGGAAGTCAAAAGGCCAACGGAAGCAACAGCCATCTAGTGGTTGCTTCCAGACTACCAGATCAGCTTGATATTCGCTATTGCCTCTCTCTGGCAGAATACCCACCAGGTCATTCCACATTTGCATAGTTTTGGTGATGCTCTTTGCTTTGGCTTCAATGTCTGGTGGGCTTCTTTGGGTGGGATGATTCCCCCGCTGAGAGTGTGCGGGCTGTTGTGGAGAGAGGATGTGTCTCCAGAGTCACATCCAGACCCACATATGGCCAGCGCAACCAGAAAAGCACAGGCGAGGAAGGCAAGGCTTCTGAGAGCTACCAGCCAAGCAGGTGTGGACAGAAAAGAGGTGCTCTGTAGCAAAGAGAAAGGAAGCTGATTGCTTGGTATGTAAAAGGAGAGAAACCTGGAAGCTGGTGTGGATAGTATGAAACCCACCAAAAATGAAAACAACAGCTTCATTTGGAAAAAAACAAACAAAAAAAAAAAAAACCCACAAAATGCAGCAAGAGAGAACAGGTCTTTGCTTATCTTAGATAAATCAATGTTTGAGATAATCAATGCTTAAAAAAGCATGGTAGCCAGGAACAAAAAAGTAACCAAAAGTATTCAAGGTGAAATGTGCAGTGTATTGGCTCAGTCATTTCAACTGTTCCTCATTTGTTTTATATCAATTTTCATCTCTGACAAGGAAGATGTGGAGGGGAACCTGGGAGCCTGTTGGACAGGGTAATGAAATGGATTGCAGGCTCAAACACTGTATGCACTTATATGCACTTGAAGGACAGTGTTCACTACCAGTTCCGTGTATGCCTTTTTTTCTATCGTGACTTTGTATCAACCGGGAAGGAGCAACTGTCATTCACACCCAACAGGAATGCAGCTAGTTGTGACCTTGAGAATTCTTGGCTATGGAATCGCCAAAAAGTATCTTAAGCACTTTAGCACCATTCTAAGACAACCATTGACAATAATTACGCACCTTAATGAATGCTTTGTCCGCATCTTGGCCGTATCTGAGCTGGTGGTTGAAAAGCAGGCCCGCAGCTGTCGGTTCTGGTGCTGGATGTCATACTGCTTAGCTGTCTGACAGGCACGCACAACTCGTAGGTCTGTTCAAGGTGGCGCTTGTACACCTCAATTTCCATCGTAATTGTCCTATACAACCATTAAAAACTTGACAGAAGTTAAAAAACAGCAGAACGGTTTGTTACAACTGGAAAAAAATAAATAAGAAAAGATTGTTTGTTGTACATGAAAGTCAGTGAGCCATGAGGATAAGCCCTCTTGTCCAAAGTTCTGATCAGCAGTTATGACCTCCTAACACTGCAATCAAAATGCACGGGCAAAAGATGCATTACTAAAAAAATACTCTGCAGATCTGGAATTCATGTCACCACAGTCAAAGTTGAAGGCTTTGTTCGGTGAAAAGAAAACAAATGCATCAAAGTTGGTGTTATACTCAGTAAGAACTCAGTAGAGTAAGAAACTGCAAAATACTCAGAGAACTCTGTGCATGAGTCAGTGGCTCAATAGTCCAACTAAAATCAGCCAGGACCAAAGTTTAGTTGGGCTAAACATGAGTCAACTAAATCCTTAGTCAGAGAATGATATTCTGTCTTTGCTGCTTACATGATCAGCTTCTTTCAAATAGCCATGTAAACTTAGTCAACTTAGTTATTTAGGAATAATATCAAACTACATGTGGGCCATCAGATCCTGTTTGCCCTTGAAGACCCACTCACAATCTCTGCCCAAGTCAGAGACTATTTAGAGCTATGATCTTAATTCCAGCACTGGACATGCATTACCTTGCACAGTTTCACAACTCTGGCCCTGCAATAAACCCTGCATACGTCTTAACTAAGAAGGCAACAGTTCAAATGGAAAACCTACTTCCTTTCTGGGAGTGAAGGAAGCCAGCTGCTTGATCTTCAGTGTCTGGTTGAGTCTTGGATGCATCAAGCACAGGGACACCAGCTGATACCCCATGGTTGAGGTGCTCCATATATTGTGCAAGGATCGGTTCGTTATAATCACCATTCTGCATTTTTTTAACAGCAGCAACAGCATAAAATGGTTCAGTTAAGGGTGCATCATTGGAAGACTTTCACTAAAATATGTCCTCACCATGTCTCAAATACAGCAATACCTCTTAGAAGCCATTGTACTGCACACAGAATGGACAGTCCCAGCAGTTTCTGTTCCCATATGGAACCTCAGTGTTTTGATTACAGAAAAAGCAATTCACAATGGCATGAACTGGTTTCTTCCCATTGAATAGGGAGTTTATATATATAACTGAATTTGATCAAACTGTAGCAATGATTGTGAGCAAGGATCTTTCATTCTACAGCCTAAAAATGAAAGTGACAAATAAATGTATGTTACAAATAAACCAAACTTGAAACTTTATATGAATAGCTTCATGTTGAATATACACAGTTAATCAGTCATTAAAAACTACATTCTATTAATGCAGAATGTTTATGAAAGTTAATTTAATCTAATTAACAATAAATGAACAGTCGAATAATGTAGTTCAAACAGTCCAATAGCTGTAGTAATGGCTTAACTCATTTTGCTTATTTAGAGAGAACGATCAATTTGAAAACCCACAGGTTTGTGAATTTGGGTCTCTAAATCATACAAAAGTAGGTTTTCTATTGCTGAACAGTTAGCTAGCTAACAAACTACCAGCACCTAAACGATCAAAGTTGAAAGCTGAACAATGAAATGGTTCCACAAGGAATGGTTTATAGCCCCGAGTTTGACACTCGCTGACCTCAACTATTAGCTAGCTAACTAGCTTATCGCTGTGATAAAGCGATACAATCTTTAGCAATGAGGACATGAATAAAGTATCCTTTACAATTTTCACAATATTGTGAAAATTTAATTTGCTGGCATTGGAGGTTATTAAATATTCACAATATCAATAATACTTCCTTGGCTCACAGAATCAGACATTACATTTTTGCTGTTATGGCAGCTGTTATAAAGATCATATTTATACAGAACGCTGTTCAGTTAGTGCTAGTATTGACGAAACATTGCATAACTAATAGCGGTACAGAGACAGAAACATCATGTGTTCAGATGAATAACTGGATGTGTGTGAGACAGTCTGTGAGAGGTTTGCATTTGTGTGTGTTGCATGACTATGAGTGGAAAAACCATATAAAGGTAAAAACATTACCTCTGCAACAAGGATCTCTTCTATTTGAAGGAAAGGTTTAAGTTAGACACAGTCTCCACAGAGTAAGTTAAATCTGTCTGTGTTAAGACCAGTTGACATATCAGCGGTTTATCACTGATTATGCCTGCCACTGAGATACCACAAATTAAGCACTCCAGATTCCAAGACATACAGTTGTGCAGTGTGAGCCATCCATCAATTTGAAAACTTCAAAAGTCACGTAATGTGTGCATGGCATAAGCATATCTGCAGGTCCTGAAAACATTTGCTATCAGAAATGATTTCATCATAGAAAAAAACTACAAATTCTAGACTTGAGAATGTGAGCATCAATCCCACTAACACTCACATACTAAAAGAGCACTCTACCACTTGAGCTAGTTCTCCTAGAGTGGGACTTGTTTGCAGATCAGACAAAAGCTGAAGACACAGTGGAATGGCAATTCTCTAGGAGATCATACCAAATCCTGTATCCACCCTAAATATTTCATCTAGCTGTGAAGTCAAAAAAGCTTATTCCTGAAATGACAGGAATAGTTCTTGCAGATTCTGATATGCTATGCAAACACTATAAAATGTGAGCTATGTTCGATCTGGCAGCCATTGGCTCTAACTGTCTCTTTTTAATGAGTTAAGCAATGCTTACAGAATAACTTTCTATGGCTTCAAATACTTCCAAGAATTAAACCTTGCAGAGCTCTGTAGCTAGACACATTGTCTCTGTAGGTTTGACATGTTCATTTGACAAACTAGCTAAAATAGCATCTTTTGGTTTGAATAAATTGCCCCTTAGACCCAGACAAAAAAATTGCTCAAAATCTTTTTGCTTATTCATGCAGCAATGACCCAGATTTCCAAAGAAAGAGGACGTATGGTTAAAGCTAGAAAAAAATGCCTACTCTGTGCTCAGGCAGAAAATCTGATATTTTAAATATGTCCCTAAAAGGTTTATATTCCTTGGCTCACAGAATCAGACATTACATTTTTGTTGTTATGGCAGATTTCATGGTGTAATAGACAGCACTATGTAACTCGCAGCAATAAAGCTCAGTGGACTTTGCAATTGATGATTTCGTCACTGTGTACAACTGCACTGAATTGCTCTTTAACAAAAGCTTCTGCACATTTGCTTTTGAAGTTTAATTCAAAAGTTGGCTGCAGAATAACCATTTGTCAGAGGGAACAATATGTGTCAACTTTCACCTATGCTCGGTCGAAAAGTGGCCGTAATCTTGTTGACACCAAGTCTACAATTTCATGGAAAGGTTCCCTTCCCTGCTGCACCGAGAACTGCAAAAGGAACTGAGAAAGGCCGATTAGCTCAGTTGGTCAGAGTGGGGTGCTAATAATGCCAAGGTCATGGGTTTGATCTCCATATGTGCCCTGTGCCTCTTCCAGGAAGATTTTTTAAACCATTTTCAATAATGGCACCACTTTGAAAAAGATACCTTTTTCTCTTCTGACAGCTGCACAGTGGCCTTGTGAAAAGAATACAGTATAGAAAGGCACCCACAAACATTACTGTACACATCAGAGGTCAGCGCAGGAATGTCAGTTTGTAAGCTTGCCAAATCTGCCCCCACAGGCTCCCTGAGTTCTACTAATCGCTCCAACACCTTGTTTCAACCTCAGTTTTTTTTTTATTTTTATTTTCCCATATGCTCTTGAACAAGGTCCCACATCTCCTTTAACAATAAAACAGTAAACGTTACACATGTAGCAATATAAAACAATATGTAAACAATGTGAAAATAATGTTACTAACTTTGGCAGTTGTGCTGCTTCTAAAATAGCCCACCAGCTTCCTTGACTTTGTACAAATGGCAGATAGTACTGGGGTTAGTTCAAGAGCCTTTTAAACAACTATATTCAGGGTGTGAGCAATGCAGAGTGCATGAGGCAGCTTCAGCTATTTGCCACAGGCAATCATATTAGATGTGCCATCAGTAACCATGTGACTTTATTTTATTCCCCATTCTTCCATAAAAGAGGATTTCACACAGGCCAAATTTTCAGCCGTATGCGCCTGCAGGAATTTCACAACACCAAGTAGTGTAGACTTCAGAAATGTGTTGTCATCTATAAAATGGCAGGTCACAGCCAAGAAGGCATCCACATTAAGAGATGTCCACATGTCTGCTGTCAAACTCATTGCAAGAACTTTCTGGACCTCAGCTTTGGCCTTCTCTTTCTCTTGTTGACATTTGGCCTCAACCATGGCCTTTACAGTCTAAAGGGAAGGAAGAAAATAATTATATATATTTTTAATACTACTCTCATAATGTATCCATGTCACCACACATACCTTCCTAGTTGGGAGAATGTAAGTTGAATCCAATTTTGCTACCAAGTCCCTGAAGCTTTTATCCTCAACTAAGCTAAATGGCTGTGTGTCTCTAACTATCATGGAGACCAAAGCCTCATCCAGCTCTTCCTTTCTGGTCACTGCTTTGTAAAGATTAGATTATAGTTTGTCACCAAAAAATATAGTACTCACCAATGAAATTCACTTTATAATCCAATCCAAACTGCAAATAACATGTAAGGCGCAGAGAATAATGCAATATATATATATATATATATATATATATATATATATATATATATATATATATATATATATATATATATATATATGTATGTACACATTTTATATACATGTGCATAATAACGTTAACACCTTGTGACAACTGATAAATAAGCCAAATGACATTGGCAAGGGTGACAGTAGGAAAAACTCACTGGAATGGTGGAAGGGACTTGGAAGGTGTCAGACTCAAAAGGGAACTCATCCTCCTTTGGTTAACCCTGGATAAACCTGGGCAAAGATGAGTTGGGTAGAGGATGGCTGACAAATTGTAAGCATGAAAGATACACTACAGCATTCCTACACAAAGACATCATAGGAGATAGAAACAGAGCACAGTTCACCTGGATAGAACACCTGGGTAGAAATACAGTAACTCATTATTATAACAGTACAAAGAAATGAAATGTGGATCATCCAGGTGAGGTTCATCTGCTAATCTGCACATAAATATTGTTTGTGACAGTGCAGAATGTTGCAGGTAAATGGAGGGCTGGTGCTGTCATTTTAAGCATTTTAAGGCAGGTCCAGGAAGGAGAAACCCCAGCAGGTAGGAAGAGTTAGTGGGGAGCACAGATAGCACAGCACTCCAGAATCATGTACTGGAGCATGGTGTGTCCACTGGGGGGAGGTGGGGTGGTTGGAAGAGCATAAAAGACTGTTGTTACTGCAAAGATTCATTTAGACCTTTTATTTGGACTGTTATTCTTTTTTTAGGGGGCGGGGGGGGGGCATGTATTTAATGAAATAATAACGAAAAATTAATAGATGAATTCATACCAACTCAAATTTGCTGGTAAAGAAATCATTTGTAAGGTAAAAGTTATTTTAAGAGTGATGTTAAGGAATTTTTTTTTATGTTAATTATAATTTCATTAGAATAATTCTAACATCTACGGGATGATCTGAGGGTTAAAGAAAAAAGAGGTGGACCTTATGGGCAATAAAGCAAAAGTCATTATTGTAGTACAAGACCCTTTGTTCTAGCTAAGTGATCTGCTGCATCTCAGTTTGAGTCATGTAGAATTCTAAAGACAGAAAGTCTTTATTCTGGCATAAAATAAAACTGAAGGGGGAAACATACTTTGAGTTAGTACCAGTAGTTATTGATTGTACACAAAGTCCAGTATGCATCCAAATGTAATCAAGAGATATCTGTTGGTAGCTGAACATCTCCAACTCGTACAATGCAATGTTTCTTCTTTGTGTCAAATGAACTTAACAATTCAAACATCCATAACTGGCCGTGTTTCTTGCCAACATACTGGTGTTTGGACTTATGGGATTACATGTCTGTTGCCTTCAATATCTTAGTTGGTAGAGTGGAGGACTGTAGAATTTAAAACTGTTATCCTTAGTCTGTCAGTTAAAATCTGACTCAAAGGAAGTTTGTTTTTTCACATACAAGCTTCTTTTTTAAGTGAGCAAAAAGAGCATCCCCTGACCAGGAATCAAGCCCAAGTCGCAGTGGTGAAAGTGTTGAATCCTAGCCACTCACCCACCAGCAATAAAGCTCAGATGCTTCTGACAAACATTTTTCAAACTCTGTATTCCTAGTATACTGACGATGTTTGTATGCATACTGGACTTGGTATGCATGAGCATTAGGAGGTCATAAAGAGAGGTATTCATATTTCTTTTTATTCCACATAAAAATTAAGTTTGAAAGAGAATCCTAGCCACTAGCTCACCAGGGATAAAGGTGACAGTTTCCTCTGACATGAACATGAGCTACATTCATTGGTAACATTTTGATCGAAACCAGGCAAATGTATTTAGTCACTAGCTGAAATAGCTCACCTGGGTGAGTGTTAGATTGAATATCAAAAGACTCCTAGTTCAGTCCTGGGTTTTGGTAGCTGTGCAAGACCAAGCTCCTCATCAAATTGTCCTCTTTTTAAGAATATTTCATAAACTTTTACATTCCTTTCCTAAAAACGAATGACATTACTGTTTTTACGCTATTGTTAGAAGTCATAGTGTAATAGTGCTCTAGACTTTGAATTCAGTGATCCTACTTAAACTTTAGTGGAATTTGCACTTCCTTATGATATGTTTCCTCACTGCACAGAGAGCCATTTGAACATTGGCTTCTGTATAAATGCTTTTGAAATGTTTTTCATTAGTTGTCTACTGGCCAAACCACTGGACAAGGGGAGGGTAGGTGTCAGCTTGCATGTATGCTTGTGTTGGTATCCTGGTTCACACACTCCCTGTGTTTTCATGGAATGGGGCCTACCTCAGCTTCCTTTGGCTCATGGATGGGCTTTGTCCTACCAAAAAAGGTGATGCAAATAAGTCATCTGCTTACTAAAGTTCTTGAAAATCACACTCTGCGAAGAGGCATTGCATAATGCAAAAAAACCTTCAGAAACAATACACTCTAATGACAGCAACCAACATACTTAATACAGGAGTGACCTCAGGGGTGACCTCATCCAAAGGCCAGAACAGGAACAACAGGCTTAAGAAGGGACACATGAAATGACCTCAAAACACAAAGTGAGCAGGTAAGTTGAGTTGATATGTGACTTCATTAATGTGCTTGGTAATTTCATATGGACCGATATACTTGGGACCTAACCTGCGACATGACCCCGGCTTGCGGAAGTCCTGTGTAGAGAGCCACACTCTGTCACCAGGTTGGTATATCGGGTTCTCCCCTCTGTGCCTGTCCGCAATTTCCTTATACATTCAGAGAGCTCATACAATACACTGATCTGTTTCCTCCCATACCCTTTCGCTCCGCTGCATCCACTCATCCACAGCTGGGAAACCAGCTGATATGGAAATCCATGGGACATTTGAGGCTGATAACCTAAAATACAATAAAAAGGAGTCAAGCCAGTGGATGAACTAGTAAGTGAATTTTGGGCCATTTCTGCCAATAAGAGGAACTTGGACCGGTCTGATGGATTGTTCATATAAAAACAATGTAGGAATTGGCCATTTGACTGTGGATGTAAAACTAATAGCTACCCCGATGTGTTCAATATAGGAAGCCCAAACTCGAGATGTGAATTGATGTCCCCAATATGATATTATGTCCTCTGGGATGCCAAATATACGGAACACCTGGTTAAACAAGGCTTCCACAGTTTGGCAGGCTGTAGGCATACTCGGAAACACAATGAACCACACACCCCTGGAGAATCCATCAACTACAGTGAGGACAGAGAGGTCAGTAACGCAATCTAAGGTGATGTGAGACCAAGGACTTTCTGGTACGGGAAGAAGCATGAGCTTTCCTGTGGGTAGGGTCTTAGGCATCTTGCTTTGACTGCAAATTGAACATGAAGAAACATACTTATGAATATCGCTTGTCATAGCCCTGAACCAGCGAAGAATGAGCCCACTTCAACAGATGGTCACAGCACAAGGTAGGTAATGTTTTCCCGACAGACATTCCATTGGGATGACTGTGTCTTGTATGGCTTGTTTATTCCATCATCTATTTTATATGCACTTGTCTATTTAATCATCTATTGTAACTTGGACTTGTCGTATCGTTGTGAAAGTACAGCTCCTACCCCGATGTTAGCAGCATCAGCTTCCACGACAAATGGAATGGAAGGATCAGGATGTCGACGTATGCTAGTCGTGGTAAAAGCTTCTTTCAGTTTCCTGAATGCTTGATCAGCCTCCTGATTCCAAAGTAGCTTGGTCATTGCTCCTTTCAGGAGGGCTGTGAGAGGAGCTGCAATGCTGCTAAAATTCCATATGAAGCATCGGTAAAAGTTTGCAAATCCCAAGAATCTCTGGAGTTTTTTAACTATAATAGTAATGGGCCACTGGAAGATGGCTTTGATCTTCTTATCATCCGTAGTGATTTCACCATGGCTGATCACGTATCCTAGAAAAGTTATAGTTGGAAGGTGGAACTCACATTTCTTTCCCTTTACAAACTCAATAAACTTTTACTCTTTACTACTCAATGCATAAAGCTGTCTGTGTTTGATGTGTTCTCATTTTCCCACCACATCCATTTAGCAGTACTTCTGAATAACCGAAATGGCTTAAAACAGCTGAGGGGATGTTTGAAACTGAGTGATAAGATGTTCAGCAATTTATATATGATAATACAAGGCAGTAAATTAAATTGGGCTGAACTGGACAATAGTACCTGGCATGAAAAGTATGTCGTAGAGAGAGTAACAAAAAACTCAACCTCTCACCTCGCGCTCTGAGATGTCTCCGTCACTGTCTGTAGTGTCCTCTAGGATACTGCTGCCCTCACTAAAGTGTGTCACCCTGACCGGGTCAAACATCTCTTGAACATAATAACTACACAATGGAAAATCAGCTTCAAGTGCTGCATTGAGCAAGAGTGCACTGTAAATGGCCAGATATAAATGGCAATGTCAGTAGTAAATTTATATATGCAGTCATGGAACAGGACCTAGCTGTAGAGCACAGCTTTAAGGTGCATATTATGATGTGCTCTTACCAATAATCCTCCTGGCTGTGTCTTGCTCTTTTGGCCAAATGTTTCTCTTCCAAAGCAGACAGACCAGACTCGCTGCATATTACTCCGTGCACTATAAATAAACCACATGTATAATGCCTTGTAAACAATGGAAGAAGGGAAATTTGAATTGTGACTACTCTGTTAAAGGGGCGGATAAGGCACCCCACCCAAACCCCCCGAAAGCTGTTCTGTTATCCCTAATTGCTATGCAATAGTCCTGTGATTAACTCAAAGGCTGGAGAAGTTTCACCTTTCTCTATTTGAATCCTGAAGGCTGTTCGGTTCTGTCACCCACAATCCATCCTGTGTAATTAAATATTCACATCATAACTCGACCCCGTGTAAAAGGGCAAACTCACTCGGATGGGGGAAAGGATCACAGACTACCTGTACTGCTGCCGCAACTCTGCGGCCATTCCAACAACATCCACATACATTCCAGCAACATCCTATTATAGGACACAGTGTATCTGGCTTAAGTACACCCATTTAATAGCATGTTGGACCTTCTTTGGCCTCCAGAACTGCAGCAATTCTTTCTGGCATAGTTTCCACTATATGCTGAAAATGCTCTGCAGGAATCTTGGTCCAATCTTCATAGGATATTTTCTCTTAAATTACTTGGAGGGACTGACATGTTCTAAACTGCCTGTTATACCTTTACCCAGGGATGTTCTATAGGATTAAGATCTGGGGACTGTGAAGGCCAGGGAAACATTGAAAATTTGCTGTCTTGATACTGGAACAAATCCGTGATTATACAACCCTTGCGGCAGGGTTTCTTGTCTTGTTGAAAGTGTCCTTCTGCCATAGTTTAAGCAGCTGCATGAAGGGATGCACTTGGTCACAATACATAGGTAAGCCCTTCTGTTCAAACATCTACTGATTTCAGAGGACCCATGGTGTGCCTTCAGACATGTTAGTTGGAGCAACAGCATTGTATCTGGCTGCAATTTGCTTGACCGTGCGCCACATGATCATCAGAATGATTCTTGATGTCATCCTCTTCTGATCCCTTTCAAAATATTGGTCCTGGCTAGTCTGTTCCATGCCTCGTTCGCAGTTCGCTTCGCTCAGACCGCTTGATTTTCCCATTCTAATGTTTACATGGCGTTTTTTGCAATTAGTCAAAACTGACCTTTCATGACCTTCATTATAAACTTTTCTAAGCAGTCATGACCTCACCCTGTCATAATATTTACTATCAGATCTTCCCTGTGTCCAAAGTGATCTCATGGCAGGAATTTTCCCAAGTGTTTACATTAAAGGAATCTGACTATACTGATTACTCTTCGCCAGCTAACAGCAAATAAAAGATGCTAGATTTTGGATTATGTGAGTATATAACACGTGACTGTGTTTGTGTCAGAGAAGGGAGAGGAGAGGCTTTGTCTCCAGCCTCCCGCTGCTTGCCGCTGTTCAGCTTCACTCCTGAGATCCTTCTCGTTCTCCTTCTCACCATTGCGTCCCACTCCGCCAATGCTGCTGCAACTTCAAACGCTGACAAAGTGCACCGGCTCAAAGCGTGGTCTAGAGTCAAATTTGAACACGGGCATCTTCCTCATTGGCTCATCTCCTCAGAGGGGCAACACATGCACAGTTTCAGCTCCTATCGATACCCACGTAGAACCTTATAAAATCAAACTGACAATGACAAGGAAACCATATTTTCAACACCTCCAGCACAACAAGTAGTAGTTTTTAGCAATGCACTACTTTTAATGGTTGTTGAGCATCTGGAAAGAATGCAAGTCACCAGGGTAACATCATCAAGAAGCCCTTTTAGACTTACTTCCATCAGATGAATTCGGCCTCTTTTTTGCTTCAGTATTTGGGACTAATTCGTAGGAGGGCATTTTGCCAACATGAATCCCCTCTGCCATGTCATGCACTCTCTGCATCAGTTGTGGGCCATATCTGCTAGACCAAACATTTACATTCTGAATACTTTGGCTGAAGTTGTTATAATGTTAGTATAAAAATCAACACTTTTATCTGTATCTTAATTTCAGGCTGATTTAACAAGTAGATAAGATAACGTAGTGTGCGGTTGTCTTGGCTTGTCCTAATGGCAGTCAGGGGCCAAAACACTTACTGTAACACTTTATACTTATAACACATTTTCCTTAACTATTACAGATGCCGTTTAACAATGTTCTATTTTTAAAATATGGAAACAGCAACTCAGCACAGAAGGCGTTAGACCCTACCTGCATCCTAAGAACACATGGGTCACCCACACCATCGATAGAGACAACAGCTGATCTAAGTCTCTTGTTTCGTAATTTTCAACGTGCTTGTTTATGAATAACTTTCGAGCTAACCACTGCTTATCACTTTCAAAGTGTTGTCAGAATTTATTGATATGAAAGACTCTCGTCATGCTGATAATTGTCTGGTAGGACCAACTGACGTTATTGCCCGGACATACGCTCGGTGAGAAAAGCATTGTGGGAATTTCAAATATGGCCTGTGCAATGCTCGGTTTGCCTGCTAGTGTCGGCTTTCCTTGGACATTTACATTTACTGCATTTAGCAGACACTCTTATCCAGAGCGACTTACAAAAGTGCTTTGTTATTTATTCATAGAATACATCCTAGCCAGTCCAATAGGTTAGAGTCCAATATAGCAATGATCTAGAATACTGTAGAAATACAGGGATTACTGCTGATGCCTAGAAGTGTTAGATACTGGAGCCTTTCTCTATTCAGGCACCCAACGCAAGGTCTCTGCCTATCAGCCATGACATGGCGGCTTGACCACAAGCTGGTCGCCCTAGGTCATCCGCTCCCTCTTCTTGTCTCCTTTACCCCTCCCTTTCTCTCTCTCCGTCTCTCTTTAAGCACAGGAGTGGCTAATGGCGGGCAAGGGAACAGCTCGTGGCTCGTTCATGCAGAGAACATCTAATCTTTAATAACCTTGTCCCTTTCCTTTCTACGTAGACCCTTAGAACATGCCTCACTTTTCTCCATCATCCTGTAGATTTAGATAGTAGATATAGGACACATATATACTCTGTGCTTTCCTCAATAAAGTGGAACTCTCGATTCACTACCTTGGTGTCAGTATCTCTTGACTTCCCCGGATCCGGCTACAGAGGACGGAGGGCAGAGGGTAACTTGGAGGAGATTGAACCTGAAGGACTTGTCACTTTGAACCAGTTCCTAACAAGAAGTACAAAATACATAAGGTCTACCTTAAACATTGATAAGTGCAATAAACAATAAGTACTAGAGTACTACTAGACCAGCAAGTAGTAAGTTGCAGTAGTTTAGCTTTGAGATCACAAGAGACCGCACAAACACCTGGGTAGCTTCCTGCGAAAGAAAGGGCCAAATCCTTCGTATGTTACAAGGGAGAAATCTGAAACATGATTTGAAACATGAGTTGAGAATGACAACTGGTTGTCCAAAGTTATGATCGTGATACCAGGGAGTTCTCAAAGGGAACTGTGAGGTCCTGATAAGGGCTGGGAGTACCCGGGATGTACAGAAGGTTGCATGTTAGCTTGGACAGCTAGCTGGCTCATTCGCTTTCTATCCATCTTAAAACTGTCAAAGTCTCGAAGTAAACATCACTAGTGAATTATTCTACACATCTGGCATTGGCAGAGTTTTACAATAATAACATTTCACCGCAGTAGTAAAGCGATAAACACTTGTGTTATGTAGCCGACAAGCTCGCAAAATACACCAAGCCCGTTGTCATAACAACCAACAATAGCTTGCTCGAACTAGCCTAGCTAAGCTAACCTTAATGGGCTAACGAAGACTCATTTCTACGCCAGGCGCACATACTACAAATGCATATTAGCTACATAACTGTTCCAATAAATGCGTGTATTACCATGCTATTCATTAATTTTCCTGTATGTGCACAACTGTAGACCGGGGGTTCTTTAACGTAATCCTCTTCGCAATTAGCTTAGCTAGCTAATAAAGCTAAGCTAGTTAGCCAGCCTAGCTAACTAACTGATATGTTTCAATGTGGAGACGCAGTAAGAGTGTCTCTAATAATTTGGGTTTGTTTTCAGTCGGTACGTACACTCAAACGGTGTCATACAGTTATTGAATAAATCAGCAGAAGCTGTTATTAAAATAATTTTCTGCGTCTTTTCGAGGTCTTACCTTGACAGTGGTGAAGCTTAGCAGTGGTAACCTACATACGATTCGCATTAAATCAATTAAATACAAAAAAAACCCCATCTTTCTACGGTCAACCGAGAAGTCCATGTCTTTGTGAAATTTATTCTATGAGAATAATTTAATACTACTTGCTTTGGAAAAAGCAAACACTTCATGCCAAACTTAAAGTGTGCACGGCACAGTAATTGCTGTAGAAGACACATACATGTATTTTCACAATACACAGGCTGTTCATGTCTGTTCAGTACATATGGTTATATTACACCTTGCTTATGTGTAATATGGATATAAATGTTAAAATGTTCTATTACAGAACACGACACCTCTTGCGTTTTATATTGGTAAATCTCTGATATGACCACTGTAACATAAAGTTGCGGTTATAAATACGTGAAACATTTTGATCGACTGAAATGTAGCTGTATGTACATGCAATATATTTGTGATTATGTAAATTAAACAGCTATTCTTATTCTTATGGCTAGCTAAATAAATTGCAATTTCGTCGTCTTCAAAGCATGGCATGGTGTTTATTCATTCTTCGGCATACAAAATGACGCTTTTTCACGTTGTGGAACTACAATTATGGCGGCCTTTTTTCTTTAGCGTTTTAATGACGTAAAAGCAGAGTCTCACCGTAAAGTCGGGCAGGAGGATCTGGACTCATTTATTTCTTAGTATCTTCCGTCATCTAGCGGTCAATAACGGGTAGTCTTGAATTGATTTCTATCGCGTAATACTTTGGATATAAATGTTTAAATTTCCTGTTGCAGGACAGACAAAGTATAGTCAACCAGTTCTAACCTTTTGATAAAAACTTGAACTTCAAAGTAGATGAATCTATTTCCTTAAACCAATCAGATCACAGTTCATTTACATAACATCAATGCTTTGAGTGCTTTAGATATGAGAACATCACAGTGATCTTTCTGCTCACACATCAGTCAGTCTATAATTCTGTATTATGTGTTTCTATAGCTTCCAACTTTCATGAGTTCCTTGAATCTGTGGAGAAAAGTGCAGATCAATGTAGTTTCTTATTTGTGAACATTTATACATTCATTGTAATTTATTTATCATTTAAATGTTTTATTACTTTTAATTTATAGACATAAGGACACAGAAAACAGTTCATATACTGAATGAATTGTTACAAGGTAATATTTTCTAGACTGTGTTTACCATATGTTTTTATTTCTAAACGTTAATGCAGTGTGTTAATCTGTCACACCGAGGCAGAAGGGGTGAATCTGATATACCCCTCTTCCATTGTCAACTATTCAGAGTCCTCCAGTGGAGCTCATACAACTAAAGAAACACATACAGAGGTCACTGGAGGTTCTAAGTTACATCTAAAGTGGTCTAGTTGTGACGTTGCGAGGATAAGCAGGATGCGGGGACGAGGCACGATGAAACGCACTTTTGTTTTTGCAAACATGCAAAACATACAACAAAGCTCAAACACTATGCACATCTCAAACACCAACACACGTACTATGACACACGAGACATATATACACCCAAGCCGATTACACATAACAGAGAACAGGCGAACGACACGAGAGGGTGTGGCAACACAGACGAACACACACACACCAAGATCTTTGAGGAGGGGGCGGGGCCACAACATGACACTAAGCCTGTACACACTGTTCCAACACTACCCTGTAGGGCACCATCTCCATGGAAGTATATTTTTAAAAGCATGTTTGATAACCATATTTATACTGGAACAATTTAATCAAATGAGTTGTGTTTTTTGGTCCTCTCTAAGACGGTTCGGATGCCGATATTCAGATTTGAGTCTGAGCAAGTTGAGAAAGCCACTGTGAGGGTTTCTGGGTGCTCTGGAGGAACACCCAGAAGTTGTACACCTGCACCATGCCTGAGACCCCTCTGCCCCTGACACAACTGCCCAGGAATGTGGGCATGTACCTAGACTATGAGGATGGACAGCTGTCTTTCTGTTACATACTAATATATCTACATATTTATCGGAAACCTCCGGGAGAAGAAGCTGTATCCCCTTTTTGCGCTGCTGGACAGACACACTTATGACACTGTACTCATCAAAAGCAGCACCAGAGATGCACTGAGTCATATCCCGCTACACACCTCTCAGACCAGCTTGTTTGCACATTTTGTCATAAAACTTAAGATGTCATTTGTTGCTGTTATATATAAAATTACCAAATTAAAAAATAAATAAATCAAAAAGTACTTGTGGCTAGAGAAGCACAGCCAATCACATAAACAAGATATAATGTCAGTAATGTTTGCGGCAGGTGTTTCAAATGTGCCCAGACTCATATTCAAAAATATCCATGTTTCAACAGTTTGAAGGTGGCCATGACACTAACAGTCTGGTGGAAATTCCACAAGATATCAAACTCCATACTCACACGAACTATTCATTCTCCCATTTGGAACAATCCAGGCTTTACCATGAACAAAAATATTAAACTTTACATCTTGGATAGAAAAAGGCATTACAAACCTTAAACATATTTATCCTAAGACTTGTTTCATGTCACGCCCACAACTAGCCCCAAAATATGCTATAGAAAGCCCCCAGTTCCAACAATACCATCAGCTAAGATCACCTATGTGTTCAAAAATCAATTCCGATACCTACATCCATATCAGAATTTATAAACAAACATTCTTAATACAAAAAACCTATTATCTAAGATATACAAAATAATAGTGAAATCAAATCTCACAGTTACTCTCCCATCGAGACAATAGGAGGAACATTTATTACTAGCCCCTGACGCTGCAGTTTGGATTAAAATTTGTAATAATAATTACCACATGACAGCAGCACTAACCTACAATGCATTCAGTACAAAATAATACAGAGTACATTATACTACACATTGGATGTTTAAAATTGGTTTCACAAGCTCAGCAATCTGTACATACTTTACTCAAATCACAGTTGACGATTACATTCACGCCACGTGGCAGAGCACACCTATCAAGCAATTTTGGCAAGTCGTCATCAAGTTCGAGTTCAAGTTCAAGTGGTTTTATTGTCATTTCAGCTATATATACAAGTACACAACAAAAACGAGACAACGTTCCTCCAGGGCCATGGTGCAACATAAAAACAACAGTGCAACAGACAACATGCTACACAAGTGCAAACAGTCCAATATAGTGCATCACCAACATATCCCATGCTTTAAATAACCATATCCATCCAACACCCTCTTTATGTCTCCTAGGAGACATATCATCAACCAATATGACAGGATACTATGTATAACATTATTATATTGATATAATAAAAATATTCTTGCAAAAAAACAACAAACAAAAAACATACTCATGAACTGGAAAACAAAAAATAATATTAGTGTCACCCAATAGAAAAATCTATTGATAGAGTATATATATCAATAATTCTCAGAATTAATCAATAACAGAACCAATAATCTAGACTGGACACCTTTGATAAAATCCATACAGAGCCAATCCATAAACGATAAATATCACACTCTAATACGTGTACATATACAATCCAACATACATGTACTCGCACATAACCACACACACACACACACACACATCATTCCTGTAATGGTGCAGATGGCAAATACTTAAAAATATTCTATATACATTTTGCGTTTGTCTGTTCATCTGTCTGTCTTATTTTTAATAATAAAGCTCTAAAGGTCCACTGATGGGGGGTAATAAATTCATATATTTATTTCTCCAGATTTCTAACTCTGAGAGAAAAAAAACGTCCTTTTACAAATTGTACCTCGTTGTGGACCTCGGCTAGGTTTACATTCCAGGTGATTATTTTTAAGTTATAAATAAAAATAAATAAAAAATAAAGTGTAACAGTTCCCGATGAGGCGGTATGGTGGTAGCGGGCCAAAAAAATCAAAATCTTCAATATGTCGCATGTAATTTACTCTAAATAAAAAGATTTAGATATGATTTACATACGAGTTATATTTTTAGGCCTACTAAATGTATACTTTAAATACATTTATTAATTAGCACAGATAATATATCTGCTCTTTATACTTGGATTTCTAACCTACATATTTAAAAATTTAACTGATGTATTTATTTCTGCAGATTTCTAACTCTGAGAGAAAAAGACGTCCTTTTACAAATTGCACCTCGTTGTGGAACTCTACTAGGTTTAATTCCAGGCGAGTATTTTTAAGAGGCTAGATTTGTGCTCACAAGCTGCGATGGTGGTTTTTTCATAGCTTCTAAAAGAAGAGGCTGTGGTCAGGGTGGAGTGAATCTTTGATAACCAAGATTGTTGTTGTTTTGGCCTTCGAATAGACAATGGCATTACCCAGTGTCAGGTCTTTCTCAGTAAACTGCAGAGAATGATATAGAGGGCAAGAAATGGTCAAGCACAGTTTAATTGGGTGTGTGTCTGTGAAAAACACTAGAGCTCTCTGATACATTTTTCGTTCAAGATTTAAATAAGATTTAAATGCAAATAAACTGCAAACACAATTACTTTTAGAAGTATCATCCAGTTTGTTTTCACAATTGCCAAAATGTAATGAATCACAGCCAGTGTTCTAAAACAGAGCTGGAATGTATTCCTGGCTGATGTGCCCTGTTTCTGGTTATATAAAAAAATAAAAATAAATAAAAAAAAAATTGGTGGATGAATTTTCAATGAAAGTGCTTCACTCAGCAGCCATTAATGATTCTTATATCCAGTATGAATAAATTGAAATTCCTATCCTCGTATCAGGTGCAGCAATTATGTGTAACAATTGTGAAGCAAAAAAGCAAAAGCAAAATTGTAATATAACAATATAGGTAATATAGAACTTGATCTAATGATATTAATTAGGCTATGCAAATAACACAACTACTTCGGTAGTACATCATTTATGCCTGTTGAATAGGCAGTTTTCTGCTTTGCAGATATTTGAAATCTTTTACTAATCTTTCCCCAAATCCAGTAGGAGCTGCCTTTTACATTAACATGCCAGGATACACACTCACTGGATGTTTAATCTTTCTAATGGTTAAGCTATATTCTTATAGTCAAGAAAGATATTTTTTAATTATTAATCAGTTAAAAGGATTTCTTACTGTAGGCCTATTATAAACAACATGGAGGAAATTAAAATAAAAATACTTGAGTTAGACAGTGGACACAGGTTGCTAATAAATCAAGTAAATGAAACTGGATGGACTGCTTAATTATGTAACAACACAACATTTATGGCGACGAAGATGTTTCACACATATACATTCTTACGTGCTGCTGACCTCGATATCCATATTTCACATTGATACTGTAACACTATAGATGAACCTAAACCTCACATTCTCGTCACGTTGATAAGCTTTTTGAAAGTTTTCTAAGTGTGTTTCCAAATTGCCTTTGACTGCTGTATGCCTAATTGCGGCATTTAGCACCTCATTTCGTCTCTAATTTTTGACATGTACTCTTGACATAAGTCTTGCATAAGTGGAAAGTCGATCAGCCCCCGTTTAAAAATGGTAAGCTTTTACTGTCACGTTAATAACATCACGCACACGCACACATAATGCTTCGACTGTCCTACACTTTAAATATCTTTTGCACATTATGGAGGGTGAGCATAGTTACCAGTTCCCTTCATGCAAAAGGGTTGTCTTAGGTTATTGTAAAGTCTAATGCACATTTGGAATGATTAAAAGTAGTTTATAATCAATACGAAATTTTACTGGGAGCCAAAATAAAGCAGCTAAGATATGATTGATGTGATCAAATTTTCTAGCTCTATTAAGAACTATGGCTGCTGCATTTTGAACTCGCTAGGCACTTTAGGCACTTAATAGCACAGCTAGATAGTAAGGGATTACAGTAGTCCAATATTGAAGTAATAAATGCATGGACTACCTTTTCTGCATTATGTGTGGAGAGCATGTTCCTAATCTTTGAAATGTTTCTAAGGTGGAGAAAGGGGGTCCTAGAAACATTATTTATTTACATGAGCTTCGAACGAGAGACTGGGATCCATAACTCCAAGATCTTTAATTGTTAGAGAAGATGTGATTGGGAGACCATTGAGGTTCATTGAGTAATTAGAGAGTGGAGACCTAGCTGACTCTGGGCTTAATAGAAACATCTCTGAATGTCTCTGAATGTTAGAAATTAATTAAAAATACTAATGTCAATGTATTTACAACGCATGTATTTAGGACGTAATTTTTTCAATCACAACAAAATATGTTGTTGTATTTTTTGCATTATGCTTACTACAGAATTAACAGTCAACTGTTCAGTGACTTTGCATGTAGAGTTGTAACACTGCTTATTACTAGAACTGTGGCTAGAATCAAAATCAACGCTAGTGTCGTTCCTAAACCCCAATCAGCTAGTCGTAAAGTTAACATTCAAATAGAAAATAAAGATGCAGACTTCAGAATTAGTTAAAGAGAATAGCTGAGAGAATAGAATAAATTATCCGTTACTACCCCTGTCTTTTATCATCCCTCCATCCCTCCATCCCATGCCATCTTCCTCTATTATTTGCTTTTCTATTTTGTTCTGGTATCTCCTTATCTCTTTTTAAAAAAAAACATTGGCCAAAAGACTAACTAAAACACTGACATACTTAAGACCTTTAATATTTTATTGATTAAAATATAACATTAAAAGGAGAATGTTACTTATTTCACCCTGACTGTCCACTTATATACCTGTTTTGAGTATGATTTTCCTTGTTCAAGTGAAAACAGTAACAAATGTAGCATGTCACAAATATATACATGACTATGTATGAAAAATGAAAGACATCAACATGAAACACTGGAGCTGATTTCAGTTAAGCACCTAGTTATGGAAACTATAAAGACTAACATTGTCATAAAAATGTTGTGAAAGTTAATGCTTAGAAGATTACAAGTGGCTAAGACATACCTTGTTATAGGCTGTGCTTACTGATGTACACCAGGTGGACATAGTGTCAAAGCAGAGGGTCTGATGGAGCAGGTGGAACATCAACATTTAAAACAAAAATGAACTGCTTGTATTTAGTGAACTAAATAAAGCATAAGCGTCCTATGCATGGCATACAGATCCCTATAAGCTTTGATAAAATCCATCCTCATGTAAAAGATGTATTGTCCCAATCATAGTAAGTGAAAACTATGACATAAAAAACTTTCTTTACCTAATATAAGCAGGCAATTATCTTTTAATTTGACCTACCCCAGTAAATCACGGTACCTAAGTTGATGAATAACAGGAATAATCACAAACTTCTAATGAAGCAAAGTAATATATAATTACAATTATAAAGGACTAATTTGGTTCGTTTCCCCCAAAGACATTAGAATGTTCTTTATATAACAGGTGAAAACGACCTACACCAATGTGATATACAAACCAATCCTGCTTTTATTACACAGAAGAGCTGAGCAATTATGGGGAGGCACCCTAAAAAGTTGAGGGTTGAATTACCTGTCAATAAACAAAGTACAGAATAGAAAAGCAAAACTATTCTGTTGCATCGTCTTTGAATTGATTCTGCAAGGAAAATGTTGATATGAATAAATGCTTGCATTCCTTTTTGATACAAGTCAAAAAATATCTTTAAAGTGGTTCAAACATAAGAACTATGTGCATTCCTTCACAAAAATATACAAACCAATGAAAAAATCTCCCCTAATATGTTTATATACACAAGTGTCTGTGGGAGCCCCAAAGCTATATTATGCATTCAAATAACAAAATATATATCACAGTCCCTACAAAAAATGAAAGTAAAAAAGCAAACAAAAGAAATGCGGTGCAAATTTAGAAAACGCATACAACTTCAGGAACAAATCCTGTCACAACACAACGGAAGTGCTGTTTCCGGAGGACACGGAAAGGGGTGGACTTCTATGAGATTAGCGTGAAGTCTATTGGAAGTAGTGACAACTGAGTAAAAAGGGTTGTTTTTTTTTCCAGTTACCACGGTGTTATCAAGGGTAGGTATGTGATACAGAATGGAAGACTGACCTATTCATGCTCTGCATTCTTGCATATTTATTTATTCATAAGGCAGCCTTAAAAACATGGGATGGAAATCCCATTTAACACAATATGCACTGTTTTACAGTCAGAGTGAAATAAGTAACATTCTCCATTTAATATATATATTTTAAATGTTAAAATTCTTAACTATGTCAGTTAAGCTGCCAAAAATGCCCCTTTTGAAATTTGTATTTCTAATGTCACAAGAACACTTTATTTACCTATCTCTGCCTATTCAGCCTATAGAGGTTTAGCACACCCACTTAAATTGCCTTTCTCAGGCAATTCAGCTCTGAGTCAGTTTTGAATGAAGCACAATACAGGGCAGCCAATCATAAAGGAGCTCATTTATCTTACATCCGTCTTAAAGGTGCAGTAGCAACAGGTGCCTGTTGAATTCCAAGCGATATATTTATAGAGGTTGGAAATTGGTTGTGTAAAAAAAAAAAAAAACAGGCTGAAAACGAGTCGTTTCCGCTCTGTGAATTGGGAGAAAGGGACAGTGTGTGGAAGCCCAACCCCAGTCATATAGGTTTGCTTCTAACAGTACCATTACCATCACCCACTCTGTTGCACTAGTTTGAGTGTATTAGAACTAGTAGCAATGCTGAAGCATTACATGTATCTATAACAAATATTCTGACCATGATGAAGTGATAGGTTTGTTAAGGCAAACTGTGTATGCAATACATGTTGCTTAGGTCACTTGCTCCAATTGTACACAACTCTAAAGCTACACAACTGTACATTAGTTAAAGTCTACACAGTGTCAGTCATGTGAAGTACAACTGAAAGTTCCCCTGTTGTATTCTTCCAACAATCAAGTTCTGCGTAAGTGGGGGCAAAATAATATGACCTTCACATCAAAGAACATTTTAAACAAATGGACTCTCTTATCAGTGGAGGATGCACTTGCTCAAACCTTTCCTTTAGATTCCTTTTGTACACACTACAGACTGTGACCTCGAGATGCTTGAATGAATGTTGAACATTCACACTTGTGTAGGAGTGCCGACTGTCAGCTAATGCATCATGATGAGCCTATCCTTTTTGAGTTACTTATTGAGATCATTCTCATAGCGAGTTCATTACACCTTGTGTACTCGATGTAGTGCGGTGAGCAGTTTCAATCTTAGTTACAATCTTAGTTATCAAAGACTCACTCCACCGACCAAAGCCTCTTCTCTTAGACAACATGACAAAACCATCCCAGCTTGAGAGCAAAAATCGAGCCTTGTAAGAGGTGTTATGTTCCATAGGCAGATTGACATCTTAATGCGATACACATGAACTCAATTTTCTTTGCATACATGTACATTGCACTTGTAATGTTTCTGATATTGCTTCTATCCTGAATAGCTCAGTCAGTAGAGCATCAGACTTTTAATCTGAGGTCCCTGTTCAAGTGAAAATATTGTTCTTTGCCACTAAAGTGTGCTTGAGAAGTTTCTTGAAATACCTCTAGATCAACCTAAGTCAAGGGACAGGACCCTGTTGCCTTGAGCCTTGCCGATTAAACTGACATTTCACATCCGTTTCCCCCAGCTGTGATGCTGTGCATTGGCTGTCATCCCAGGTTAGGCTAGCTAGTTCTGCTGGCAAGCTTGAAATATCAAAATCCTTCCTACTTTAAAAAAAATCAACACTTCTGAGCCTATCATTTTTGAGTTAATTACTGAGATCATTCTCACAGCAAGTTCATTACACCTTATTCACTTATTGTAGTTCGGTGAGCAATTTCTATATTGGATGAGAGAAGGAGCAGACTTGTTCAAGTCACAGAATCCATTTACACTTAAAAAACAGGAGCTTGTCAGTGGAGGGTATACTTGCTCACACCTTTCTTTTCGATTCCTGTTGCATAAGGGAATAAGGGACAAGGGAAGTCATTTTGGAACAAACCTGTGAGGCAACTGTCTTTGAGGCAAAGTGTCTGTATCCAGGGAAGAACATGTGCATGTTCAAGTGCTTGCCCTGTACTTCATTCTCTGAAGTTTACTGAGAAAGACCTGACAGCAGTTGAACACCTTTGGTTGTTGTCTGCTACCTTGTCTCTGTCTCTCTCTGTGTTCGCATGATAGGCACCACTGCATGCCATGCACCAGGCCTCCTTTCTTGTGAGGCTGTCCCTCATGACATCTATGGAGTGCATAATTGAAGACTAAGTAAAAGGATTCCCTTAAGATCCGAATACCTTTGGTTGTTGTCGTACATCGTCTCTGGGTCTCTCTGTGTTAAATGCAGTCTGCTCAGGTCATGGTGTTGACAGCTTCTAGTATTTTCACTAGATCCAAAGCAGTGTCAAACCTGTTTTTACATTTAAATGTTTTCACTTGGTTTTACATTTTAATGTTAACAATATAAGAAACAATACACATTATAAACATTAGGTAGCTACATATTTGTACTTCTTGTATAAACTAAGAAAATAATAGAACACTAATTTAGTTGTGTGACATATTGACACCTGAGCAAGACATGAGTGAGGGATAAAAAGGCAGGATATTAGTCACACAAAGCACTGCCAAAAAGTTTTAAAAACACAGATGTGGGGAAGCTCATGAAGACAGGCTCAGCTTTAGTCCACAGTATGCTAAATGGGAAACACTGGAGGATGGTACATGAGGGGTTTAAATAGGGAGAGAGTTAATTAGTAGCAGGTCATCGTGATGGTTGATAAGTGTGTGATTGTGAACCGAGCAGTGGTCGTGGTAGGTGATTTGTGCGGATATGTGTGTACGTGTCTGTGTGTGCGTTCCTGGTTGGGTGCGGAACAGAACCTGACAACTTGTTTCCACTTGATATCAGAATTAGTTGAAGAGAATAGCTGGTCCTGTCCTTTATTGCAACTTAAATATAAACATGCTTTTGAGGGACCCTCTGGAGAATGTCTGAGGGGTACACAAGAGTTTAATTCTTATAAACTTTTTCAAGGGCAATTATGTAAACAACCCTCCTTTTTTTCCATATTGTTCTTTGAAGTTTCCACCATTATGCTCAAATTACACATGACATTATAAAAGCTAGTCACCTATGAACCTGCGGGCTTATATAGAAGGGAAAATAAACTATGGACTATTCGTGCTCTGCATTCTTGCGTATTTATTTATACTAGGTGGTACATAACGCAGCCTAAAAAACATGGAATAAAAATCCCCATTTAACACAATTCAGGTTCTGTCTAAATGCATGGCTAGCTAGCTAGTTATTTTATAATCCCATTTAGAACATATATCGTCGCGAATGTCCTGAACAAAATGCGCTGTACATTCAGAATGTTTCTGAGACAAAAAAAAATAACATATAATTACTATCCATGGTATAATTGACTGTGTTGCAGACAACATAGGCAAGGATTAGACTGAAAAATGTCAGAGTATTTTTAATGCTGTTTATTGCTGTCGTCAGAGGTTATGCAGCCATATCCTCCCTAGCAAGTACGGCGTCTAATACCTGCAGACACAAATACCGTGTTGAGCAATATTTAATTACATCTACTTGAAATGCATATTTAATTGCATTGTTAGTATTTATGGAAAACAAGTGTTAGGATTGCTCTGCTGCATTGCAGACTTTCTCACTCTAACAACTGTGGATTCCATCTCCTCAATCAGTTGGCCCATATCATATTCACAGGAACCATATTCCATCTTTATAAAAGAATTCAGTTTCACCTCCAACTATGAAGAGAAACAGTGTTAAGCAATATTTAATTACATCTACTTGAAATGCATAGTTCATAGCATTGTGAGAATTTATGGAAAACAAGTGTTAGGATTGCTCTGCTCCACTGCAGACTTTCTCACTTTAGCAAACACGGCTTCCAGGTCCTCAATACACTTATCCCTCTCATTGATATTCATATCTTTAGGTTCCACCTGTAGATATGAGTAGAAATATTGTTGAACAGTATTTAAATACATTTAATTGAAATATGACTTTAATTACATTTTGATACATTTGTAATTTAGAATTTGTATTGGACTGGAAAGGAAACAAATACAATTTTTATCGCATAGCCGTAATCACATAGCCTGCAGGCCTAATGATGTAAAAATGTGCCCCCAAACATCAAATGTTCAACAGAAATAACAGGACCTGACACACTAAGGTACCGTAGACCCATTCAAATTGTGCTATTGGAATAATAAATTCCAATGCATTCAGTCATTTTAGCTAGTGTTGATTTTGATTCTCGCCACAATTATACTAATAATCAGTGTTACAACTCAGCATGCAAAGTCACCGAACAGTCGACTGTTAATTCTATAGTAAGGAGAATGTAAAACAAACAAACAAAAAACCCACCAACAGTATTTTTTTTTCCTGTAACTGACAAAGATTGCATATGCTAAATGTATGTGTCCTAAATATATTCTAAATACATTTACATTAGTGTTTTTAATTAATTTCTCGAACATTTGTTGAAATGCATTTGTAATTTATATTCAAAGACATTTCAGTGTACTTAAGTACAAGCATTCAATTAGCATCACTGTTCACCATAGCTGTTTTTCCATTTTTTGTGGCTTTTGTCCATTGCCACAGTATGGCTTTAAATCATTTGTCTTGGTTCTACTTTACTTACTATGGCTGATTGAGTTCTCTGAGTAGTGAAGTCCTTCTTCATTAAACGCTTTGGTCTAGTATCTGTTTAAAAAGTAACAGAAAATGTCTTATTAGCATTGTATAGATACTTAGAACACTGCTACGTAGATCTCTCTCTCTCAGACAGACACACACACACACAGTTCATCCAAGAAGTCATCCTCTATTCTGGAAGGGTTCTGGGCTCGTGTTTTTTTGTTTTTCTTTTTCCCATATTTACCAAATATCCCGTGCTTTTCCTTTTCATATTTCTCAGAAGGAACATGTTCCTTGCGTCTTGGATTGCAATTGTAACTACCGCACTGACCCATAATAAATTTAGTGTACCCGTTATCTGTGATCTGTAGTCTAAAAATGGGTCACAGAAATTGTTCATTTGAAAAATCTGTTCTTTGACTACATCATAATCGCTTATGATGTAGTCAAAGAACAGATTTTTCAAATGAACAATTTCTGCATTATGACATCACACGCCACCCACTGAAATAAAAGCTGAGGATGTCATTGCAGAGGTAGGAGGAGCCAGAGTAGAATATTACAGAATATTACATTGCTTGAATAGTGGCTCTGTCTGCCCTGGGGGTATTATTGAAACCCAAAGGCTGAAAGGATGGGGAGAGAGAGAGAGAGAGAGCGAGCGAGTGAGCATGTGTGAACATATTCTTGTCACGGTACGCCCCCCCCCCAAACGTCTCCCCGTGTGTGTTTGCTTGTGTGTGTGTGTGTGTGTGTGTATTCATCCTTGTGGCCATGCTCCCTTGTGTTTCACGGCTGCCCTTCATTGTGTTGTTATTGTTTGCGTATATAAGTCCTTTGTGTAAACGTTAACGTTGTCAGTGTTTGATCCCACGATAGCCTTAGTGCTACGTTGTCTTCCATGTCTCTAAATAAACATCGTTGTATGCATCATTGCTCCTCTTTTGTATCCTGCCAAGCCTCCCTGTGTTACAATTATGATAAAATTTGATAAAATACTAGATCATAGATTGCAGTCTGAAGTACTTATGACCTGCTGAGAGTTAGCCTGATTTGACTTAGCCTGTTCCTAACCTTTGTTTAGTATGTTGCATAAAAGCTCATGGAAATATTTCAGATGTAATATACATGTAACTGACCTAGTAGAGCAAAATTACAGAATTGTAAGGAGGAAGTGACGTTCTTGGGGCATATCATTAAAGGGGGAAATACACACAAGCTGTCTCAAAACCGACCACAAGCCATAATTTCGCTACCTAAACCATAGTGGCATACTCCCCTCTTACTGTTTTAGTCCCACACGCATTACACCGAATACTGCAGGACCAAAGAGTGTCACACTTATCAGCCCAATGGTAGCTGAGATACCACACCACCCTCTTAGATATGCCTAATATAACTGTCAAAAGGTGTATAACACTGAACCCAGCTACACTCCTTCCTACGGAGGAGGATGGAGATCCACAAGACTGCACAGCAGTCTTAGCTGAAGTATATATACCGCGGGTTGATCTCTTTGAAGAAGCCATAAGTAACCCAGACCTATGCCTCTATGTGGATGGGTCAGCATGCAGGGACGACACAGGGGTCAATAGGGAAGCATACGCTGTAGTAACAGATCATGAAATACTTAAAACAGAAGTATTACCATCCTCCTATTCAGCGCAGGCTGCTGAACTAGTAGCACTGATGGAAGCATGCAAACTAGCTGCAGACAAAACTGTTAATGATTTTGGAGCCATATGGAAACATAGGCAATTCCTGACAAGCTCGGGTAAATATATTAGACATCACCATCTTGCTAGAAGCCATTTCGCTGCCAAAGACAATTGCAGTTGTTAAGTGTGCAGCTCACAGGACTACAGAAGACCAAATCAGCAAGGGGAATACTTTTGCAGATAGAGTAGCAAAGGCAGCTGCAACTAAAACCGCTGTGCAAGCAATACAGGAAACCGCTGCTACCCCGCAGGCCACATTACGGGAAATTCAGTCAGGGGCTACCGCCACTGAAGGCACCAGGTGGAGACAACTAGAACCTCCTGTTAACAACCCACGCTGCTGTCAAAATAGAAGGACGAGGAACCTGGGTACATCACACACACCGTAAGAAGGCTCCGACACCAGCCCCAACTCCAAGCAGCAGCACCCAAACAGACTAGGTCAGAACTGTGTTGAGTAGGGTGTTAAAGGCAAGGCCTACCCTTTCGACACTCGGAACCGTCAAGAGACGGTAGAGAAAATCAGACACAGCTAACACAGTCAGAACATAGACTGAATATTAATATGGATGAAGAATCCCATGACTTATGAGAAGACTTGTTACCATTTCAGGGTCCCAACGCCACTGAAGCAGAATGATTAGCAGCTAAATGCCAACAAAATACAGCGTGTATGTCAGCCCTTGTGCATGCCCAACATATCGAGCAAGAGTACCTGGTGTGCCAGCACACCAGTGTTCCAAGGACTGTAATCCCTCTGAAAAACGCAGACGTAGGAGAAGTGAATATGACAATCTCTATGTGCCAGATTATTAACCAGACCTCAAACTGTCCCAGTCCCACTAACCCCGCACCACCGAAAATGATGCTGCATGTGGCAGCTAGTAAGGGTCAGATATTTGTATAGCAGATGAAGCAGCAGGTGCCGGAAGTCTGGTCCAGATGCATCGATTATGTGCAGGTGCACAGCAATGGCACTTGCAGTGACTCCAATAGCAGTTCCCTGTGGAATTGCTCCATGACAACCCTGCAGGGGTATTGGAATGTAATGTGGGTCGGTGGTTCGGTGGCCTATGGCGAATTGCCACAGAACTGGACTGGTTGTTGTTATCCAGCTGTAGTGCGCCCAAGGACGCAGGTGTATACACTTCCCCATGCCAAGCAGCACAGGGTGAGGAGAGACATAACCAGCACAGACTATTGTGGTAGAATTCTGAGGGACCCATGGACCACTCCGGGTGAAACCATTGGTTGGTCCCTTTTCCTGGGCGGTGGCACAGTAGCAGCCCTGCAAAAGATCAATGGCTTAGCTTATCAGTTACTGCAAGTAGTTAATGACACCTTAGCAGCAATAGGTGCCTTAAAGATAGAACAACAAGTGATAAGGGCAGCAGTGCTTCAACATAGAATGGTATTAAATCTCCTAACCATGAAGGAAGGAGGAGTGTGCAAAATGATTAACACTTCCTGCTGTTTTTACATTCCAGATCTCAGCGCTAATATTACTGATTATATGAATCTTATGTGATCTGCCTTCACTCCGCAGCCTACAGTTCCAGTAGCGGCTGTAGCGTTGCCCATTCTGCTACTCATTCTTCTTCTTTTTCTTCTTCTTCTGTGTTTACCTCCTTTTTTGTCATTGTGTGTCAGACGTCTTTCTAGTGTGTTCACCATGCCAGCGTTCAGCGGCCATGCCAATGACCAACCCCAGCTCTTTGAAGACATTCTGCTCCCCAAGATGGGCGGTGCTGGTGATCCACATGAAGACATTGTAGTGCTATTTGCTGAATAAATGTGTGATAATGTGTGATATAGGGGGGAAATGTTGTGGAAATTTACCTTACTTCATTTTGTGGAAATTTACTTTGCTTTATTTTACTTTGCTTTATGTTTCTATAGTCACAGCATAACAGTCTGCAGATAAGCGTGTGAGTCAGGGACACCAGCTGCTCACATACCGTTCTAACCATAGAGATAGAAGAAGCCTTCAGCGCTCAGGCTGACCAAAACATGAATTAGCCGATACTCTGTAGGAGTCGTTTTTCTTTTTTTTCTCTTTCTTCTGTTCTCTGTATAAGGGGAGGGGGACCGTACTGCGCGTCAGTCCTCTTACTCTGTTATACAGGGGACAGAACTCAATAAAATTTTACTCTTTACTACTCAATGCATAAAGCTGTCTATGTTTGATGTGCTCTCATT
Source organism: Electrophorus electricus (assembly GCF_041902795.1). Taxonomy (NCBI): domain Eukaryota; kingdom Metazoa; phylum Chordata; class Actinopteri; order Gymnotiformes; family Gymnotidae; genus Electrophorus; species Electrophorus electricus. The sequence continues at coordinate 94,943 of NW_027658800.1, read as the reverse complement.
TTCCCACCACATCCATTTAGCAGTACTTCTGAATAACCGAAATGGCTTAAAACAGCTGAGGGGATGTTTGAAACTGAGTGATAAGATGTTCAGCAATTTATATATGATAATACAAGGCAGTAAATTAAATTTAGCTGAACTGGACAATAGTACCTGGCATGAAAAGTATGTCGTAGAGAGAGTAACAAAAAACTCAACCTCTCACCTCGCGCTCTGAGATGTCTCCGTCACTGTCTGTAGTGTCCTCTAGGATACTGCTGCCCTCACTAAAGTGTGTCACCCTGACCGGGTCAAACATCTCTTGAACATAATAACTACACAATGGAAAATCAGCTTCAAGTGCTGCACTGAGCAAGAGTGCACTGTAAATGGCCAGATATAAATGGCAATGTCAGTAGTAAATTTATATATGCAGTCATGGAACAGGACCTAGCTGTAGAGCACAGCTTTAAGGTGCATATTATGATGTGCTCTTACCAATCATCCTCCTGGCTGTGTCTTGCTCTTTTGGCCAAATGTTTCTCTTCCAAAGCAGACAGACCAGACTTGCTGCATATTACTCCGTGCACTATAAATAAACCACATGTATAATGCCTTGTAAACAATGGAACAAGGGAAATTTGAATTGTGACTACTCTGTTAAAGGGGCGGATAAGGCAACCCACCCAAACCCCCCGAAAGCTGTTCTGTTATCTCTAATTGCTATGCAATAGTCCTGTGATTAACTCAAAGGCTGGAGAAGTTTCACCTTTCTCTACTTGAATCCTGAAGGCTGTTCGGTTCTGTCGCCCACAATCCATCCTGTGTAATTAAACATTCACATCATAACTCGACCCCGTGCAATAGGGCAAACTCACTCGGATGGGGGAAAGGATTACAGCTTACCTGCACTGCTGCCGCAACTGCGACCATTCCAACAACATTCACATACATTCCAGCAACATCCTATTATAGGACACAGTGGGCTTAAGTACACCCATTTAATAGCATGTTGGACCTTCTTTGGCCTCCAGAACTGCAGCAATTCTTTCTGGCATAGTTTCCACTATGTGCTGAAAATACTCTGCAGGAATCTTGGTCCAATCTTCATAGGATATTTTCTCTCAAATTACATGGAGGGAATGACATGTTCTAAACTGCCTGTTATACTCTTACAGCCGCTTTGAAATACAAAGAAAACATATTTATCTTCCACTCCACTCAAGGATGGCCACACTTGGAATTTCCCTTGGCACATTTAAAACATTGTGTGAGCCAGATAGCTTCTGTTTTCAACCTTCCAATGCTCTGAGTATTAGTGTTCCATGCATATGAGATGCTTCAACACGTCCATGCGTGTTGTAAAGAAACAGAGTGTAAGCAGTATTAATGAAAGTGCATCTCTACCTCAAACTCACCAGTGTAACAATTACAGTTTGTGAAATCTAATTTTAAATGGCGATCAGCCTTCTTAACAAATCTCCAATAACAAATAAGCAGAACTCACCTTGTTAAGTGTTTGTGTTTGTGTGTGTGTGTGTGTGTGTGTGTGTGTGTGTGTGTGTGTGTGTGTGTGTGTGTGTGTGTGTGTGTAGTTTTAAGCATAGCAAGGCACTTCAGGGTTGCCAGGTGGAGCCTTCCTGAAGACCCTGATACTGAAACAGCATTAAAAGCTGCAATGGCACTGTAGTTGTATTTATCTGCACTAATACAGCTTTGAACTATTGCACTCTTACATACAGTAAGTTTCTGTGTACCGGTGTACATTTCTGTGTACCTTTAGTAAATAAAGGGATTCTATTCTAATATTACAAGTGCTAGAAGTGCTGAAACTCCAAACAGTGAAGAAACCAGTGGAGCTTAATGACTGGTCAGATGAAGAGAGTGAAGTGAGGAGTTTCCTTCAGTGTCTGCCATGCCCCAGCTGAGGTGAGTGTGAAGCTTTTATTAGTACTATAGGAGTTGTGTTTAACTTTGAAACTGATGGTGTCACAGCCATTTGTGGCCGAGAGTCTAGAAGAGCATAATTGGCTGTACTCTTAGGGAGAGAGGGAGTGGCATACGCTCTCTCTCCTGTCAATTACAGAGACACCGTGCAATCAAGGGCGTCTATAAGTTCACGCGTCAGAAGGGGGAGGAAAAGACTATTTTCTGAGTACTTAGAATAACATTCCGTATTTTTTGGAGAAAGTTTTCTAGAGTGTTTTCATGTAGAGAGAGAAATGAGTGGCTAAAATGTCAGAAACATTAAGGAGACAAATGGGGAATACTATAACAGCTCTTTCCATGTGTTAGTGACACCAGCGTTCCCTCTTTTCCCAGATGGTAAAAAAGAGCCCTGACTATTGCAAACTTCATTTTTTTGTAGAACAAAGAGAAAGATAAATAACTCGCTTTATGGCCTTTTTCCACTCATGCATACCAAGTCCAGTATGCATCCAAACATTGTCAGAATAGTAGGAGTGCAGACTTTGAAAAATGGTCTTGTCAGGTAAACTCAGTAGCTTTGTACCTGGTTGTCTGGTTAGGATTTGGAGCTTTCACCGCTGCGGCCCGGGTTCGATTCCCGGTCAGGGAAAAGCCTCTTTTTATGCTCATATAAAATGACAGATTCTGCATTAAAACATAAAGTTTGTGTGAGTTGGAGTTGAGCCGACAGCCTAAGGATGACAGTTTTAACTTCTACTCTACCAACTGAGTTATTGAAAGCGACATGCAAGTAATCCCACATGTCCAAACACCAGTATGTTGGCAAGAAACACAGCCAGTTTTGGATGTTTCAATTGTTAAGTTCATTTGACACAAAGAAGAAAGATCGTATTGTATAAGTTGTTCAGCTACAAACAGATATATCTTTTGATGACATTTGGAATCATACTGGACTTTGTGTACATGATTGGAGAAAGGCCATAAATGGTTAGAATAACATTCAGTGCTTTTGGAGAAAAGTTTCGAGAGTTTTGTCATGTAGTGAGAGAAATGAGTGGCTGAAATATCAGGCATTAAAAGTGCAATTTGCACTCATGGAAAGAAAATTGCTTTCATGTGGACCGCATTGAGATATCGATCTGCCTGTGGAACATAACACCTCTTAAGAGGCTAGATTTGTGCTCTCAAGCTGCGATGGTGGTCTTCTCATGGCTTCTAAAAGAAGAGGCTGTGGTCAGGGTGGAGTGAGTCTTTGATAACCAAGATTGTTGTTGTTTTGGCCTTCGAATAGACAATGGCATTACCCAGTGTCAGGTCTTTCTCAGTAAACTGCAGAGAATGATATAGAGGGCAAGAAATGGTCAAGCACAGTTTTATTGGGTGTGTGTCTGTAAAAAACACTACAGCTCTCTGATACATTTTTGGTTCAAGATTTAATCATCATGCAAATGATTGTGATTAATGCTTTGTCTGTTTAATTCAAATATTATACTATAAACCTAATATTTTAATAGGGTTGGCAACTTTCTAGTTCCGATTACTACATGTGTGTGAAGTACAGGTGCTGTAGCTATACGGTATACAATTGTCCACAGTAGCCTAATTATAATATATACAACCAAAAATCCATCTAAAATAAACACCAGAAACCTGGACTAAGGGTAATGTACATAAGTACATTAAATCTAGGTAGGACTGCTCAATAGCTAGGATAACAGCAGAACAATTGTCCCGCCGTATAAGCAAAATGAGAGCCTGCTAAGGCCGCCAAGAGGGTGCCAAAGACCATGTATTTATTTCTATTTGTTTTTTACCTATGTTATGTCAGTGGCAGCTCAGATTTCTGCATAGGGCCCCACACAGGCTTGGGCCAGCCCTGGTATCACAGTGTCGTGCACTGGAAAACCATCAAGCCTGTTGACTATGCTACCAGTGTTGTTCATGTAACTGTGCAAATAAACTGCAAACACAATTACTTTTAGAAGTATCATCCAGTTTCTTTTCACAATTGCCAAAATGTAATGAATCACAGCCAGTGTTCTAAAACAGACCTGGAATGTATTCCTGGTTGATGTGCCCTGTTTCTAGTTACAAAAAAAAAAAAAAAAAAAAAAATTGGTGGATGAATTTTCAACGAAAGTGCTTCACTCAGCAGCCATTAATGATTCTTATATCCAGTATGAATAAATTGAAATTCCTATCCTTGTATCAGGTGCAGCAATTATGTGTAACAATTGTGAAGCAAAAAAGCAATAGCAAAATTTTAATATAATTATATAGGTAATATAGAACATGATCTAATGATATTAATTAGGCTATGCAAATAACACAACTACTTCGGTAGCAGATCATTCATGCCTGTTGAATAGGCAGTTTTCTGCTTTGCAGATACTTGAAATCTTTTACTAATCTTTCCCCAAATCCAGTAGGAGCTGCCTTTTACATTAACATGCCAGGATACACACTGACTGGATGTTTAATCTTTCTAATGGGTAAGCTATATTCTTATAGTCAAGAAAGATATTTTTTAATTATTAATCAGTTAAGGAAGTCAAGCTATTGCATTTTGCTGAGATGAAGGAATATTGCATAACCCTGTACTGGCCAAATAATTAGATTTGATGTTCTATTTTGTGGATTAATCCCATAACTGAATTATTCACATGGTTTTATAGCCATGGTTAATACTTGCTGTCAAAATGCTGAGGTTCATAACAACCTCTTTCCTTCATAAGGAAGCTTCCTGTTTTTGAAACAGGTAGTTTCAGCATACTAGCTCTTACTGCTCTCTATCTGTTTAACAAATGTTTTGTTGGATTTAACTACTTTCTACCTGGAAACTGGCAACTTCCATGGAAAACTATTTTATCATCACAAACTATATCTAAGGAACTACCACAAACATAAGTAATGTTAACATTTTGCTTTTTCATCATGACTTATGTTCTGCTTCAGAGCACTGAATGCAGCATGTTTATTCTTCGTCATTAGTGGCAGTTTTATCTGTGAGAAGTGTAGATGAATTGCTAGTCTGACAGACAGTACGCATCCAGACAGCAAGGCGAAAGGGTGACGTTACGGCAAAGTAGACGAGCTTCCACCAGCTCATGGGACCACTACACATCCCCAACATTAAGTAACAAAATCCCAGAGACCTTCTGCCTGTACTGGCCAGACTTCAGATCAGAAGGTGAGAGAATACAGTCATGTGTTGTGTGGCTCAGATTGTTCACACAGTTAGTAACAGTCCAAACACTTTAATTATACTGTACAGCATGAGACCTGGAAATGTGTGTATGTGTGTGTGTGTGTCTTCTCCCCAGGCTGAGCTCCAGCTTTGTAATGTCCATCATCAGAGAGATCTATCAGACTGGCTCTGCTCACTGTGTGTCCAGCTTGTTGAGTTCAGCAGAGAACTGCATCAACCTGAACAGCAGAGAGCTGGACTCTGTCCACTGTGCTGCCCTGCGCTTCACCCTCCAGCACTGCACAGCAGTCTCTCTCAGCCTGCTTTTCACCTCCATACCAAAGGCGGAGTTGGAGAGCATTGAGCCACTGCTCTAACACGACTCCCGTCTCAGGCTTGAACTTTTCTCACAATCAGAATTTTAAGACAGAACTGGTCTGTTTAGGGAGTGTTATATAAACGTTTATGTACGTTTATGTGTTTTTCACGAGTTTCCTCAAAAGTCATTTTGTGCCAGCATCATTTAGGTTTTATTGAGACTCCTGTCAGGTAATCAGCAATATCCATGGATATTTACCTAGAATAAAATGACTTTCTGGAGGAAATTGGTAAATTTAAGTGAAATATTTATATTAATCCGAAATTAACTGCCCAGCCACTGTCTGTGTGTGTTTTATTTTCTCCGTGTTGACAGGAGACACACAGACACACACACCTACTGACTCTGAGCACTGAGGACTGCAAAGTTGTCTCCATGGTCATCCAGAGAGTGAGCTCTCTCACACACACACACACAGCTCACTCTACATGGCTGTGAGGGCAACTCTTCCCCATTTTACACACAGTCACCCTTCAGTAAGCCAATGACTCAACACCACACAAACTAGGGAAACATTCTGGAAAAGGGAAAATAATTTTATCATCTGAAACAAAATGTGTGTAAATAGCATTAATGTTAGTAGTTATGTGAGTGTGTTAGTGTTTTGTGACTCTACATGTTGGAGAATGTTGAGTGTGTTCAGCTGCAATAAAGCCATGCTGCTCCAGTTCCTGTCTCTTCTCTGTGTGGGGACTGATATGGCCTGTAGGTCACTGGCGCTGTTTCTGGAACATTCTGAAGGGCTGTCAGAACTGGACCTTAACCACTGTCAGCTCACTGACCACTGCCTGCAGCTGCTGTTCCCACACCAGCACAAAGCCCACATCCTGGAGTGAGTGGACAAGCGGGAGGAGGAATGTGTAGAGAGTCTTGATTGTTGAGTGCACAGTGAACACTAACATAGATATAACACATTTTACTCTTTTTCTCACAATTTAACACAAAATCCGGCATGTGACTGAACATAGAAGCTGTGTGTGTTCATTGTAAAGCATTGTATGTTCCTTGAAAGGCTCTATATAAATGTAACTTTGCTCATTCAGTCATATCCTGTGTTCCTTCAAGGACTTATTTTTTTCAAAAGCAAACAGCAAAAAGCTTGATTTTCTTGGTGATTTTATTTGGAAATGACGACCTCTCTCACTGGCTGACTGGTTCACTGATCACTGCCTGTACTTGGCAAGATGGACCTCTGTGGTCTACAAAATATCCAGACTGCTTGTAGAAACACATGTTCTCATTAAAAAGAGAAATAAGGCATAACAGACTCTTTATGATTTACAGTGTCATGCCTGATAGATAACAAGTCATGTGTACAAGAACTGAAATAAATGATATTTTGTTTAAAATGTCAGAATGCATAATTATCTGGCCATTAATGACTCAGGTCCACTGACACAAATATACTATTTATTTCTTTGCTTATTCATTGATTTGCTAATTCAATCATTCGTTTATTCATTCATTCGTTCATTACTTTAATTCATTGATATATAAATCTACAGGTATTTGTACTACACGGTGATTTAGTAGAGGGAGGTGTGTTTGGGAATCCTGAACAATGTGGTAATTATAATCCATCTAATTTCAACCTCAGTCACAATGACATCACTGATGTGTCAGCAAAGAGGATCTATGATACTTTCTCCACCAACAACAATATTCACACTGTGAGGTAACTGTGTGTGTGTGTGTTTAGGCATTTAAAATAAGGCTGTATTTATTTGAGTTTAAAATTTCAAATTTAAAAGCCTATTTTGATTTTATAGGCTCTTCAACAACAGAATTACAGGCATACAAATCTTCCTCTCAGACAAGTGCTTTGAAGTCTGGTGATGTTGATGTGTTGTTGGCACTGTAATGATGAGATTTGATTTTTCTAGATTATTGGGACTATCCAAATTATATTTTTGTTTTAAGTGAAAAAATGTAATGATTAAAAAACAAATTTTAGTTATCTTATACATTTTAAGATTACATATAAAAATCAAATACTCAAAATTTATTTATAAAGTACTTTTTAAAATTGTATTTTATTTTATTTTATTTACAACAGGTGCTATTACAAAGCAGCTTTTCAAATGTCCAAGTCCAAGCCCCCAGTAAGCAAGCCAAGGGTGACAGTGGCAAGGAAAAGCTCCCTAGAGCATGAGGAAGAAACGTTGAGAGGAACCAAGACTCAAAGGGGGTCCCATCCTCCTCTGGCTGTTTAAAGAGAGACATAAATAAAAAAATAAAATAAGCATTTAATGTTTAGTCCAACTTTCTGGAGGTTCTAGACTTGTGTGCATGTGTCCGAGACCCAAGTCACAAGAGAACGTCCATTAAGGGCAAAAGAGAGTAGCTGCTTGGGGTGGAGGTGGTGTGGGCTACAACAGGGGACATCAGGGGATGATGGGAGTAGCCAAGGCATCTGAGACAGGATGAGGCTCAGTAACATCACAACATCAGGGGTAGGTGTACCTCGGCAGAGTCCACTATCAGTCCAGTGTATTAGAGCAATGATGTTTGATTCCTACTCAAAGAACATGTGATATTTCCAACATTCACTTTAGGTATCAATGAAGTTGTGACATCAAGCAAAGGAGGACAGTGAGACATGAGTAGACAAGCACAAGTTGGACCTATTAGGGACAATGAAACAAAACCTGAAGACAAGAAAACAGAAATGAAAGCCTGAGTGAGCTGAACTGAACTGAATCAAACTCCTACCGCTATATGGACCTAGCTCTGTAATATAGTTGAAACTGTAAGTTGCTATAGATAAGCGTGTCTGCCAGATGTCTGCTCACATTAAGCAGTGCAGTTGTGCAGTGTGAACATGACATCTGTCTTTTACAGCAAAATCTAATTATTTTATTATTCTTTAAATGTCTTTAAATGTCTTCATGGTCTAGCAACTCATAATGGCATTAGCACTTGAAGGCAAAAAAAAACAAAAAAAACAAAACAAAAACAACAGCAAAACAAAAACATCTCAAAACACACTTATTGCATTGAGTTCTGTTTAGATGACTTTTGATTTTATATTAACACATCTACTGTTATCTAGTTACCTTTTCCTTTTATCATTATATATGTCATTTTATTTTTTATCCTTTGGGCAATTAGTCTCTTCTCAATGTGTTTTATTTTTTGTGTGCAGAGAGAAGGGGTAAGAAGATGGATATACAGAGGTCTGTACTAGCCGTGCTGTCAAAGGTTAGGGGAAATTAAATAAATAAATGTCCCAAAATGTTTTTTTTAAATAGTTTAGTATCCAACATTTTAAATTCTAACATTTATGGTGACCCCCAGCAGTGATCAGTGGTAGCTCAGTGGTTAAGATACTTGACATGTAGTCAGAAGCTTACCGGTTCCAGCCCTACTGCTGCCAAGTTGCCACTGTTGGTTATCTGAGCAAGGCCCTTAACCCTCAATTGCTCAAGTTATACTCACTCGTAAGTCACTTTGGATATAAGTATCAGGTAAAGGTATGGTTATGTTTTTTATAATCTTGTCGACACAAATGTCATATTCAACCAGAATATGTAAAACACACTGTCAAATCGTGTTTATAAAAATACGTTTCAGTTTTAATTAATTTCTATAACTTCATGTCACTTATGTTGATATGGTTGTTGGCTCAGACAACAATGGCCACAAGAGGGAGACAAAGAGCTTCCCTAGTAATCAATGAAAACAGGCATACCCTGTAACTGTATGCTATACTATTCTTTTATTTTATATTTTTCCTTGATGTCCACTTACAATGTCTGCATGGCTTTATGTCTAATCTATTTTACACAAATATTTTCCAACCTGTTTATCTTGTAGAATTAAATAGGACATGTATTACATTACGAATAAAGAATTCTGCGCTGCATACACTTAGACATCGGTAATATAACTTGCAGTTATATAACTTCTAGTGAAAATCCTTGAAGCAGTCAACACCATCATCTGAGTGAGCTCCATTTAACCCTCTGAAGTTAAACAAAGAATTGCAGCTAAATGTGTGAACATTATCACATGTGTCAGTTCATAACAAGTTAAGCTTCATAATAAGTCACGAAGTCAAGAAAACTCATACCTAAGCATTACTTTGTTTGATAAGTTTATGGATGTATTTGAGTATAACCAGGTCATTTGCCTGTTTTTATGTATTGATCTGTATTGCTCCAAAAAACTACTCACGTCTTCCAATGTTCTTGATCCCCACTTCTAAGAAATAGTAAATGGACTAATCCTAGTTGTGGATAAGTATAAGACTAAACAGCTGTGAACTAATTCCACACGAGGGGAGTCATCACTGGAAAGGTGTTCTGGTGCGAGGCGTGCAGTGGTCCCAGTGGCCCATGCTCATGTGACCATGTTTTTAAGCCCTGTTTTAGTTTAGTCTTGTTGCTATTTATTGTAAGTCCAGCTGCTGTTTGTTAATCGAGGCTTCCGTGCATGTGAATATAAGCCTGAATGTTTATCCTCGCCCCAATGTTATAGCCTGCATCCCTGGTTTGTCTTCGTGCACTTTTCTTTACTTTAGTTTATCGTGAATTCTCGGACTCTCCATGTTAATAATTTGACCCTGGACTTTGGATTTGCCCCTAATAAATCTCACTCTTTTCCACACAATGCGTCCGCCTCCTTACCGCTCATCGTTACACTTCCCCAACCTGCTATATTTACATTAAAACTCCGTCAACAGCAGTCTTTAACGTTGAGGGGTTTTTTAATCTGTGTAAAATTACATAATTTCTGCTGTTTCAGAAGTGAAGGATTTGCGTGCTCTAAATTTTCATCATGCCAATGCACAGAGGTTTTGGTATGGAGATTTTATCCCGATCTATAGGAGCAAGTGTGATGGACTATAACGTTGACGAGAAAGAAACCATCCGTTTCCCCGCCGTTTATGTCCATAGATGCTGCTATTACCAAAACTAGTACTGCGCTGATTCTTAGAGGACAGTTGATTTGACCGGATGTCGCAGCAGTACGGCCGACTACTCCTGATCATAACGTATTCATGACAACTCAGCCCTTTTTACGACTGAGGTGCTCACACGACAACGCGTGATCTTGCACCTTTTATGTGTTTTAAGAAAAACGCTCAGTGTTTTAAAGTGCAGCAGCGAATTTTCCTCTAACGCGTTACTAAGCTCTGTGAGCAGAGTAATTTCTCCCATTGTGTTGAAATGAACAGGTGTCTGTTAAACTCATTCATGAGCGTATTTTAACGCGCGTTCAATATCGTCCGAGCTGTAATCTTTTGAATTCTGTAACCATGCGGCGTCATACGTATAACATTCTAGTCGCGTGGTGTGATAGCAACTGCTAGTCAGAATAAACAAGACAAACAGTAGTAGAAACATTTAAAAAAGATACGATTAAAAAAGTGAGATGCATTTTTGGCAGAACAGCGTTCATCCTTTTGAAGTTAGTTGCAGCAATTCTCCCACTTTAGAGCCGACCTACATTGTAAGACATCCTCCTGTTGAGCTGGATATCAGTGTGTTAAGCAGGTTTCTGTTTTGTAGGAGGACGGTAAGCAGCTGGAAGATTCCACCGTGTCAGCGCATCGTAGAGTGAGTTATCAACACAGCTGGCGACTGTTACAACTAACACACCACTTTAAATTTTGATATGAGCCCTTTTTAGATAGAGATTGCCTTTTAGGGATTGGAATGAGGCTCTGCAACATCTCAGATTGAAAAAGAAAGAAAGAACGCAGAGAAGAACAATAACTATATATATATATATATATACTCTTTGTCGGCTGAAGATACCGAATACACATTGCTGGGTCATATGTCTCTGTATGTTCCAAATGGGAATCCATAAGGTGGAGGAGGAGTTGAGCAAAGAGACCCTGGGTGAATGTCGGAGAAAGACATGGGAGGACAACCGACGGAAGGCTGCACGTGTGGGGCGGTGTCTTGGAGGTCTAGACCTCGAGCTAGCAGTGCGAGAACTGCAGAGGGAGAATGTGGAGATCAAAGCTGAACTGAGAAGGCTGAGAGCACAGCTTGAGAAAGTAGGAAAAGAGAAACACTTAGTTACACTGCAGTGCACATCCAATGAAGCAATGTTCTGCTATACACAGCAGATGGTTTTAGACTGAAATAAGGAACTATAATTAAAGTCCAGGTAAATAGTGAGCATAAATGTATTAGGGCATATCAACAAATGGATTGCCTATGGCACTACAATATCACTTACATTATATTTTTGATAGTATATCAAAGTGTGTGCACATGCATGTATTTAATAGTGATGCTAAATTAAATGCTTTTTCACAGTTGGAAAGCCCAAGGCCCAGTTTCCCCCTGGAGTCTCCCAAACCACGAGACAACAGGTTTCCCTCACTCTCCCTCAGACAGCCTACCAGATTTGCACCTGGTGAGCCCCACTGGTTCCAAGAAGCCCCATCATCCAGACCCTACAGGCCTTGCCGTCCACTACTGCCTCACTCAGATGTGAGGCCAGCACCAAATGCACAGGAGAAACAGTTCAAGGAGAAAAAGACACATGGGAAGAAGAAACTGAAACGTCATCAAAAAGACATAGAGCAGACATCGAAAGAAGCGAATGGAGCCTCGGAAGCAAGAACATGTGAGAAGAAGAGATTTCGAATTAGGATTGTATGGAAAGGATTTAAAGGAATTAAGTCTTTCTTTCAAAAATAGCTGTATGGTATAGAATTTCATGTCCTTTCCATATTAACATAACTTTACTCCTTTACTGCATGCAATAAGCCTGCCAAAATAATTTTCCAGGCATTTTTCATAGATATTTAATTGATTTATAATATGAATGTCTTACTTCTCATTTCAAAATGTGCTTATTAGTTCATGTCTGTTTTATAATGTAAATAAAGATATTTTCTTAAATAGGTGCAAAGTCTGGCATCATCTTAATAGGTACAGTTGCATCATTTAAGTCCATTTAAGTTCCAAGTAAGATCATGTCATGATTTATTGACAAAATATTAAAAATGTATAGTTTTGAAAGGATTAACAGCTCAACATTTATTCAGTAAGAGGTTCAGGAGTAGAAAAAATGTTAAGAAGCCCCCTAGTCCCCCAGTCCCAGAGTCACATGCGAGGTTTAACCATCAAATATTAAAACCCTGAGAAATGTTCAGTCTGAGATCTGAATGAATAGTTTAAGGAAGATATTTGTCCAACCGTCCATGTTCTGTCACAAAAATGGGGTTGCGGTCTGGACCTCCTTGACACCAAGAATCGTACAACCGTTTCCCTTTGTAGATGATGAATCTGCCCAACAACATTCCCAGTGATGTGGACGGTTATCTGTTCCCTCCCAATTCCACCTGTAGTCTGCTACATAATCTTACAGGATTTGTCATGGAACAGTGACAAATCCTGTCTCATCTACATTGTAGATATTCTGGGGTTTTGTTGTGAAATCTGTGAGATAAGCATATCAAAGCAGTGGGTGAATATTCCAGTATCAGATGAGGTCCTCACTGTAGCCACAGGAAACTGTTCTGATTTGTGAATGGTCTGCTCAGGATGATCTCACATAAAATAATAAAATCATTTTCTCCCATTGGGGAAAGGGCTCTCAATTCCACTAGCCAGATTATAATCCAGAACAAGATGTAAAACATCTGTTTCAGTAAAGCTCCAACCCCAGTCACACATGACCTGCCAGGATTGTAAGAACACATGGACACATTTGCCTAAGCCATTTTATGATCACATCGTAACTTCATATTTGTCATTCATTTATTCCATCAAACAGCATTTATTTTGCATATCATAATTTCTTACTTGCAGCCAGTACAGTGAAAACTGATGCAAGTTTGTACTTGAAGGAACTCCTCATTAAAACACTCTAAGGTCATCTTAAATGGAGTGTAGTGGGCTTAAATGGTTTCAAAGCGACTAATGGTGAAAATAGACAATGTGTTCATTTTTAAATAAAAGATATATTTACATGCATGGAGCCTAAATATTACGTGGACTAAGAATCATATTATTATTTTGCCCACATACAGAAATATTAATTTATTCTAATTCAAGGATTGCTTGTTGCCTATGGTTGGCATGCTTTTTGTAGTGCTGTATCATTTAAACCCACCTTTTAAAGAATCAAATTTTTGAAAATATTCAGATGTCCAGAAACTAGATGTCTGCTTATTTGTTAATATGTTAATGTAATTAGAAAACTGTGTACACACGTGGTAATGTTTAAATATAGGTGTATCTGCCAGTGAAGTTTATGCTTTGACCTTTAGATTAGCTGTAATGCTGAGACAGGCAGGGCAAGACACAAGCGTGTTGTCGAACTTTGTTTATTAGGAGGAGCAGAAACATTATCCAAGAGCATGTTACCAGAATACATGATAAACAAAAAACAAAGTGAGGCTAACCAGGAAGAAGAAAACATAGAGGTAAAAGTAAGATAACACAGATATTAAGAACACGGGAACGGAGAACAATATGGAAAACGAACAGGCAGAGAAAGAATACATATGGTAGAACTCCAGTGTAGTGATGGGATGTTAGATACTGAGGCATCAAAGCTCACTATTGCAAAGCACATTGATTCAACACTGTATTGAAGATTGTATCAAAGTTACTATTAGCATATGACTAATGAGGTCTAAGCATCAAACGTCGTCTAAACACTGGATGAAGTGGCACTGTTTCACGGGTCTGGCACTGTCCTATAACTTGCAGGCTATAAGAGACTGTAAAATCTCCAGACATCTTTTTCCCACAAAATTTGAAATATGGAAAATATGGAAGCAAATCTTTCCATATGAGGATAAATAACATAAATTGATCAAGTACCATTTCTTAATACACAGAAATTAAAGCATTAAAATCTCATTTGACATAATATAAATGCAGTTACCAAAAAGTGGCTGAAAATAAGCAGGAAACTGGGCGTGTTATAAAAACTTATATACATTTACATACACTTATATATTCATTTATGTGTGTTTTGGAAAGTTTCCAAGATGTCATTTTGTGCCAGCATTGTTTAGGTTTTATTGAGACTCCTGTGTCAGGTAATCAACATATTACAGTCCATGGTAATTGGTAAATTCGGGTGAAATATTTATATTAATCTGAAATTAACTGCCCTGCCACTGTGTGTGTGTTTGTGTGTGTGTGTGTGTGTGTGTGTGTGTGTGTGTGTGTGTGTGTGTGTGTGTGTGTGTGTGTGTGTGTGTTTTGTTTTCTCAGTGTTGACAGGCTGCTGCTGAGGCTGCTCCACTGCTACAGTGTCTCTGACCTCCAGCAGGGGGCAGCAGCAGCAGATCTGCTCTCTGCTCTGCAGCACACTGGACTTCTTCTGCAGCTCTGCTCTGGACCTGACAGCAAACACACAGACACACACTCTGACTCTGAGCACTGAGGACTGCGCAGTCGTCTCCATGGTCATCCAGAGAGCTCACACATACATACCTACATACACACACACAGCTCACTCTGCATGACTGTGAGATAGAGGAGGCTGGAGTGGAGTTACTCTTCCCCATTTTACACACAGTCACCCTGCAGTAAGCCACTGACAAACAATTTAACACAATATCCAGCATGTGACTGAATGTAGAAACTGTTTGTGTTCATTGGAAAGCATTGTATGTTCTTTGAAAGGCTCTATATAAATGTAACTTTGCTCATTCAGTCATATCTTGTGTTCTGTCAAGGACATTTTTTTGAAAAAAAACAGCAAAAAGCCTGACTTTCTTGGTGATTTTATTTCTCTTACTGGCTGCCTGGTTCACTGATCACTGCCTGTCCTTGGCAGGATGGATATTGTGTGTCTCTGAAAATGTATTAATATTATTAGTATGTGCCTAACGCTCCTCTCTATTCCAAAGCTGACCCGATTTCCATAATTCTCGTATTGCATAAGACATTTATTTCCATTATATGTTTTAGCAATCAGGTGGTCATTTTTCTTTTCAACAGTTATTGGCGGGATCCAATAGATCCAAAGTCAAACGAGTACGCACATCATGTGTTGAACCCATCCATAGTATTTTTCTGCTTATCTAATATGCCAATATTTGCTTGTAACCATCCCACCAAGTCCTAAGAACACCCAAACCTAAATGCTTAGTAACTACAGTAAAGCTTGTGTCAGTGTCTTAATTTATATTCTGCATTAGTTCATCAAATGGTTATTTATTGAGAGTGAGTCTGTATTTTGTATTTGAAAAAAAAATAAAACTGTCAGCATTAAGCAGCTTTGTTGTCTGGTTTGAAGGCTGTGGTTGTGCTATTTTTCTGGCCTTTCTGGTCAACTAATTTCTGTACCCAGTCATTCCATCAAGGGAGGTGTGTTGCTATTGAAATGTCTAAATTCCTTCATCTAGGGAATTCATGACATACATTAGAATTACATTTATTATAGCTGCAGGTGGCAATTAAAGGGTCCAATCATTTTATCACATCTGCACAACTTGGTTGCTGATGACATGCCATATTAAGTTCACCAGCCTTTGTGGTTGGTTTTGACATTTTGTTTCCAGGAATGTTGTATTTTGAAACCAATCTCTCAATTTTCTCTGCTGAATTGCTTTATATAAACATTATTTTTCTGATTCGACATGATTAAGAAATATAGTTCCCCCACAAGGTCAGTTCACCCCAAATGTACTTGCATTCACAGTATGTTCATATACACCATTGAAGTTTGGTGATAATCTAACACTCTATGGCTAAGTTTTAGCCTATTAATAAAAATCCTGCTCTTGGGGATTGATAGTTAAATACACATATTTTTGATCATTATTTACAAGAAGATCTGCATTTTTTACATTTAAAAGGTATCTCTAGATCAAAAGGTCACTGACTTGTTTGAAAGGTGCATTTGCCCAACTAATTTAGGTATCAAAAATCAGGCTAAAAAAAGATTTACAAAACGTATTGAACTTTTTTTATGAAATAGTCACAAAGTATTGCACTGTATAAACTGCATTTCTCATGCACAATTGGTACACAATGGGATTGACTCATTTTTCTTTTTTTAAATACCTTTTCATATGTCAGAGGGGCTGTTGGCAAAAATGTCCTATAATTGCCATGCTAGCTCAAAGTCCATAAATCAATACTCATGTCAAGTTTCATAAGAATTACTCAAAGAAGTCTTAATTTTTTTTCAGCTGTTTTGAATGAATCAGTACACCTTGGAAGGATTGATAGGTATGTAGGGGCCATATACCATACAAATATCAACATGTTTCAGTCTCATCAATATTTTGATACCAAATTTGTGAAGATTGGAGAAAGGTCCTACGACTAGTGTGTTACAGTTCATCAGCAACATAAAAAGTAGTAGGATATTTAAATTTAAAGTAATTTCTACAAGAATCAACGTTATAGCAGTCCACTGAAGCCAGTTCTATGATTAGCCAATTACTTGAAAAACATTAGCCAATGTTTGAGTCATCCTTAGGAATCCTTCAGCTTGCTTACAGAAGCAGTATGCAAAATTTCATCTTGATCAGAAGAGCAGTCGTTGAGAAACAGTTATTTGCAATATTATAATGCCCCATATTGACAAAACTGCTACATTTGGTAAGCTACCTCAAAGTCAATACTGGTATAAGTCTTTTAAATTTCATGAAATCTGAACATGTCCTTCAGGAGTGACAGCTAGTTAAAGTTAAAGTTAAAGCCTGACCTTTGTACTACTAATTTGTACTACTAATATTAGACTGGAATAGGACAACTGTATTTTTTATGTCAGGTTTTTGTTTAAATAATTATTGAGATTCAGACTCTTGCAAATATTTTGACACCAATTTCACTCAGATTGTGTGAAAATCCTAGGACAGGTTTGAAATTAGCAAAAAGAAATTAAAAAACAAACAAACAAAAAAGTGAAATCTAATGGGCAGAGCCTATCTGAATTCACGAGAAGCCAAGGAAGAATAAAATAAAAAATAAATAATATTATTTCTATATTCACCTCTGTCTTTTCTTTTGAACATCTGCAAATGTTAAATATAGTTTTGTCTGCAGTTCATAAAGGAAAAAGCAAAAATACATTAGAGTCAGAACTTGTTTCTTTGTCACACAGTTTTATTATTTTTTTTGAATTATTGCATTGTCTTTTAGCACACGTTGGCAAATGTGTCCATCCTCTTGTCGATTGTCCTTGGACTTGTCCTCGGCCTCACACAGCCAGGTGAAAAAGGCTGTCACGGAATTGAGGGCCACACCTTTGCCTCTTGTTGTGCTTGGACAGCAGCTGCTGGTGCACCTTCCTCTGCTCCTCCTGCTCCTCAAGTTTGGCCTCCTTATGAATCTGCTCAATGGTCTTGGGCCCGTGGTCAGCTCGCCGCGACACCCAGTTATTCTAGAAAAGCAAAATCAGCAGATGCATACTTTTGCATCACCATGCGCTGGAATGGCAAACACAAACACAGGCAGAGTCTCTAACCAGTCGCAGGTCAATGACGTCCTGGAGCAGGAACCGAATGCGTGAAGAACCCCTCCTCTCCTTCACTGTCTTTTCTATATATTTAAAGTAATGATCCATTTTTGGCTGAGAGAGAGAGAGAGAGAGAGAGAGAGAGAGAGAGTGTAAGAGAAACGTCGACAAATTTCAGATATTCTTCACCTTTCGATTCGATCAGGTGTGCTCTCAGCTGAACTCATGTCGCAAGACGTTTATGACTCTTATGTAAACCCTGCTGCCTTGCACGTTGGTCAGTGCTGTAAAGCAGTTCACTGCCACTGTGGGTGTAGCTGTGCTGTCATCAGCTGCGCTTGGCTTTGGGGAATCCAGGGTGCAGCAGCAGGAGGCGGCAAACGTGGAGGAGGCTGTGAGAGCAAAACCTTCTAACAGCTGACCAGTCCTGAATAAAAGCCTTTCATTTTGTCAGCTGCAGTAGGAGCAGAGCTAACAACCACACTAACAACTTCACTAACAACATGAACTTGGACACTTTCAAAATCATTGCCAAGGCCTAATAATACACTGATATCAGCACAGCATGCTAGTCGCACTATAGATGATGATCCTAATTAGTTGGCTACCCTGTAGTCAGAGTGCAGGCAACAGGCAAGCAACAGAAAACACTGACGGCAAAACTTTTATAAACAACATTTCAACATGCTTGTTTTTTGGTTAAAAGCGTGCATGGAAAAAAAAACCACAATAAAAAAGACCAGGAAACTTGAACACAAATAACTGTCACACTAGTTGGTGACTGAACTGTCAACATCACAACTGCCATTCCTACTAGAGACAAAATTGACAGTCAATATACAATATCCAAAACTTCTTCATCCAGTTTCGATGTGTAAAGTACTTGTTGTGAAAAACGCAACACAGACCAAATCTGGACAAAATCCGCACAGTCGCTGCACTGCACACTAGCACTCATCTACACATGCGCCGTAAACCTTTACATGACATATTAAAGATAAACCGATGCAAGTGCTGAGCATCTGCTGAGAATATTAAATCAACCCAGACCAGGCCCGCGGCCTGCTTACCCTGGCCTTCTCCAAGTCCAGGTCTTTGCCGATGGCTGTGAGGAGGTGGCACAGACGCTCCAGGCTCTCCTCGCTGTGGTTCATGAACAGCTTGACCACACAGTCGTGCATGATGGCCTCTGACAGCATGTGCAGCTTGAACAGCTCCCCGATGAACTTGATGTTACCGATGGACCTCCTGTGGGCCTTGTCCTTCGCCTCCTCCAGATCCTCCTCCAGCCTCTCCCGCTCGCTGGCCTTGCGAGGAGTAACCAGAACAAAGACAAAAGCAAGAAACAGCGCGTTTGGACCCGATAACGACCAGGCCGCCTCCCAGCACTGCTGCCGATTTCAGTCCCCTTTCTCCTGATCTGTGGGTTGGTGAGTCGGGTAAACTAGACAGGAGTGCTGCTTACTGAAGTGGCCGCTTCCAGCTGGTGCCGCAGCTTCTCCAAAACATCATCGTTGACCTTGTCCTTCTCAAACTCCTTCTGACAGCGGTTCAGCAGCAGCTTTTGGAAACCCACAGTGCTGGTGGGCTTGTCTGCCATGGGCACTTTTAACTACACAGGAAAGACATGTAGGAGAAACACTTGGGTATAAGACAGTGTTGAGAGTTCTGTTACTAAATAGAAGCTGATTAAAGCTCCATGTCAGTTTAGAGTGGTTCAAACAGAGTTCACTTCTGTGTGGCATTTGCCTTTGTATGGAACTTCAGCAGCAATGTATGGGAACATGTTACTCACCATAGCCAGGCAGCTGCACATATTGCCATAGACCATAGAGAAGCTGGGCTCATCGATGGCTTTTTCAAAAACCAGATCAACCACGCCTTTGAGGCGCTCCTCTGTGTCGATGGTGAGGTCCATCACCTGCTTCATCAGCTGGTTAAACATCTGCGGTGTCAGTTTGTTCAGGATACTGCGCACCTTCTGGAAAAGCTCCTGGAGAGGAAAACAGACTACCGACTAAGCTTTCCATTACAAAGATCCCAATCTTTTGTTAAATTCAGCAGTTCTTCCACATAATGACTAACTCCTCACTTTCACCAAATATTTACTCTGCCATTTGGAACTTCGTCATGAACAAAAATCACTCAACTTTGCTATATAGACCGATAAAGGCATCATACATCAATCACACTTTCCGAGAAGTGTAGCACTGGCAGCAAACAGTTTATCAAATCTTATCAACTAAAACCCCTCATGTGCTCCAAATTCAAATTAAAAGAAAACCCATTAGAACCAGCTACAAGAATTTAAGATTTAATCAACATATAACTCCTACAAAAAAAAAAATATATATATATACATAATAACCAAATCTGATCCAATAATAACCCTACCGACCAGACAATGCAATGAAGATCTGTCAATCTCTCCAAATGCTGAATTGCACACAAATTTGCAAGAATATTTTTAACACAACCATTGGGTGTTAACCTATAATATATACAAGATCATCCACAGAATACACTACAATATCTACAATACTCTCTCACCAAAATCAACACCACAATCAACACAAGGAACAACAAGCACACAAGATCTGGTCCTAAGTATCATCACACCCCCTGTTTACACTAGAAACCAATGTCCCCCTGCATAGCTACATTCCTGCACACTCCCCGCACACCCACCCAATTAAACAACGACTCTATAATTTAAATATCCAATTCTTGAAGAGCATATCGCAAATAAAATTAAGTAGCTTTCAAGCCAACCATAACAGGCTGTGACTCTGAAATCTGAAAACAGGGCATGGCGGAGTGAGGTGCTGACCTGAGTTTTCTGGGTCTCGGGGTTCTGGGTGTTCTCCCTTTTCATGCCAGGCTTCCAGGCATTCTCGGCCTTCTTCAGCTGCACCTCGTCGTTCATGGACACGTTGGTGATGATCTTGCGGGGAGGCAGCCGTCTCGGGCCTACACTGAGCAGCTGAAGCAACAAATGGGTGCTCTTTATTATGGGCGGTAACATTGTCACAAAGACCTCGGTCACAAAAGATGACCAGGCGCTCATTTATTTGTGACAGAAGAGAAGGGATGAGCGGAGAGACCCACCGGTGCACCCCTGCCTCCAGGAATTGCCCTGCTGAAGTCTGCAGAGGCTGGGTTGAAGCCTGGGTCTCTGGCGATAAGGCGAGGGCCCACCTGCTGCAGGGGCAGCTTGTTTTGTTTGATCTAGAAAAGAACAGAGTCAAGTCGAAGTCCATCAGCCCCTCTCCATGGAATGGTTTTAAAGCTCCCCTAAGGCCAATGTTTTAGCAGGCTTACCTTGTCCAGTACCACATCAGAGATGGGAGGAAGCCCCTCTGGCTTCTGCATGCAGGCAGGCATGAACTGGAAGGCCAACAGGAAGTCTCTATCATACTGCCTCTTCCCATCCTTCAGCTCTGGCTCTGCATGCAGAGAGGGGTACAGTGAGCACCTGGAGAGAGGAATCACCTCTCTGTCAGGACACTGGGCCTGCCCCACAGGAGTGTCCTCTTTTGGCTTCTTCCAGGTGTTGGATAAACTAATAGCTGTAAAACATAACAAATCGGTCTGGTGTCTTTTTAGTGTCCTAACATAGCATGTCATGCATGTGGTTATTTACCTTGACTCAAGCTTTGCCTAAGCTTGGACTGTAAGATGGACTCCACTTTATCCTCCAGCAAGACCTCTGGCTCCTTCCCAGTCTCTTTCAGCTCTGCCCCAGTGGAGGCTCCACAGGCCTGGACTGCCTCTATAACAGCCTGGCCTGGGAGAGTGAGGCCTGAAGGAGCAGCAGTGCTGGAAGGCAATGAGGGCGTCAGCGTGCCTGAGGCAACCGCCTCTCCGGCTGCTGGACTTGCAGCCTTCGCCGGACAGTGGGCCTCCAGGGCCAGGCTGACACTGACATTCCCCTGCTCTGCTACCTGGCTGTTCAGCTGCTGGGATTTGAGGTAGAAAATGCGAGGATAATGAGGGTGTGGACATAAAAACTAGCAAAAGACAGAAAAGATGGAGAGAGAGAGATAGAGAGAGAGAGAGAAAGAAAGAGAGAGAGAGAGAGAGAGATACTGCACACACATGCAGAAGAAGGGGAATGGCAATGAGGGTGGGGGGGTGAGCACAGCACAGCACAGCACAGCACAGCACAGCACAGCATAATTAGAGAAGTGAGTAGAGAAAGAGACAAAGAGAGAGAGAGGAAATGAGAAAGCACAAGAGGGCAAAAGATCCAGCCGCAAAGGCACAAAATGTGTGTGTGTGTGGAGGAGGGGGGGGGGGGGGTGAAGACACAAAGACAGCAAGAGATAGCAGACAAGCATGGGGTGCTTAAATAAATGGGCAGGAGAAATAGAGAAAGAGAGGAAAGAGGAACACTGTTAACATTTAGGGAAAGAGGACACAAAGTAAGTGCAACATCGCAGTAGTGAGTGTTCTCTTTACAGAGAGGCCTTTCCTCAGAGGAGCTGAGGTGCTCAGGGTTTGGCTGAATCCTTCTTACAGGGCCTTTACGTGGGCTGTCTGTGTAGAGGGAACACGAGGGAAGATCAGGAGGATTCGAGTGGCTGTGAGGGAGAACTAAGATGGAGGCAGACGAAAGAATAGGCACGGCAAGTCGGAACATCAAAACACATCTGAGAAGCCTTCTTAAATCAGAACAGCCACAATCACACAAGCTACTGGAACCAGTCAAATATGACGGAGGAGGGTCAACGGTGTGACCGAATCACTGAAGAAGGAAGAGAGAATGGCCGGAAATCAAACTACACCATCAGATTTTGTTGCTGATTGTATGATGCTTTTAATAGGACAAGACAATGAAAGCCAGCCAAACAACCAAACAATCAACTCAGAGCTCATTATGAGGGAGGACTAGATGAGAGAGTACTTTGACCTGTGGAGTGGATCACGCGAAGCAGCGGCCTGCAGCCGATCAGGGGCTCGGGCTGCGGGACTGAATGGCTTACCTGTGGAGCAGTAGGGGTAGTGCAGGGACGTCCCACTGGTGGGCTTGTGCTCTGGCTAATGCCTACTCCTGACATGATCTCCTCTGTGATATCCTTGCCATCCTGGTTAGGGTCTCGGATACGGATCTTAGCGAACAGCAAGTTATTGCATCTATTAAGTCAATCTACAATTAAATTAATTTCACCTCTGAGGCATGGGGAATACTCACTGTTTTCTTTACCCTCTTAGTGGGTGGAGGCTGCTGAGCTGTATGCACTATTATAGATGGAGATTTGGTGTATATGGTCTGACCAGGATAGTATGAAGGCCCTGCCACTAGTGGTGACCAAAAAAAAGCACTGGTTTCAGTTAGAGAGCAAAAGAAAAACCAGTTTCAGCCAGCGGGAATACCCAGAAGAAAGGTCTCTTTATCGGTGAGAGCACGCGTGTGGGTTTCCCAGGTGGGGGTAGAGAAAGGGAAGTCCAAACTCACCATATGCTAGTGGGCAGTCTGCAGGAAAGAGCCCAGGGTAGAATGTACTGGGTCCTGTGGGCTGGACGGAGTACTGCTGGGGATGTCCCACGTAGGGAAGGCCACTGTGGTGATACTGAGAATGAAACAGAACAGCAGAAGTAAAGGGCCTAGCACCAGACATGGCCATTCATATAGGACACTCCTAAAAGAGATATTCGAAGCAGTAAACAAACAAAAAATACAAAAACATTTAGTTTTTACACTGAAAAAAAACTAAACTAGAACTTCTCATTTCTGCTTCCAAGATAAAACATATTTTTATCTACACATTTTAGGAGCAGTTTATTTATTGCTGGCCAACCTGTTTATAGACAGATTTTCAACCCATTTGCTACACTGTGTACATATTTGCACAGGCGCTTTTCTCTGCTCTGGGTACCTGAGGCACGTAGTACTGGAGTACGTAGTACTGGCCGGTCTGGGATGAGGTGAAGGGCATGGGTGTCAGGAACATCATGATGGGCTGGCTGGACACGGGTCGAAAGGAAGCGCTGTTACTTGGAATGGCAGGCTGGGCTGTCTGCATCTGAGGGATCTGGAAAAGCTGGGAGAGGAGAGGAGTGGAGAGTGAGGGTCACAGAGCAGCGTGGCGTATGCCGCAGCAGCCGGCTCAGACGCTCGGAGTGAAGACTTTAGTCAAGAGTTGAGTCGTGGACTCTACAGCAGTTGTACTGGGAATGTTGAGGAGATATATACATAAAAAAAAAAAGTTTAAAATTTTCAAGGGATTTTGAATGTCCTATTATGCTAGGCATGCAAGATACAAAAAGAAAATCTTTCAAGAGTCTGTTTCACATGCATGGCACTAATACAAGGGTGAATGAACTAGCATGAAAAATTAAACAATTACAATGATGGATGCAGCTAATTAGCCATTATTGCAGGAGAGAGGATATATATGTAAAAGACAACTAATCTTGAATGTAAATTTGTACTGATAACCTGAGTCTATCAAAGCCAATGCTGACAAAATATGACATGAGCTAGAATTCAGAATGTGACAAACCCCCATCCCAGTTGGCTTTGATGCTCAGAATGGGAACATAGTGAGGGAATTCCTTCTACATGAGAAACGGTAAAATGAGCCTAAGAGGTGATTCTCACATACTGTCTCCCAC
This sequence comes from Electrophorus electricus, assembly GCF_041902795.1. Classification (NCBI taxonomy): domain Eukaryota; kingdom Metazoa; phylum Chordata; class Actinopteri; order Gymnotiformes; family Gymnotidae; genus Electrophorus; species Electrophorus electricus. The sequence goes on along the minus strand of NW_027658800.1, from coordinate 70,452 downwards.
CGAGCTGTTGCCATCTTAACATTTTCTGGACATAAAATCCTCCCTCCAGCAGTTATGCATGCAGGCAGAAATGAACCTTTGTATGGGCTCCTGGGTAATGGAGCAGCCATACCATGTCCAAAACAGATTATTAAAAAGCACTGGAGTCCAAAGGAAATAAAAAGAAACAGACTAAAAAAGACTAAACATAAAAGACTAAACATAGGTGCTGGCATCCTCCGAACTGGGGAGCAGAGTGGAGCGCAGGTGCACCACTGAGCTACTGGAATGTCTTTCAATGCATTTTTTGAAGACTGCAAAATTACCTGAATGGATCTCAATCCTCCCTTGAATATTGAAGCAGGAACGAGAGAGAAGCTAGTGGAAGAACGCACTAATGGGTGTAAAGGGTCAGAGAGACTGTAACACACTCAGATACACTGGCACACACAATTTAAACAAATCTTTAAACAAATTTAAACCAAAACAAGTTTGTTTGTTTTTTTTAAATGACGGAATTGAACACTGTTGTTACAGTGGAATTGTGAGGTCAGAGGCAGAGCAAATGTGTTCCACTAACCTTCCTGGCCCTTTAAGTGCACTACTGCAGATAGACTGAAAACAAATTTCACCTAAATAAAATCACACTGCAACACTGAAAACATAAACACAGACAAGCACTGAATGAGTGGTAAAGGGCATTAAAGCCTAAGTATTACATGGAGATCACCGCTCACATTTTCAATTCTTTCCTTTGACAAAACAACTCACATCAACAGCCAAGGCACTGCACTGCCTTTCTAAAAGGAGATGGCAGATGGCACTATCAATTAGCTTCACTCAAAAATGGGAGAAAACAAGGAATGCGGCATGTTATGCGCTCGTGCACATAGTTCGGTCACACGTCTCTGCTATGGTCTTCCAACGTACACTGCCCTTGATATGAGGCAATATGGCCACCTACTGTAAGCTCAACCTTGGGTCACGATATCATGCAGAGCCTTCATAATACCCTATGCTTCTGTGCATGTGCTAGTCGGATTCAAGCTCAAATATCGTCTCTCTCAGCTAGCACAGCCCGGCCTCATCTGTCTACAAAACTTCCAAGAGGTCTCCGGTACACTAGACAAATGTTGCTGTTTTGTATTCACAGAGAACATTTATCCAAGTATGTGTACAGGTCAAAAAGTTGGGATGCGGCTGGGAGACAGGAATCCATCTGCCTCTGAGATTGATGTGTGAGTTGGGGAGGGGAGTGCAGTGGCTAGAACACTAAACTTGGCGAGGTTTTACCACAGGCACACAGAGGAGCATGCAGCATACAGTGGGAGGTGCTGCGCTGCGGCGGCGGACATTAGCTGCTGGTGGGCAGGATGAGAGAGCAAACTGGGGGTGGAGGAGGGTGGGGGGAGCCAGGCAGAGACTGTGGGGGCAGGATGCGTGCAGACGCATGTCACATGCTGCAGGAATCTGGACCATGTTGCTGACAAGTTCATTGAATGTTTTGAAGCCAACTACAGCACATGCATGTCTGTGTTGTATCTGGGCTTGGTGGATTAGGGTCAAGGAAGACTTATTTTTAGCTGAAGATGTCTTTCAATAGCAACACACTTAACTGCAGATAACCATATTTACTGCTAAACTTTGGCTGACATCTCAAGTGAGGCGCACTTCATACAGAATGAATACAAGAGTTAATTTACTGTCTTGTGCAGTTCAATATAACAAGCTCATGGTTCATTGCAGGTGGAGCCACCGTCCTTGTTGATTGAAAACCTTAAGAAGCAGAAGCAACAGTCCTATTCCAAGCTAGAGAAAAAAGGCACAGGACTCTCACACAGCAGACTCTGAAATGGAGGATCTCTCACATTAAGGTATGGCTATGCAGCCTTGAATTTTTATCTCCAGACATTCTTGTGTGGTTCCTAGATTTTTCCCACTTTCCAGTCCTTTTCTCAAGTACACTTTAAATAGAAAATAAAGTAATTAATTGAAGGGAATAGCCGGTGCCATCTTTATTCTGAGCTCAATGTTGCATACAGACGAGGTATTGACCACAGAATGTCTAACAGTCTCAGGTGGGTTCAATATTTATACATTTTCATCAAGTTACAAAACCATTTTTTATTAAAATTGTATCTTTAGGTGGTATCCTGGCCTCAATCCTGGACTTGCCACAGAGGCCATATTTGGTCATTCTCACTTCCTGCTTACTTCTGAAGCCTAATTTGGTCTTTTACAATTCCTGCCATCATATTATTTACATTAATAATTTCATTTTATTACCTCACTTGAGTACACCTCTGGCTGGATATTGAACCACTTGGTTGTAATCCTAAATGAATCATGAATGATACAATCAAAGGATCACTGCTTGAAGCCAAGCAAAAAAGTTTGATTTTTCACATTCACAGACATGAAGAACCAGCAGGACGAATCAAGACTCATGTGAACTGTGTGGGAAAGTAGACTTTGCACATACTGTAGAACAAAACCGCTTTGATGAAGTTGTAAGCAAAGAGCTATTAAGAACATAAGCCTGTGTAAATCCTGATAAGCAATTGTAGTTCAGAAGTGTTTGAATATGTGTATTGTTTGTTTGTATTTTCACAGGCCAAAAACAAGTACTGATTAGCAAGATTTACTACCTCCCAGTACACCATTTCTTTTTACTGCCTGAGTAGATGTTGATGGAAGTCAAAAGGGCAACAGAAGCAACAGCCATCTGGTGGTTGCTTCCAGACTACCAGATCAGCTTGATATTCTCTATTGCCTCTCTCTGGCAGAATACCCACCAGGTCATTCCACATTTGCAGTTTTGGTGATGCTCTTTGCTTTGGCTTCAGTGTCATTTTGGTGGGCTTCTTTGGGTGGGATGATTCCCCCGCTGAGAGTGTGCGGGCTGTTGTGGAGAGAGGATGTGTCTCCAGAGTCACATCCAGACCCACATATGGCCACCGCAACCAGAAAAGCACAGGCGAGGAAGGCAAGGCTTCTGAGAGCTACCAGCCAAGCAGGTGTGGACAGAAAAGAGGTGCTCTGTAGCAAAGAGAAAGGAAGCTGATTGCTTGGTATGTAAAAGGACAGAAACCTGGAAGCTGGTGTGGATAGTATGAAACCCACCAAAAATGAAAACAACAGCTTCATTTGGAAAGAAAACAAAACAAAAAAAAACCAAAAAAACCCACAAAATGCAGCAAGAGAGAACAGGTCTTTGCTTATCTTAGATAAATCAATGTTTGAAATAATCAATGCTTTAAAAAGCATGGTAGCCAGGAACAAAAAAGTAACCAAAAGTATTCAAGTATCCATTTTTTTATATCAATTTTTATCTCTGACAAGGAAGATGTGGAGGGGAACCTGGGAGCCTGTTGGACAGGGTAATGAACTGGATTGCAGGCTCAAACACTGTATGCACTTATATGCACTTGAAGGACAGTGTTCACTACCAGTTCCGTGTACGCCTTTTTTTCTATCGTCACTTTGCATCAACTGGGAAGGAGCAACTGTCATTCACACCCAACAGGAATGCAGCTAGATGTGATCTTGAGAATTCTTGGCTATAGAATCGCCAAAAACTATCTTAAGCACTTTAGCACCATTCTAAGACAACCATTGACAATAATTACTCACCTTAATGAATTCTTTGTCTGCATCTTGGCTGCATCTGAGCTGGTGGTTGAAAAGCAGGGCCCGCAGCTGTCGGTTCTGGTGCTGGATGTCATACTGCTTAGCTGTCTGACAGGCCCGCACAACTCGTAGGTCTGTTCAAGGTGGCACTTGTACACCTCAATTTCCATCGTAATTGTCCTGTACAACCATTAAAAAATTTGACAGAAGTTAAAAAACAGCAGAACGGTTTGTTACAACTGGAAAAAAATAAATAAGAAAATATTGTTTGTTGTTGTACATGAAAGTCAGAGAGCCATGAGGATAAGCCCTCTTGTCCAAAGTTCTGATCAGCAGTTATGACCTCCTAACACTGCAATCAAAATGCACAGGCAAAAGATGCGTTACTGAAAAAACACTCTGCAGATCTGGATTTCATGTCACCACAGTCAAAGTTGAAGGCTTTGTTCGGTGAAAAGAAAACAAATATATCAAAGTTGACGTTATACTCAGTAAGAACTCAGTACAGTAAGAAACTGCAAAATACTCAGAAAACTCTGTGCATGAGTCAGTGGCTCAATAGTCCAACTAAAATCAGCCAGGACCACAGTTTAGTTGGGTTAAACATGAGTCAACTAAATCCTTAGTCAGAGAATGATATTCTGTCTTTGCTGCTTACATGATCAGCTTCTTTCAAATAGCCATGTAAACTTAGTTATTTAGGAATAATATCAAACTACATGTGGGCCATCAGATCCTGTTTGCCCTTGAAGACCCACTCACAATCTTTGCCCAAGTCCAGCACTGGACATGCATTACCTTGCACAGTTTCACAGCTCTGGCACTGCAATCAACAATGCATACGTCTTAACTAAGAAGGCAACAGTTCAAATGGAAAACCTACTTCCTCTCTGGGAGTGAAGGAAGCCAGCTGCTTGATCTTCAGTGTCTGGTTGAGTCTTGGATGCATCAAGCACAGGGACACCAGCTGATACCCCATGGTTGAGGTGCTCCATATATTGTGCAAGGATCGGTTCGTTATAATCACCATTCTGCATTTTTTAACAGCAGCAACAGCATAAAATGGTTCAGGTAAGGGTGCATCATTGGAAGACTTTCACTAAAATATGTCCTCACCATGTCTCAAATACAGCAATACCTCTTAGAAGCCATTGTACTGCACACAGAATGGACAGTCTCAGCAGTTTCTGTTCTCATATGGAACCTCAGTGTTTTGATTACAGAACCAGCAATTCACAATGACATGAACTGGTTTCTTCCCATTGAATAGGGAGTTTATATATATAACTGAATTTGATCAAACTATAGCAATGATTGTGAGCAAGGAGCTTTCATTTTACAGCCTAAAAATGAAAGTGGCAAATAAATGTATGTTACAAATAAACCAAACTTGAAACGTTATATGAATAGCTTCATGTTGAATATACACAGTTAATCAGTCATTACAAACTACATTCTATTAATACAGAATGTTTATGAAAGTTAATTTAATCTAATTAACAATAAATGAACAGTCGAATATTGTAGTTCAAACAGTCCGATAGCTGTAGTAATGGCTTAACTCATTTTGCTTATTTAGAGAGAACGATACATTTGAAAACCCACAGGTTTGTGAATTTGGGTCTCTAAATCATACAAAAGTAGGTTTTCTATTGCTGAACAGTTAGCTAGCTAACAAACTACCAGCACCTAAACGATCAAAGTTGAAAGCTGAACAATGAAATGGTTCCACAAGGAATGGTTTATAGCCCCGAGTTTCACACTCGCTGACCTCAACTGTTAGCTAGCTAACTAGCGTATCGCTGTGATAAAGCGATACAATCTTTAGCAATGAGGACATGAATAAAGTATCCTTTACAATTTTCACAATATTGTGAAATTTAATTTGCTGGCATTGGAGGTTATTAAATATTCACAATATCAATAATAATTCCTTGGCTCACAGAATCAGACATTACATTTTTGCTGTTATGGCAGCTGTTATAAAGATCATATTTATACAGAACCCTGTTCAGTTAGTGCTAGTATTGAGGAACCATTGCATAACTAATAGCGGTACAGAGACAGAAACATCATGTGTTCAGATGAATAACTGGATGTGTGTGAGACAGTCTGTGAGAGGTTTGCATTTGTGTGTTGCATGACTATGAGTGGGAAAACCATATAAAGGTAAAAACATTACCTCTGCAACAAGGATCTCTTCTATTTGAAGGAAAGGTTTAAGTTAGACACAGTCTCAACAGAGTAAGTTAAATCTGTCTGTGTTAAGACCAGTTGACATATCAGTGGTTTATCACTGATTATGTCTGCCACTGAGATACCACAAATTAAGCTTTCCAGATTCCAAGACATACAGTTGTGCAGTGTGAGCCATACATCAATTTGAAAACTTCAAAAGTCACGTAATGTGTGCATGGCATAAGCGTATTAGCAGGTCCCGAAAACATTTGCTATCAGAAAGGATTTCATCATAGAAAAAAAACTACAAATTCTAGACTTGAGAATGTGAGCATCAATCCCACTAACACTCACATACTAAAAGAGCACTCTACCACTTGACCTAGTTCTCCTAGAGTGGGACTTGTTTGCAGATCGGACAAAAGCTGAAGACACAGTGGAATGGCAATTCTCTAGGAGATCATACCAAATCCTGCATCCACCCTAAATATTTCATCTAGCTGTGAAGTCAAAAAAGCTTATTCCTGAAATGACAGGAATAGTTCTTGCAGATTCTGATATGCTATGCAAACACTATAAAATGTGAGCTATGTTAGATCTGGCAGCCATTGGCTCTAACTGTCTCTTTTTATTGAGTTAAGCAATGCTTACAGAATAACTTTCTATGGCTTCAAATACTTCCAAGAATTAAACCTTGCAGAGCTCTGTAGCTAGACACATTGTCTCTGTAGGTTTGACATGTTCATTTGACAAACTAGCTAAAATAGCATCTTTTGGTTTGAATAAATTGCCCCTTAGACCCAGACAAAAAATTGCTCAAAATCTTTCTGCTTATTCATGCAGCAATGACACAGATTTCCAAAGAAAGAGGACGTATGGTTAAAGCTAGAAAAAAATGCCTACTCTGTGCTCAGGCAGAAAATCTGATATTTTAAATATGTCCCTAAAAGGTTTATATTCCTTGGCTCACAGAATCAGACATTACATTTTTGTTGTTATGGCAGATTTCATGGTGTAATAGACAGCACTATGTAACTCGCAGCAATAAAGCTCAGTGGACTTTGCAATTGATGATTTCGTCACTGTGTACAACTGCACTGAATTGCTCTTTAACAAAAGCTTCTCCACATTTGCTTTTGAAGTTTAATTCAAAAGTTGGCTACAGAATAACCATTTGTCAGAGGGAACAATAAGTGTCAACTTTCACCTATGCTCGGTCGAAAAAGTGGCCGTAATCTCGTTGACACCAAGTCTACAATTTCATGGAAAGGTTCCCTTCAGTGCTGCACCAAAAACTGCGAAATGAACGGAGAAAGGCCGATTAGCTCAGTTGGTCAGAGCGTGGTGCTAATAACGCGAAGGTCATGGGTTCGATCCCCATATGGGCCATGTGGGTTTTGTTTGATGAATGACCCCTTGTCAACAAACCACCTGTTTGAACTTGTGTTGCTTATAACATTGCTTGTAAATCACAATCTGCTAAGACATGTTCCAAGTACATGAGAGTGTGTTCTTGATTACAAAACTTTGCCCATGGATTTGTGCTTGTTTACAAATCTTGGACAATGCAGAGAAAAGTATGAAATCAGAGGGACTCTGGCATTAGTGTAAGGCTCTCGATCGCTGTGTGAATAGGTCAAAGAAGCAATTCCAGAGGCATGCAGACAACCTGCATCCTCCCCATCAAATTATAGCCAGTTAGGTGTCTGGCAGTGCCAGGGAGTTCAAATCCTTTAGTCTGAAATGTGTTGGGATATGATTATGCCTGCCACTGAGGTCTGACAGCTCCACAGTTGCCTTGTGAAAAGAATACAGTATAGACCGGCACCCACATACATTACTGTACACATCAGAGATCAGCGCAGGAATATCAGTTTGTAAACCCGCCAAATCTGCCCCCACAGGCTCCCTGAGTTCTACTAATCGCTCCAACACCTTGTTTCAACCTCAGTTTCTTTTTTTTTGAAGCGCATGAGGCAGCTTCAGCTATTTCCACAGGCAATCATATTAGATGTGCCATCAGTAACCAGACATGTGACTTTATTTTATTCCCCATTCTTCCATAAGAGAGGATTTCACACAGGCCAAATTTTCAGCCGTATGCGCCTGCAGGAATTTCACAACACCAAGTAGTGTAGACTTCAGAAATGTGTTGTCATCTATAAAATGGCAGGTCACAGCCAAGAAGGCATCCACATTAAGAGATGTCCACATATCTGCTGACAAACTCATTGCAGGAATTTTCTGGACCTCAGCTTTGGCCTTCTCTTTCTCTTATTGGCATTTGGCCTCAACCATGGCCTTTACAGTCTAAAGGGAAGGAAGAAAATAATTATATATATTTTTAATACTACTCTCATAATGTATCCATGTCACCACACATACCTTCCTAGTTAGGAGAATATAAGTTGAATCCAATTTTGCTACCAAGTCCCTGAAGCTTTTATCCTCAACTATGCTAAATGGCTGTGTGTCTCTAACTATCATGGGGACCAAAGCCTCATCCAGGTCTTCCTTTCTGGTCACTGCTTTGTAAAGATTAGATTATACTTTGTCACCAAAAAATATAGTACTCACCAATGAAATTCACTTTATAATCCAATCCAAACTGCAAATAACATGTAAGGTGCAGAGAATAATGCAATATATATATATATATATATATATATATATATATATATATATATATATATATATATATATATATATATATATATATATATATATATAGTATATAGAGTATATACACATTTTATATACATGTGCATAATAACGTTAACACCTTGTGACAACTGATAAATAAGCCAAATGACATTGGCAAGGGTGACAGTAGGAAAAACTCACTGGAATGGTGGAAGGGACTTGGAAGGTGTCAGACTCAAAAGGGAACTCATCCTCCTTCGGTTAACCCTGGATAAACCTGGGCAAAGATGAGTTGGGTAGAGGATGGCTGACAAATTGTAAGCATGAAAGATACACTACAGCATTCCTACACAAAGACATCATAGGAGATAGAAACAGAGCACAGTTCACCTGGATAGAACACCTGGGTAGAAATACAGTAACTCATTATTATAACAGTACAAAGAAATGAAATGTGGATCATCCAGGTGAGGTTCATCTGCTAATCTGCACATAAATATTGTTTGTGACAGTGCAGAATGTTGCAGGTAAATGGAGGGCAAGGTGCTGTCATTTTAAGCATTTTAAGGCAGGTCCAGGAAGGAGAAACCCCAGCAGGTAGGAAAAGTTAGTGGGGAGCACAGATAGCACAGCACTCCAGAATCATGTACTGGAGCATGGTGTGTCCACTGGGAGGAGGTGGGGTGGTTGGAAGAGCATAAAAGACTGTTGTTACTGCAAAGATTCATTTAGACCTTTCATTTGGACTGTTATTCTTTTTTTAGGGGGCGGGGGGGGGGCATGTATTTAATGAAATAATAACGAAAAATTAATAGATGAATTCATACCAACTCAAATTTGCTGGTAAAGAAATCATTTGTAAGGTAAAAGTTATTTTAAGAGTGATGTTAAGGAATTTTTTTAAATGTTAATTATAATTTCATTAGAATAATTCTAACATCTACGGGATGATCTGAGGGTTAAAGAAAAAAGAGGTGGACCTTATGGGCAATAAAGCAAAAGTCGTTATTGTAGTACAAGACCCTTTGTTCTAGCTAAGTGATCTGCTGCATCTCAGTTTGAGTCATGTAGAATTCTAAAGACAGAAAGTCTTTATTCTGGCATAAAATAAAACTGAAGGGGGAAACATACTTTGAGTTAGTACCAGTAGTTATTGATTGTACACAAAGTCCAGTATGCATCCAAATGTAATCAAGAGATATCTGTTGGAGCTGAACATCTCCAACTCGTACAATGCAATGTTTCTTCTTTGTGTCAAATGAACTTAACAATTCAAACATCCATAACTGGCCGTGTTTCTTGCCAACATACTGGTGTTTGGACTTATGGGATTACATGTCTGTTGCCTTCAATAGCTTAGTTGGTAGAGTGGAGGACTGTAGAATTTAAAACTGTTATCCTTAGTCTGTCAGTTAAAATCTGACTCAAAGGAAGTTTGTTTTTTCACATACAAGCTTCTTTTTTAAGTGAGCAAAAAGAGCGTCCCCTGACCAGGAATCAAGCCCAAGTTGCAGTGGTGAAAGTGTTGAATCCTAGCCACTCACCCACCAGCAATAAAGCTCAGATGCTTCTGACAAACATTTTTCAAACTCTGTATTCCTAGTATACTGACGATGTTTGTATGCATACTGGACTTGGTATGCATGAGCATTAGGAGGTCATAAAGAGAGGTATTCATATTTCTTTTTATTCCACATAAAAATTAAGTTTGAAAGAGAATCCTAGCCACTAGCTCACCAGGGATAAAGGTGACAGTTTCCTCTGACATGAACATGACCTACATTCATTGGTAACATTTTGATCGAAACCAGGCAAAAGTATTTAGTCACTAGCTGAAATAGCTCAGCTGGGTGAGTGTTAGATTGAATATCAAAAGACTCCTAGTTCAGTCCTGGGTTTTGGTAGCTGTGCAAGACCAAGCTCCTCATCAAACTGTCCTCTTTTTAAGAATATTTCATAAACTTTTACATTCCTTTCCTAAAAACGAATGACATTACTGTTTTTACGCTATTGTTAGAAGTCATAGTGTAATAGTGCTCTAGACTTTGAATTCAGTGATCCTACTTAAACTTTAGTGGAATTTGCACTTCCTTATGATATGTTTCCTCACTGCACAGAGAGCCATTTGAACATTGGCTTCTGTATAAACGCTTTTGAAATGTTTTTCATTAGTTGTCTACTGGCCAAACCACTGGACAAGGGGAGGGTAGGTGTCAGCTTGCATGTATGCTTGTGTTGGTATCCTGGTTCACACACTCCCTGTGTTTTCATGGAATGGGGCCTACCTCAGCTTCCTTTGGCTCATGGATGGGCTTTGTCCTACCAAAAAAGGTGATGCAAATAAGTCATCTGCTTACTAAAGTTCTTGAAAATCACACTCTGCGAAGAGGCATTGCATAATGCAAAAAAACCTTCAGAAACAATACACTCTAATGACAGCAACCAACATACTTAATACAGGAGTGACCTCAGGGGTGATCTCATCCAAAGGCCACAACAGGAACAACAGGCTTAAGAAGGGACACATGAAATGACCTCAAAACACAAAAGTGAGCAGGTAAGTTGAGTTGATATGTGACTTCATTAATGTGCTTGGTCATTTCATATGGACCGATATACTTGGGACCTAACCTGCGACATGACCCCGGCTTGCGGTAGTCCTGTGTAGAGAGCCACACTCTGTCACCAGGTTGGTATATCGGGTTCTCCCCTCTGTGCCTGTCCGCAATTTCCTTATACGTTCAGAGAACTCATACAATACACTGATCTGTTTCCTCCCATACCCTTTCGCTCCGCTGCATCCACTCATCCACAGCGGGGAAACCAGCTGATATGGAAGTCCATGGGACATTTGAGGCTGATAACCTAAAATACAATAAAAAGGAGTCAAGCCAGTGGATGAACTAGTAAGTGAATTTTGGGCCATTTCTGCCAATAAGAGGAACTTGGACCGGTCTGATGGATTGTTCATATAAAAACAATGTAGGAATTGGCCATTTGACTGTGGATGTAAAACTAATAGCTACCCCGATGTGTTCAATATAGGAAGCCCAAACTCGAGATGTGAATTGATGTCCCCAATATGATATTATGTCCTCTGGGATGCCAAATATACGGAACACCTGGTTAAACAAGGCTTCCACAGTTTGGCAGGCTGTAGGCATACTCGGAAACACAATGAACCACACACCCCTGGAGAATCCATCAACTACAGTGAGGACAGAGAGGTCAGTAACGCAATCTAAGGTGATGTGAGACCAAGGACTTTCTGGTACGGGAAGAAGCATGAGCTTTCCTGTGGGTAGGGTCTTAGGCATCTTGCTTTGACTGCAAATTGAACATGAAGAAACATACTTATAAATATCGCTTGTCATAGCCCTGAACCAGCGAAGAATGAGCCCACTTCAACAGATGGTCACAGCACAAGGTAGGTAATGTTTTCCCGACAGACATTCCATTGGGATGACTGTGTCTTGTATGGCTTGTTTATTCCATCATCTATTTTATATACACTTGTCTATTTAATCATCTATTGTAACTTGGACTTGTCGTATCGTTGTGAAAGTACAGCTCCTACCCCGATGTTAGCAGCATCAGCTTCCACGACAAATGGAATGGAAGGATCAGGATGTCGACGTATGCTAGTCGTGGTAAAAGCTTCTTTCAGTTTCCTGAATGCTTGATCAGCCTCCTGATTCCAAAGTAGCTTGGTCATTGCTCCTTTCAGGAGGGCTGTGAGAGGAGCTGCAATGCTGCTAAAATTCCATATGAAGCATCGGTAAAAGTTTGCAAATCCCAAGAATCTCTGGAGTTTTTTAACTATAATAGTAATGGGCCACTGGAAGATGGCATTGATCTTCTTATCATCCGTAGTGATTTCACCATGGCTGATCACGTATCCTAGAAAAGTTATAGTTGGAAGGTGGAACTCACATTTCTTTCCCTTTACAAACTCAATAAACTTTTACTCTTTACTACTCAATGCATAAAGCTGTCTGTGTTTGATGTGCTCTCATTTTCCCACCACATCCATTTAGCAGTACTTCTGAATAACCGAAATGGCTTAAAACAGCTGAGGGGATGTTTGAAACTGAGTGATAAGATGTTCAGCAATTTATATATGATAATACAAGGCAGTAAATTAAATTGGGCTGAACTGGACAATAGTACCTGGCATGAAAAGTATGTCGTAGAGAGAGTAACAAAAAACTCAACCTCTCACCTCGCGCTCTGAGATGTCTCCGTCACTGTCTGTAGTGTCCTCTAGGATACTGCTGCCCTCACTAAAGTGTGTCACCCTGACCGGGTCAAACATCTCTTGAACATAATAACTACACAATGGAAAATCAGCTTCAAGTGCTGCACTGAGCAAGAGTGCACTGTAAATGGCCAGATATAAATGGCAATGTCAGTAGTAAATTTATATATGCAGTCATGGAACAGGACCTAGCTGTAGAGCACAGCTTTAAGGTGCATATTATGATGTGCTCTTAGCAATCATCCTCCTGGCTGTGTCTTGCTCTTTTGGCCAAATGTTTCTCTTCCAAAGCAGACAGACCAGACTCGCTGCATATTACTCCGTGCACTATAAATAAACCACATGTATAATGCCTTGTAAACAATGGAAGAAGGGAAATTTGAATTGTGACTACTCTGTTAAAGGGGCGGATAAGGCACCCCACCCAAACCCCCCGAAAGCTGTTCTGTTATCCCTAATTGCTATGCAATAGTCCTGTGATTAACTCAAAGGCTGGAGAAGTTTCACCTTTCTCTACTTGAATCCTGAAGGCTGTTTGGTTCTGTAGCCCACAATCCATCCTGTGTAATTAAACATTCACATCATAACTCGACCCCGTGCAATAGGGCAAACTCACTCGGATGGGGGAAAGGATCACAGACTACCTGTACTGCTGCCGCAACTCTGCGGCCATTCCAACAACATCCACATACATTCCAGCAACATCCTATTATAGGACACAGTGGGCTTAAGTACACCCATTTAATAGCATGTTGGACCTTCTTTGGCCTCCAGAACTGCAGAAATTCTTTCTGGCATAGTTTCCACTATGTGCTGAAAATACTCTGCAGGAATCTTGGTCCAATCTTCATAGGATATTTTCTCTCAAATTACATGGAGGGACTGACATGTTCTAAACTGCCTGTTATACTCTTACAGCCGCTTTGAAATACAAAAAAAACATATTTATCTTCCACTCCACTCAAGGATGGCCACACTTGGAATTTCCCTTGGCACATTTAAAACATTGTGTGAGCCAGATAGCTTCTGATTTCAACCTTCCAATGCTCTGAGTATTAGTGTTCCATGCATATGAGTTGCTTCAACACGTCCATGCGTGTTGTAAAGAAACACAGTGTAAGCAGTATTAATGAAAGTGCATCTCTACCTCAACAGTGCATCTCTACACTTTCGAAATGCGCTGCAAATTTAGAAAACGCATACAACTTCAGGAACAAAGTATCAAGCACAGATGAAGACGTTTCTATGGTTATCTCGGTTTTATAAATATTAGCCTATAGAGTTGGGCTTAGTACGTGAATAAAAGATGGAATTAAACATGCATAAATTACGGTGTCCTGGAAAACCCATCGTGCTGCAAATAAACAAAGCATATTCATCAAAGTGGTAACACACTTTAGAAATGCGGTGCAAATTTAGAAAACACATACAACTTCAGGAACAAATCCTGTCACAACATAACGGAAGTGCTGTTTCCGGAGGACACGGAAAGGGGTGGACTTCTATGAGATTAGCGTGAAGTCTATTGGAAGTAGTGACAACTGAGTAAAAAGGGTTGTTTTTTTCCAGTTACCACGGTGTTATCAAGGGTAGGTATGTGATACAGAATTGAAGACTGACCTATTCATGCTCTGCATTCTTGCATATTTATTTATACATAAGGCAGCCTTAAAAACATGGGATGGAAATCCCATTTAACACAATATGCACTGTTTTACAGTCAGAGTGAAATGAGTAACATTCTCCTTTTAATATATATATTTTAAATGTTAAAATTCTTAACTATGTCAGTTAAGCTGCCAAAAATGCCCCTTTTGAAATTTGTATTTCTAATGTCACAAGAACACTTTATTGACCTATCTCTGCCTATTCAGCCTATAGAGGTTTAGCACACCCACTTAAATTGCCTTTCTCAGGCATTTCAGCTCTGAGTACCTTTTGAATGAAGCACAATACAGGGCAGCCAATCATAAAGGAGCTCATTTATCTTACATCCGTCTTAAAGGTGCAGTAGCAACAGGTGCCTGTTGAATTCCAAGCGATATATATATAGAGAGGTTGGAAATTGGTTGTGCAAAAAAAAAAAAAAACCAGGCTGAAAACGAGTCGTTTCCGCTCTGTGAATTGGGAGAAAGGGACAGTGTGTGGAAGCCCAACCCCAGTCATATAGGTTTGCTTCTAACAGTACCATTACCATCACCCACTCTGGTGCACTAGTTTGAGTGTATTAGAACTAGTAGCAATGCTGAAGCATTACATGTATCTATAACAAATATTCTGACCATGATGAAGTGATAGGTTTGTTAAGGCAAACTGTGTATGCAATACATGTTGCTTAGGTCACTTGCTCTAATTGTACACAACTCTAAAGCTACACAACTGTACATTAGTTAAAGTCTACACAGTGTCAGTCATGTGAAGTACAACTGAAAGTTCCCCTGTTGTATTCTTCCAACAATCAAGTTCTGCGTAAGTTGGGGCAAAATAATATGAGCTTCACATCAAAGAACATTTTAAACAAATGGACTGTATGTACATCTTTTTTCTAATGTTACAATTGAAGTCTAAAGTTATATCTCTTATCAGTGGAGGATGCACTTGCTCAAACCTTTCCTTTAGATTCCTTTTGTACACACTACAGACTGTGACCTCGAGATGCTTGAATGAATGTTGAACATTCACACTTGTGCATGAGTGCAGACTGTTAGCTAATGCATCATGATGAGCCTATCCTTTTTGAGTTACTTATTGAGATCATTCTCATAGCGAGTTCATTACACCTTGTGTACTCGATGTAGTGCGGTGAGCAGTTTCAATCTTAGTTACAATCTTAGTTATCAAAGACTCACTCCACCGACCAAAGCCTCTTCTCTTAGACAACATGACAAAACCATTGCAGCTTGAGAGCAAAAATCGAGCCTTGTAAGAGGTGTTATGTTCCATAGGCAGATTGACATCTTAATGCGATACACATGAACTCAATTTTCTTTGCATACATGTACATTGCACTTGTAATGTTTCTGATATTGCTTCTCTCCTGAATAGCTCAGTCAGTAGAGCATCAGACTTTTAATCTGAGGTCCCTGTTCAAGTGAAAATATTGTTCTTTGCCACTAAAGTGCGCTTGAGAAGTTTCTTGAAATACCTCTAGATCAACCTAAGTCAAGGGACAGGACCCTGTTGCCTTGAGCCTTGTCGGTAGCCGACAAGCTCGCAAAATACACCAAGCCCGTTGTCATAGCAACCAGCACTTAGCTTGCTCGGACTAGCCTAGCTAAGATAGCCTTAATGGGCTAACAAAGACTCATTTCTACGCCAGGCGCACATACTACAAATGCATATTAGCTACATAACTGTTCCAATAAATGCGTGTATTACCATGCTATTCATTAATTTTCCTGTATGTGCACAACTGTAGACCGGGGGTTCTTTAACGTAATCCTCTTCGCAATTAGCTTAGCTAGCTAATAAAGCTAAGCTAGTTAGCCAGCCTAGCTAACTAACTGATATGTTTCAATGTGGAGACGCAGTAAGAGTGTCTCTAATAATTTGAGTTTGTTTTCAGTCGGTACGTACGCTCAAACGGTGTCATACAGTTATTGAATAAATCAGCAGAAGCTGTTATTAAAATAAATTTCTGCGTCTTTTCGAGGTCTTATCTTGACAGTGGTGAAGCTTAGCAGTGGTAACCTACATACGATTCGCATTAAATAAATTAAATACAAAAAAAAACACAAACATCTTTCTACGGTCAACTGAGAAGTCCATGTCTTTGTGAAATTTATTCTATGAGAATAATTTAATACTACTTGCTTTGGAAAAAGCAAACACTTCATGCCAAACTTAAGGTGTGCACGGCACAGTAATTGCTGTAGAAGACACATACATGTATTTTACACAGGCTGTTTATGTCTGTTCAGTACATATGGTTATATTACACCTTGGTTATGTGTAATATGGATATAAATGTTAAAATGTTCTATTACAGAACACGACACCTGTTGCGTTTTATATTGGTAAATCTCTGATATGACCACTGTAACATAAAGTTGCGGTTATAAATACGTGAAACATTTTTGATCGACTGAAATGTAGCTGTATGTACATGCAATATATTTGTGATTATGTAAATTAAACAGCTATTCTTATTCTTATGGCTAGCTAAATAAATTGCAATTTCGTCGTCTTCAAGGCATGGCATGGTGTTTATTCATTCTTCGGCATACAAAATGACGCCTTTTCACGTTGTGGAACTACAAATATGGCGGCCTTTTTTCTTTAGCGTTTTAATGACGTAAAAGCAGAGTCTCACCGTAAAGTCGGGCAGGAGGAGCTGGACTCATTTATTTCTTCGTATCTTTCCCCATCTAGCGGTCAATAACGGGTAGTCTTGAATTGATTTCTATCGCGTAATACTTTGGATATAAATGTTTAAATTTCCTGTTGCAGGACAGACAAAGTATAGTCAACCAGTTCTAACCTTTTGATAAAAACTTGAACTTCAAAGTAGGTGAATCTATTTCCTTAAACCAATCAGATCACAGTTCATTTACATAACATCAATGCTTTGAGTGCTTTAGATATGAGAACATCACAGTGATCTTTCTGCTCAAACATCAGTCAGTCTATAATTCTGTATTATGTGTTTTTATAGCTTCCAACTTTCATGAGTTCCTTGAATCTGTGGAGAAAAGTGCAGACCAATGTAGTTTCTTATTTGTGAACATTTATACATTCATTGTAATTTATTTATCATTTAAATGTTTTATTACTTTTAATTTATAGACATAAGGACACAGAAAACAGTTCATATACTGAATGAATTGTTACAAGGTAATATTTTCTAGATTGTGTTTACCATATGTTTTTATTTCTAAACGTTAATGCAGTGTGTTAATCTGTCACACCGAGGCAGAAGGGGTGAATCTGATATACCCCTCTTCCATTGTCAACTATTCAGAGTCCTCCAGTGGAGCTCATACAACTAAAGAAACACATACAGAGGTCACTGGAGGTTCTAAGTTACATCTAAAGTGGTCTAGTTGTGACGTTGCGAGGATAAGCAGGATGCGGGGACGAGGCACGATGAAACGCACTTTTATTTTTGCAAACATGCAAAACATACAACAAAGCTCAAATACTATGCACATCTCAAACACCAACACACGTACTATGACACACGAGACATATATACACCCAAGCCGATTACACATAACAGAGAACAGGTGAACGACACGAGAGGGTGTGGCAACACAGACGAACACACACACACCAAGATGTTTGAGGAGGGGGCGGGGCCACAACATGACACTAAGCCTGTACACACTGTTCCAACACTACCCTGTAGGGCACCATCTCCATGGAAGTATATTTTTAAAAGCATGTTTGATAACCATATTTATACTGGAACAATTTAATCAAATGAGTTGTGTTTTTTGTTCCTCTCTAAGACGGTTCGGATGCCGATATTGAGATTTGAGTCTGAGCAAGTTGAGAAACCCACTGTGAGGGTTTCTGGGTGCTCTGGAGGAGCACCCAGAAGTCGTACACCTGCACCAAGCCTGAGACCCCTCTGCCCCTGACACAATTGCCCAGGAATGCGGGCATGTACCTAGACTATGAGGATGGACAGCTGTCTTTCTATTACATACTAACATATCTACATATTTATCGGAAACCTCCGGGAGAAGAAGCTGTATCTCCTCTTTGCGCTGCTGGACAGACACACTTATGACACTGTACTCATCAAAAGCAGCACCAGAGATGCACTGAGTCATATCCCGCTACACACCTCTCAGGCCAGCTTGTTTGCACATTTTGTCATAAAACTTAAGCTGTCATTTGTTGCTGTTATATATAAAATTACCAAATTAAAAAATAAATAAATCAAAAAGTACTTGTGGCTAGAGAAGCACAGCCAATCACATAAACAAGATATAATGTCAGTAATGTTTGCGGCAGGTGTTTCAAATGTGCCCAGACTCATATTCAAAAATATCCATGTTTCAACAGTTTGAAGGTGGCCATGACACTAACAGTTTGGTGGAAATTCCACAAGATATCAAACTCCACACTCACACGAACTATTCATTCTCCCATTTGGAACAATCCAGGCTTTACCATGAACAAAAATATTAAACTTTACATCTTGGACAGAAAAAGGCATTACAAACCTTAAACATATTTATCCTAAGACTTGTTTCATGTCACGCCCACAACTAGCCACAAAATATGCTATAGAAAGCCCCCAGTTCCTACAATACCATCAGCTAAGATCACCTATGTGTTCAAAAATCAATTCCGATACCTACATCCATATCAGAATTTATAAACAAACATTCTTAATACAAAAAACCTATTATCTAAGATATACAAAATAATAGTGAAATCAAATCTCACAGTTACTCTCCCATTGAGACAATAGAAGGAACATTTATTACTAGCCCATGACGCTGCAGTTTGGATTAAAATGTGTAACAATAATTACCACATGACAGCAACACTGACCTACAATGCATTCAGTACAAAATAATACAGAGTACATTATACTACACATTGGATGTTTAAAATTGGTTTCACAAGCTCAGCAATCTGTACATACTTTACTCAAATCACAGTTGACGATTACATTCACGCCACGTGGCAGAGCACACCTATCAAGCAATTTTGGCAAGTCGTCATCAAGTTCGAGTTCAAGTTCAAGTGGTTTTATTGTCATTTCAGCTATATATACAAGTACACAACAAAAACGAGACAACGTTCCTCCAGGGCCATGGTGCAACATAAAAACAACAGTGCAACAGACAACATGCTACACAAGTGCAAACAGTCCAATATAGTGCATCACCAACATATCCCATGCTTTAAATAACCATATCCATCCAACACCCTCTTTATGTCTCCTAGGAGACATATCATCAACCAATATGACAGGATACTATGTATAACATTATTATATTGATATAATAAAAATATTCTTGCAAAAAAACAACAAACAAAAAACATATTCATGAACTGGAAAACAAAAAATAATATTAGTGTCACCCAATAGAAAAATCTATTGATAGAGTATATATATCAATAGAATAATTCTCAGAATTAATCAATAACAGAACCAATAATCTAGAGTGGACACCTTTGATAAAATCCATACAGAGCCAATCCATAAACGATAAATATCACACTCTAATACGTGTACATATACAATCCAACATACATGTACTCACACATAACCATATACATAGATACATACATACATACATACATACACACACACACACACACACACACACACACACACACACACACACACACACACACACACACACACACACACACATCATTCCTGTAATGGTGCAGATGGCGAATACTTAAAAATATTATATATACATTTTGCGTTTGTCTGTTCATCTGTCTGTCTTATTTTGAATAATAAAGCTCTAAAGGTCCACTGATGGGGGGTAATAAATTCATATATTTATTTCTCCAGATTTCTAACTCTGAGAGAAAAAAAACGTCCTTTTACAAATTGCACCTCGTTGTGGACCTCGGCTAGGTTTACATTCCAGGTGATTATTTTTAAGTTATAAATAAAAAGAAATAAAAAATAAAGTGTAACAGTTCCCGATGAGGCGGTATGGTGGAAGCGGGCCAAAAAAATCAAAATCTTCAATATGTCGCATGTAATTTACTCTAAATAAAAATATTTAGATATGATTTACATACGAGTTATATTTTTAGGCCTACTAAATGTATACTTTAAATACGTTTATTAATTAGCACAGATAATATATCTGCTCTTTATACTTGGATTTCTAACCTACATATTTAAAAATTTAACTGATGTATTTATTTCTGCAGATTTCTAACTCTGAGAGAAAAAGACGTCCTTTTACAAATTGCACCTCGTTGTGGAACTCTACTAGGTTTAATTCCAGGCGAGTATTTTTAAGAGGCTAGATTTGTGCTCACAAGCTGCGATGGTGGTTTTTTCATAGCTTCTAAAAGAAGAGGCTGTGGTCAGGGTGGAGTGAATCTTTGATAACCAAGATTGTTGTTGTTTTGGCCTTCGAATAGACAATGGCATTATCCAGTGTCAGGTCTTTCTCAGTAAACTGCAGAGAATGATATAGTGGGCAAGAAATGGTCAAGCACAGTTTAATTGGTTGTGTGTTTGTGAAAAACACTAGAGCTCTCTGATACATTTTTGGTTCAAGATTTAATAATCATGCAAATGATTGTGATTAATGCTTTGTCTGTTTAATTCAAATATTATACTATAAACCTAATATTTTAATAGGGTTGGCAACTTTCTAGATCCGATTACTACATGTGTTGTTCATGTAACTGTGCAAATAAACTGCAAACACAATTACTTTTAGAAGTATCATCCAGTTTGTTTTCACAATTGCCAAAATGTAATGAATCACAGCCAGTGTTCTAAAACAGAGCTGGAATGTATTCCTGGTTGATGTGCCCTGTTTCTGGTTATATAATATATAAAAAAAAAATAATAAAAAAAAAAAAAAAAAAATTGGTGGATGAATTTTCAATGAAAGTGCTTCACTCAGCAGCCATTAATGATTCTTATATCCAGTATGAATAAATTGAAATTCCTATCCTTGTATCAGGTGCAGCAATTATGTGTAACAATTGTGAAGCAAAAAAGCAAAAGCAAAATTGTAATATAACAATATAGGTAATATAGAACTTGATCTAATGATATTAATTAGGCTATGCAAATAAAACAACTACTTCGGTAGCACATCATTCATGCCTGTTGAATAGGCAGTTTTTTGCTTTGCAGATACTTGAAATCTTTTACTAATCTTTCCCCAAATCCAGTAGGAGCTGCCTTTTACATTAACATGCCAGGATACACACTCACTGGATGTTTAATCTTTCTAGTGGTTAAGCTATATTCTTATAGTCAAGAAAGATATTTTTTAATTATTAATCAGTTAAAAGGATTTCTTACTGTAGGCCTATTATAAACAACATGGAGGAAATTAAAATAAAAATACTTGAGTTAGACAGTGGACACAGGTTGCTAATAAATCAAGTAAATGAAACTGGATGGACTGCTTAATTATGTAACAACACAACATTTATGGCGACGAAGATGTTTCACACATATACATTCTTACGTGATGCTGACCTCGATATCCATATTTCACATTGATACTGTAACACTATAGATGAACCTAAACCTCACATTCTCGTCACATTGATAAGCTTTTTGAAAGTTTGATCATGATCAAAGATCATGATCTTTGTTTTCTAAGTGTGTTTCCAAATTGCCTTTGACTGCTGTATGCCTAATTGCGGCATTTAGCACCTCATTTCGTCTCTAATTTTTGACATGTACTCTTGACATAAGTCTTGCATAAGTGGAAAGTCAATCAGCCCCCGTTTAAAAATGGTAAGCTTTTACTGTCACGTTAATAACATCACACACACGCACACATAATGCTTCGACTGTCCTACACTTTAAATATCTTTTGCACATTATGGAGGGTGAGCATAGTTACCAGTTCCCTTCATGCAAAAGGGTTGTCTTAGGTTACTGTAAAGTCTAATGCACATTTGGAATTATTAAAAGTAGTTTATAATCAATACGAAATTTTACTGGGAGCTAAAGTAAAGTAGCTAAGATATGATTGATGTGATCAAATTTTCTAGCTCTATTAAGAACTATGGCTGCTGCATTTTGAACTCGCTAGGCACTTTAGGCACTTAATAGCACAGCTAGATAGTAAGGGATTACAGTAGTCCAATATTGAAGTAATAAATGCATGGACTACCTTTTCTGCATTATGTGTGGAGAGCATGCTCCTAATCTTTGAAATGTTTCTAAGGTGGAGAAAGGGGGTCCTAGAAACATTATTTATTTACGTGAGCTTCGAACGAGAGACTGGGATCCATAACTCCAAGATCTTTAACTGTTAGAGAAGATGTGATTGGGAGACCATTGAGGTTCATTGAGTAATTAGAGAGTGGAGACCTAGCTGACTCTGGGCTTAATAGAAACACCTCTGAATGTCTCTGAATGTTAGAAATTAATTAAAAATACTAATGTCAATGTATTTACAACGCATGTATTTAGGACGTAATTTTTTCAATCACAACAAAATATGTTGTTGTATTTTTTGCATTATGCTTACTACAGAATTAACAGTCAACTGTTCAGTGACTGCATGTAGAGTTGTAACACTGCTTATTACTAGAACTGTGGCTAGAATCAAAATCAACGCTAGTGTCGTTCCTAAATCCCCAATCAGCTAGTCGTAAAGTTAACATTCAAATAGAAAATAAAGATGCAGACTTCAGAATTAGTTAAAGAGAATAGCTGAGAGAATAGAATAAATTATCCATTACTACCCCTGTCTTTTATCATCCTTCCATCCCTCCATCCCATGCCATCTTCCTCTATTATTTGCTTTTCTATTTTGTTCTGGTATCTCCTTATCTCTTTTTAAAAAAGACATTGGCCAAAAGACTAACTAAAACACTGACATACTTAAGACCTTTAATATTTTTATAAAATATAACATTAAAAGGAGAATGTTACTTATTTCACCCTGACTGTCCACTTATATATCTGTTTTGAGTATGATTTTCCTTGTTCAAGTGAAAACAGTAACAAATGTAGCATGTCACAAATATATACATTACTATGTATGAAAAATGAAAGACATCAACATGAAACACCGGAGCTGATTTCAGTTAAGCACCTAGTTATGGAAACTATAAAGACTAACATTGTCATAAAAATGTTGTGAAAGTTAATGCTTAGAAGATTACAAGTGGCTAAGACATACGTTGTTATAGGCTGTGCTTACTGATGTACACCAGGTGGACATAGTGTCAAAGCAGAGGGTCTGATGGAGCAGGTGGAACATCAACATTTAAAACAAAAATGAACTGCTTGTACTTAGTGAACTAAATAAAGCATAAGCGTCCTATGCATGGCATACAGATCCATATAAGCTTTGATAAAATCCATCCTCATGTAAAAGATGTATTGTCCCAATCATAGTAAGTGAAAACTATGACATAAAAAACTTTCCTTACCTAATACAAGCAGGCAATTATCTTTTAATTTGACCTACCCCAGTAAATCACGGTACCTAAGTTGATGAATAACAGGAATAATCACAAACTTCTAATGAAGCAAAGTAATATATAATTACAATTATAAAGGACTAATTTGGTTTGTCTCCCCCAAAGGCATTAGAATGTTCTTTATATAACAGGTGAAAACGACCTACACCAATGTGATATACAAACCAATCCTGCTTTTATTACACAGAAGAGCTGAGCAATTATGGGGAGGCACCCTAAAAAGTTGAGGGTGGAATTACCTGTCAATAAACAAAGTACAGAATAGATAAGCAAAACTATTCTGTTGCATCATCTTTGAAATGACTCTGCAAGGAAAATGTTGATATGAATAAATGCTTGTATTCCTTTCTGATACAAGTCAAAAAATATCTTTAAAGTGGCTCAAACATGAGAACTATGTGCATTCCTTCACAAACATATACAAATCAATGAAAAAAATCTCCCCTATGTTTATATACACAAGTGTCTGTGGGAGCCCCAAAGCTATATTATGCATTCAAATAACAAAATATATATCACAGTCCCTACAAAAAATGAAAGTAAAAAAGCAAACAAACAACAAAAAGGGGAAAATCATAAATGAAAATATCCCATTTACTAATGTTATGTTTGTAAGCAGCCCTGCTTTCCTGCTTCCTAAAATGGTGACATATTTTAGGTACTCAGGCCACTGGAAACAAAAATATACACAGCAGTTCTTCCACACATTTAGAGGAACCTGATTTTTTTGTTAGATAAATATGTGTCGGTTATGACCGTTAAAAAGACCTGAACAAAAAAAATGTTTGGATTTTTATTCGCTGTCACCTTTCATCACGGGCAACATAAAAATTCACACTACTACAATATCGCTAACATGTTACTGGCATGCGAATAAGACACCTGAGCACAGAGAGAAACCCAGTGTTATGAGTACAGTTGACATTGGAACTAGCTAGATAGCTCATATTAAGACACTTCTTTGGAGAACACGTGCTCAAGTGTTTTCCCCACAATCTATATGCACAATTTATTTGCCAACTGTGACCAGAGAGAGAACATAGCTCACAGCCTAGGACATGCTCACATAACATTACTCACAGCCTAGGACATGCATGGATTTTGATGAGGACTGCATATGCCTGGGATCAATTCAAACACGTCATGACGATGATATAAAACCTGATGAAACAAGCTTGACAAGCAGCAGTTCCGTTTTTCCGTGAAAGTATCAAGCACAGATGAAGACGTTTCTATGGTTATCTCGGTTTTAGAAATATTAGCCTATAGAGTTGGGCTTAGTACGTTAATAAAAGATGGAATTAAACATGCATAAATTACGGTGTCCTGGAAAACCCATCGTGCTGCAAATACACAAAGCATATTCATCAAAGTGGTAACACACTTTAGAAATGTGGTGCAAATTTAGAAAACGCATACAACTTCAGGAACAAATCCTGTCACAACACAACGGAAGTGCTGTTTCCGGAGGACACGGAAAGGGGTGGACTTCTATGAGATTAGCGTGAAGTCTATTGGAAGTACTGACAACTGAGTAAAAAGGGTTGTTTTTTTTTCCAGTTACCACGGTGTTATCAAGGGTAGGTGTGTGATACAGAATGGAAGACTGACCTATTCATGCTCTGCATTCTTGCATATTTATTTATACATAAGGCAGCCTTAAAAACATGGGATGGAAATCCCATTTAACAAAATATGCACTGTTTTACAGTCAGAGTGAAATAAGTAACATTCTCCTTTTAATATATATATTTTAAATGTTAAAATTCTTAACTATGTCAGTTAAGCTGCCAAAAATGCCCCTTTTGAAATTTGTATTTCTAATGTCACAAGAACACTTTATTGACCTATCTCTGCCTATTCAGCCTATAGAGGTTTAGCACACCCACTTAAATTGCCTTTCTCAGGCATTTCAGCTCTGAGTACCTTTTGAATGAAGCACAATACAGGGCAGTCAATCATAAAGGAGCTCATTTATCTTACATCCGTCTTAAAGGTGCAGTAGCAACAGGTGCCTGTTGAATTCCAAGCGATATCTATAGAGGTTGGAAATTGGTTGTGTAAAAAAAAAAAAAAAACAGGCTGAAAACGAGTCGTTTCCGCTCTGTGAATTGGGAGAAAGGGACAGTGTGTGGAAGCCCAACCCCAGTCATATAGGTTTGCTTCTAACAGTACCATTACCATCACCCACTCTGGTGCACTAGTTTGAGTGTATTAGAACTAGTAGCAATGCTGAAGCATTACATGTATCTATAACAAATATTCTGACCATGATGAAGTGATAGGTTTGTTAAGGCAAACTGTGTATGCAATACATGTTGCTTAGGTCACTTGCTCCAATTGTACACAACTCTAAAGCTACACAACTGTACATTAGTTAAAGTCTACACAGTGTCAGTGATGTGAAGTACAACTGAAAGTTCCCCTGTTGTATTCTTCCAACAATCAAGTTCTGCGTAAGTGGGGGCAAAATAATATGAGCTTCACATCAAAGAACATTTTAAACAAATGGACTGTATGTACATCTTTTTTCTAATGTTACAATTGGAGTCTAAAGTTATATCTCTTATCAGTGGAGGATGCACTTGCTCAAACCTTTTCTTTAGATTCCTTTTGTACACACTACAGACTGTGACCTCGAGATGCTTGAATGAATGTTGAACATTCACACTTGTGTATGAGTGCCGATTGTTAGCTAATGCATCATGATGAGCCTATCCTTTTTGAGTTACTTACTGAGATCATTCTCATAGCAAGTTCATTACACCTTGTGTACTCGATGTAGTGCGGTGAGCAGTTTCAATCTTAGTTACAATCTTAGTTATCAAAGACTCACTCCACCGACCAAAGCCTCTTCTCTTAGACAACATGACAAAACCATCGCAGCTTGAGAGCAAAAATCGAGCCTCGTAAGAGGTGTTATGTTCCATAGGCAGATTGACATCTTAATGCGATACACATGAACTCAATTTTCTTTGCATACATGTACATTGCACTTGTAATGTTTCTGATATTGCTTCTCTCCTGAATAGCTCAGTCAGTAGAGCATCAGACTTTTAATCTGTGGTCCCTGTTCAAGTGAAAATATTGTTCTTTGCCACTAAAGTGCGCTTGATAAGTTTCTTGAAATACCTCTAGATCAACCTAAGTCAAGGGACAGGACCCTGTTGCCTTGAGCCTTGCCGATTAAACTGACATTTCACATCCGTTTCCCCCAGCTGTGATGCTGTGCATTGGCTGTCATCCCAGGTTAGGCTAGCTAGTTCTGCTGGCAAGCTTGAAATATCAAAATCCTTCCTACTTAAAAAAAAAAAAAATCACTTCTGAGCCTATCCTTTTTGAGTTAATTACTGAGATCATTCTCACAGCAAGTTCATTAGACCTTGTTCACTCATTGTAGTTCGGTGAGCAATTTCTATATTGGATGAGAGAAGGAGCAGACTTGTTCAAGTCACAGAATCCATTCACACTTAAACAACAGGAGCTTGTCAGTGGAGGGTGTACTTGCTCACACCTTTCTTTTCAATTCCTGTTGCATAAGGGAATAAGGGACAAGGGAAGTCATTTTGGAACAAACCTGTGAGGCAACTGTCTTTGAGGCAAAGTGTCTGTATCCAGGGAAGAACATGTGCATGTTCAAGTGCTTGCCCTGTACTTCATTCTCTGAAGTTTACTGAGAAAGACCTGACAGCAGTTGAACACGTTTGGTTGTTGTCTGCTACCTTGTCTCTGTCTCTCTCTGTGTTCGCATGATAGGCACCACTGCATGCCATGCACCAGGCCTCCTTTCTTGTGAGGCTGTCCCTCATGACATCTATGGAGTGCATAATTGAAGACTAAGTGAAAGGATTCCCTTAAGATCTGAATACCTTTGGTTGTTGTCGTACATCGTCTCTGTCTCTCTCTCTCTATGTGTTAAATGCAGACTGCTCAGGTCATGGTGTTGACAGCTTCTAGTATTTTCACTAGATCCAAAGCAGTGTCAAACCTGTTTTTACATTTAAATGTTTTCACTTGGTTTTACATTTTAATGTTAACAAAATAAGAAACAATACACATTATAAATGTTAGATAGCTACATATTTGTACTTCTTGTACAAACTAAGAAAATAATAGAACACTAATTTAGTTATGTGACATATTGACACCTGAGCAAGACATGGGTGAGGGATAAAAAGGCAGGATATTAGTCACACAAAGCACTGCCAAAAAGTTTTAAAAACACAGATGTGGGGAAGCTCATGAAGACAGGCTCAGCTTTAGTCCACAGTATGCTAAATGGGAAACACTGGAGGATGGTACATGAGGGGTTTAAATAGGGAGAGAGTTAATTAGAAGCAGGTGATCGTGATGGTTGATAAGTGTGTGATTGTGAACCGAGCAGTGGTCGTGGTAGGTGATTTGTGCGGATATGTGTGTACGTGTCTGTGTGTGCGTTCCTGGTTGGGTGCGGACCAGAACCTGACAACTTGTTTCCACTTGATATCAGAATTAGTTGAAGAGAATAGCTGGTCCTGTCCTTTATTGCAACTTAAATATAAACATGCTTTTGAGGGACCCTCTGGAGAATGTCTGAGGGGTACACAAGAGTTTAATTCTTATAAACTTTTTCAAGGGCAATTATGTAAACAACCCTCCTTTTTTTCCATATTGTTCTTTGAAGTTTCCACCATTATGCTCAAATTACACATGACATTATAAAAGCTAGTCACCTATGAACCTGCGGGCTTATATAGAAGGGAAAATAAACTATGGACTATTTGTGCTCTGCATTCTTGCGTATTTATTTATGCTAGGCTGTACATAATGCAGCCTTAAAAACATAGGATAAAAATCCCCATGTAACACAATTCAGGTTCTGTCTAAATACATGGCTAGCTAGCTAGTTATTTTACAATCCCATTTAGAACATATATCGTCGTGAATGTCCTGAACAAAACACGCTGTACCTAATCCCCATAAATGACATATCTCTCACTGAATAAAAACTTGTATGCTTCAACAGTATACAGTGGTAGAAATGGCGATCACCTTTAAAAGGATTTCTTACTGTAGGCCTATTATAAACAACATGGAGGAAATTAAAATAAAAATACTTGAGTCAGGTGTCTGTTGAATTCCGAGCGATATATATATAGAGGTTGGAAATTGGTTGTCTAAAAATGAATTGTGATTGTTAAGTCACATAGATGTAAGTGGACATGAAGGGAAAAAATAGTGTGGGTGCCAAGTATGGTGATTGTATTTTTAAAGTTGTAGGAAATGTTACATTCAGAATGTTTGTGAGACAAAAAAAAAAAAAGATATAATTACTATCCATGGTATAATTGACTGTGTTGCAGACAACATAGGCAGGGATTAGACTGAAAAATGTCAGAGTATTTTTAATGCTCTTTATTGCTGTCATCAGAGGTTATGCAGCCATATCCTCCCGAGCAAGTACGGCTTCTAATCCTAACAGTTTGGCCGCCTGCAGACACAAATACCGTGTTGAGCAATATTTAATTACATCTACTTGAAATGCATATTTAATTGCATTGTTAGTATTTATGGAAAACAAGTGTTAGGATTGCTCTGCTCCATTGCAGACTTTCTCACTCTAGCAACTGTGGATTCCATCTCCTCAATCAGTTGGCCCATATCATGTTGACAGGAACCATATTCCATCTTTATAAAAGAATTCAATTTCACCTCCAACTATGAAGAGAAACAGTGTTAAGCAATATTTAATTACATCTACTTGAAATGCATAGTTCATAGCATTGTGAGAATTTATGGAAAACAAGCGTTAGGATTGCTCTGCTCCACTGCAGACTTTCTCACTTTAGCAAACACGGCTTCCAGGTCCTCAATGCATTTATCCCTCTCACTGACATTCATATCTTTAGGTTCCACCTGTACATATGAGTAGAAATATTGTTGAACAGTATTTAAATACATTTAATTGAAATATGACTTTAATTACATTTTGATACATTTGTAATTTATAATTTGTATTGGACTGGAAAGGAAACAAATACAATTTTTATCGCATAGCCGTAATCACATAGCCTGCAGGCCTAATGATGTAAAAATGTGCCCCCAAACATCAAATGTTCAGCAGAAATAACAGGACCTGACACACTAAGGTACCGTAGACCCATTCAAATTGTACTATTGGAATAATAAATTCCAATGCATTCAGTCATTTTAGCTAGTGTTGATTTTGATTCTTGCCACAATTATACTAATAATCAGTGTTACAACTCAGCATGCAAAGTCACCGAACAGTCGACTGTTAATTCTATAGTAAGGAGAATGTAAAACAAACAAACAAAAAACCCACCAACAGTATTTTTTTTTCCTGTAACTGACAAAGATTGCATATGCTAAATGTATGTGTCCTAAATATATTCTAAATACATTTACATTAGTGTTTTTAATTAATTTCTCGAACATTTGTTGAAATGCATTTGTAATTTATATTCAGAGATATTTCAGTGTACTTAAGTACAAGCATTCAATTAGCATCACTGTTCACCATAGCTGTTTTTCCATTTTTTGTGGCTTTTGTCCATTGCCACAGTATGGCTTTAAATCATTTGTCTTGGTTCTACTTTACTTACTATGGCTGATTGAGTTCTCTCAGTAGAGAAGTCCTTCTTGATTAAATTCTTTGTTCTAGTATCTGTTTAAAAAGTAACAGAAAATGTCTTATTAGCGTTGTATAGATACTTAGAACACTTCTACGTAGATCTCTCTCTCTCAGACAAACACACACACACACACAGTTCATCCAAGAAGTCATCCTCTATTCTGGCAGGGATCTGGGCTCGTGTTTTTTCGTTTTTCTTTTTCCCATATTTACCAAATATCCCGTGCTTTTCCTTTTCATATTTCTCAGTAGGAACATGTTCCTTGCGTCTTGGATTGCAATTGTAACTACCGCACTGACCCATAATAAATTTAGTGTACCCGTTATCTGTGATCTGAAGTCTAAAAATGGGTCACAGAAATTGTTCATTTGAAAAATCTGTTCTTTGACTACATCATAATCGCTTAATTGATGCGGCTGCATGATGACATCACACGCCACCCACTGAAATAAAAGCTGAGGATGTCATTGCAGAGGTAGGAGGAGCCAGAGTAGAATATTACAGAATATTACATTGCTTGAATAGTGGCTCTGTCTGCCCTGGGGGTATTATTGAAACCCAAAGGCTGAAAGGATGGGGAGGGAGAGAGAGAGAGAGAGAGCGAGCGAGCGACCATGTGTGAACATATTCTTGTCACGGTATGCCCCCCCCCCCCCCAAAGGTCTCCCCGTGTGTGTTTGCTTGTGTGTGTGTGTGTGTGTGTGTGTTCATCCGTGTGGCCATGCTCCCTTGTGTTTCACGGCTGCCCTTCATTGTGTTGTTATTGTTTGCGTATATAAGTCCTTTGTGTAAACGTTAACGTACTTTTGACCTGCTGAGAGTTAGCCTGATTTGACTTAGCCTGTTCCTAACCTTTGTTTAGTATGTTGCATAAAAGCTCATGGAAATATTTCAGATGTAACATACATGTAACTGACCTAGTAGAGCAAAATTACAGAATTGTAAGGAGGAAGTGACGTTCTTGGGGCATATCATTAAAGGGGGAAATACACACAAGCTGTCTCAAAACCGAGCACAAGCCATAATTTCGCTACCTAAACCATAGTGGCATACTCCCCTCTTACTGTTTTAGTCCCACACGCATTACACCGAATACTGCAGGACCAAAGAGTGTCACATTTATCAGCCCAGTGGTAGCTGAGATACCACACCACCCTCTTAGATATGCCTAATATAACTGTCAAAAGGTGTATAACACTGAACCCAGCTACACTCCTTCCTACGGAGGAGGATGGAGATCCACAAGACTGCACAGCAGTCTTAGCTGAAGTATATATACCGCGGGTTGATCTCTTTGAAGAAGCCATAAGTAACCCAGACCTATGCCTCTATGTGGATGGGTCAGCATGCAGGGACGACACAGGGGTCAATAGGGAAGCATACGCGGTAGTAACAGATCATGAAATATTTAAAACAGAAGTATTACCATCCTCCTATTCAGCGCAGGCTGCTGAACTAGTAGCACTGATGGAAGCATGCAAACTAGCTGCAGACAAAACTGTTAATGATTTTGGAGCCATATGGAAACATAGGCAATTCCTGACAAGCTCGGGTAAATATATTAGACATCACCATCTTGCTAGAAGCCATTTTGCTGCCAAAGACAATTGCAGTTGTTAAGTGTGCAGCTCACAGGACTACAGAAGACCAAATCAGCAAGGGGAATAATTTTGCAGATAGAGTAGCAAAGGCAGCTGCAACTAAAACCGCTGTGCAAGCAATACAGGAAACCGCTGCTACCCCGCAGGCCACATTACGGGAAATTCAGTCAGGGGCTCCCGCCACTGAAGGCACCAGGTGGAGACAACTAGAACCTCCTGTTAACAACCCACACTGCTGTCAAAATAGAAGGACGAGGAACCTGGGTACATCACACACACCGTAAGAAGGCTCCGACACCAGCCCCAACTCCAAGCAGCAGCACCCAAACAGACTAGGTCGGAACTGTGTTGAGTAGGGTGTTAACGGCAAGGCCTACCCTTTCGACACTCGGAACCGTCAAGAGACGGTAGAGAAAATCAGACACAGCTAACACAGTCAGAACATAGACTGAATATTAATATGGATGAAGAATCCCATGACTTATGAGAAGACTTGTTACCATTTCAGGGTCCCAACGCCACTGAAGCAGAATGATTAGCAGCTAAATGCCAACAAAATACAGCGTGTATGTCAGCCATTGTGCATGCCCAACATATCGAGCAAGAGTACCTGGTGTGCCAGCACACCAGTGTTCCAAGGACTGTAATCCCTCTGAAAAACGCAGATGTAGGAGAAGTGAATATGACAATCTCTATGTGCCAGGTTATTAACCAGACCTCAAACTGTCCCAGTCCCACTAACCCCGCACCACCGAAAATGATGCTGCATGTGGCAGCTAGTAAGGGTGAGATATTTGTATAGCAGATGAAGCAGCAGGTGCCGGAAGTCTGGTCCAGATGCATCGATTATGTGCAGGTGCACAGCAATGGCACTTGCAGTGACTCCAATAGCAGTTCCCTGTGGAATTGCTCCATGACAACCCTGCAGGGGTATTGGAATGTAATGTGGGTCGGTGGTTCGGTGGCCTATGGTGAATTGCCACAGAACTGGACTGGTTGTTGTTATCCAGCTGTAGTGCGCCCAAGGACGCAGGGTGAGGAGAGACATAACCAGCACAGACTATTGTGGTAGAATTCTGAGGGACCCATGGACCACTCCGGGTGAAACCATTGGTTGGTCCCTTTTCCTGGGCGGTGGCACAGTAGCAGCCCTGCAAAAGATGGCTTAGCTTATCAGTTACTGCAAATAGTTAATGACACCTTAGCAGCAATAGGTGCCTTAAAGATAGAACAACAAGTGATAAGGGCAGCAGTGCTTCAACATAGAATGGTACTAAATCTCCTAACCATGAAGGAAGGAGGAGTGTGCAAAATGATTAACACTTCCTGCTGTTTTTACATTCCAGATCTCAGCGCTAATATTACTGATTATATGAATCTTATGTGATCTGCCTTCACTCCGCAGCCTACAGTTCCAGTAGCGGCTGTAGCGTTGCCCATTCTGCTACTCATTCTTCTTCTTTTTCTTCTTCTTCTGTGTTTACCTCCTTTTTTGTCATTGCGTGTCAGACGTCTTTCTAGTGTGTTCACCATGCCAGCGCTCAGCGGCCATGCCAATGACCAACCCCAGCTCTTTGAAGACATTCTGCTCCCCAAGATGGGCGGTGCTGGTGATCCACATGAAGACATCGTAGTGCTATTTGCTGAATAAAAGTGTGATAATGTGTGATATAAAATAAAGGGGGGAAATGTTGTGGAAATTTACTTTGCTTTATTTTACTTTGCTTTATGTTTCTATAGTCACAGCATAACAGTCTGCAGATAAGCATGTGAGTCAGGTACACCAGCTGCTCACATACCATTCTAACCATAGAGATAGAAGAAGCCTTCAGCGCTCAGGCTAACCAAAACATGAATTAGCCGATACTCTGTAGGAGTCGTTTTTCTTTTTTTTCTCTTTCTTCTGTTCTCTGTATAAGGGGAGGGGGACCGTACTGCGCGTCAGTGCTTTTACTCTGTTATACAGGGGACAGAACTCAATAAACTTTTACTCTTTACTACTCAATGCATAAAGCTGTCTGTGTTTGATGTGCTCTCATTTTCCCACCACATCCATTTAGCAGTACTGAATAACCGAAATGGCTTAAAACAGCTGAGGGGATGTTTGAAACTGAGTGATAAGATGTTCAGCAATTTATATATGATAATACAAGGCAGTAAATTAAATTGGGCTGAACTGGACAATAGTACCTGGCATGAAAAGTATGTCGTAGAGAGTAACAAAAAACTCAACCTCTCACCTCGCGCTCTGAAATGTCTCCGTCACTGTCTGTAGTGTCCTCTAGGATACTGCTGCCCTCACTAAAGTGTGTCACCCTGACCGGGTCAAACATCTCTTGAACATAATGGAAAATCAGCTTCAAGTGCTGCACTGAGCAAGAGTGCACTGTAAATGGCCAGATATAAATGGCAATGTCAGTAGTAAATTTATATATGCAGTCATGGAACAGGACCTAGCTGTAGAGCACAGCTTTAAGGTGCATATTATGATGTGCTCTTACCAATCATCCTCCCGGCTGTGTTTTGCTCTTTTGGCCAAATGTTTCTCTTCCAAAGCAGACAGACCAGACTTGCTGCATATTACTCCGTGCACTATAAATAAACCACATGTATAATGTCTTGTAAACAATGGAACAAGGGAAATTTCAATTGTGACTACTCTGTTAAAGGGGCGGATAAGGCAACCCACCCAAACCCCCCGAAAGCTGTTCTGTTATCTCTAAACATTAACATTAAATATTCACATCATAACTCGACCCCGTGCAGTAGGGCAAACTCACTCGCATGGGGGAAAGGATTACAGACTACCTGTACTGCTGCCGCAACTCTGCGGCCATTCCAACAACATCCACATACATTCCAGCAACATCCTATTATAGGACACAGTGGGCTTAAATACACCCATTTAATAGCATGTTGGACCTTCTTTGGCCTCCAGAACTGCAGCAATTCTTTCTGGCATAGTTTCCACTATGTGCTGAAAATACTCTGCAGGAATCTTGGTCCAATCTTCATAGGATATTTTCTCTCAAATTACATGGAGGGACTGACATGTTCTAAACTGCCTGTTATACTCTTACAGCCGCTTTGAAATACAAAAAAAACATATTTATCTTCCACTCCACTCAAGGATGGCCACACTTGGAATTTCCCTTGGCACATTTAAAACATTGTGTGAGCCAGATAGCTTCTGTTTTCAACCTTCCAATGCTCTGAGTATTAGTGTTCTATGCATATGAGATGCTTCAACACGTCCATGCGTGTTGTAAAGAAACACAGTGTAAGCAGTATTAATGAAAGTGCATCTCTACCTCAAACTCACCAGTGTAACAATTATAGTTTGTGAAATCTAATTTTAAATGGCGATCAGCCTTCTTAACAAATAAGCAGAACTCACCTTGTTAAGTGTTTGTGTTTGTTTGTTTGTGTGTGTGTGTGTGTGTGTGTGTGTAGTTTTAAGCATAGCAAGGCACTTCAGGGTTGCCAGGTGGAGCCTTCCTGAAGACCCTGATACTGAAACAGCATTAAAAGCTGCAATGGCACTGTAGTTGTATTTATCTGCACTAATACAGCTTTGAACTATTGCACTCTTACATACAGTAAGTTTCTATGTACCGGTGTACATTTCTGTGTACCTTTAGTAACTAAAGGGATTCTATTCTAATATTACAAGTGCTAGAAGTGCTGAAACTCAAAACAGTGAAGAAACCAGTGGAGCTTAATGACTGGTCAGATGAAGAGAGTGAAGTGAGGAGTTTCCTTCAGTGTCTGCCATGTCCCAGCTGAGGTGAGTGTGAAGCTTTTATTGGTACTATAGGAGTTGTGTTTAACTTTGAAACTGATGGTGTCACAGCCATTTGTGGCCGAGAGTCTAGAAGAGCATAATTGGCTGTACTCTTAGGGAGAGAGGGAGTGGCATACGCTCTCTCCCCTGTCAATTACAGAGACACCGTGCAATCAAGGGCGTCTATAAGTTCACGCGTCAGAAGGGGGAGGAAAAGACTATTTTCTGAGTACTTAGAATAACATTCCGTATTTTTTGGAGAACATTTTCTAGAGTGTTTTCATGTAGAGAGAGAAATGAGTGGCTAAATTGTCAGAAACATTAAGGAGACAAATGGGGAATATATAACAGCTCTTTCCATGTGTTAGTGACACCAGCGTTCCCTCTTTTCCCAGATGGTAAAAAAGAGCCCTGACTCTTGCAAACTTCATTTTTTTGTAGAACAAAGAGAAAGATGAATAACTCGCTTTATGGCCTTTTTCCACTCATGCATACCAAGTCCAGTATGCATCCAAACATTGTCAGAATAGTAGGAGTGCAGACTTTGAAAAATGGTCTTCTCATGTAAATTCAGCAGCTTTGTCCCTGGTTGTCTAGTGGTTAGGATTCGGCGCTTTCACCCCCGCGGCCCGGGTTCGATTCCCGGTCAGGGAAAAACCTCTTTTTATGCTCATATAAAACGACAGATTCTGCATTAAAACATAAAGTTTGTGTGAGTTGGAGTTGAGCCGACAGCCAAAGGATGACAGTTTTAACTTCTACTCTACCAACTGAGTTATTGAAAGCGACATGCAAGTAATCCCACATGTCCAAACACCAGTATGTTGGCAAGAAACACAGCCAGTTTTGGATGTTTCAATTGTTAAGTTCATTTGACACAAAGAAGAAAGATCGTATTGTATAAGTTGTTCAGCTACAAACAGATATATCTTTTGATGACATTTGGAATCATACTGGACTTTGTGTACATGATTGGAGAAAGGCCATAAATGGTTAGAATAACATTCAGTGCTTTTGGAGAAAAGTTTCGAGAGTTTTGTCATGTAGTGAGAGAAATGAGTGGCTGAAATATCAGGCATTAAAAGTGCAATTTGCACTCAGGGAAAGAAAATTGCTTTCATGTGGACCGCATTGAGATATCGATCTGCCTGTGAAACAAAACACCTCTTAAGAGGCTAGATTTGTGCTCTCAAGCTGCGATGGTGGTTTTCTCATGGCTTCTAAAAGAAGAGGCTGTGGTCAGGGTGGAGTGAGTCTTTGATAACCAAGATTGTTGTTGTTTTGGCCTTCGAATAGACAATGGCATTACCCAGTGTCAGGTCTTTCTCAGTAAACTGCAGAGAATGATATAGAGGGCAAGAAATGGTCAAGCAAAGTTTTATTGGGTGTGTGTCTATAAAAAACACTACAGCTCTCTGATACATTTTTGGTTCAAGATTTAATCATCATGCAAATGATTGTGATTAATGCTTTGTCTGTTTAATTCAAATATTATACTATAAACCTAATATTTTAATAGGGTTGGCAACTTTCTAGTTCCGATTACTACATGTGTGTGAAGTACAGGTGCTGTAGCTATACGGTATACAATTGTCCACAGTAGCCTAATTATAATATATACAACCAAAAATCCATCTAAAATAAACACCAGAAACCTGGACTAAGGGTAATGTACATAAGTACATTAAATCTAGGTAGGACTGCTCAATAGCTAGGATAACAGCAGAACAATTGTCCCGCCGTATAAGCAAAATGA
Organism: Electrophorus electricus; assembly: GCF_041902795.1. Lineage (NCBI taxonomy): Eukaryota > Metazoa > Chordata > Actinopteri > Gymnotiformes > Gymnotidae > Electrophorus > Electrophorus electricus. The sequence continues at coordinate 32,864 of NW_027658800.1, read as the reverse complement.
GAGCCTGCTAAGGCCGCCAAGAGGGTGCCAAAGACCATGTATTTATTTCTATTTGTTTTTTACCTATGTTATGTCAGTGGCAGCTCAGATTTCTGCATAGGGCCCCACACAGGCTTGGGCCAGCCCTGGTATCACAGTGTCGTGCACTGGAAAACCATCAAGCCTGTTGACTATGCTACCAGTGTTGTTCATGTAACTGTGCAAATAAACTGCAAACACAATTACTTTTAGAAGTATCATCCAGTTTCTTTTCACAATTGCCAAAATGTAATGAATCACAGCCAGTGTTCTAAAACAGACCTGGAATGTATTCCTGGTTGATGTGCCCTGTTTCTAGTTCCAAAAAAAAAAAAACAAAAAAAAAATTGGTGGATGAATTTTCAATGAAAGTGCTTCACTCAGCAGCCATTAATGATTCTTATATCCAGTATGAATAAATTGAAATTCCTATCCTTGTATCAGGTGCAGCAATTATGTGTAACAATTGTGAAGCAAAAAAGCAATAGCAACATTTTAATATAACAATATAGGTAATATAGAACTTGATCTAATGATATTAATTAGGCTATGCAAATAACACAACTACTTCGGTAGCAGATCATTCATGCCTGTTGAATAGGCAGTTTTCTGCTTTGCAGATACTTGAAATATTTTACTAATCTTTCCCCAAATCCAGTAGGAGCTGCCTTTTACATTAACATGCCAGGATACACGCTGACTGGATGTTTAATCTTTCTAATGGGTAAGCTATATTCTTATAGTCAAGAAAGATATTTTTTAATTATTAATCAGTTAAGGAAGTCAAGCTATTGCATTTTGCTGAGATGAAGGAATATTGCATAACCCTGTACTGGCCAAATAATTAGATTTGATGTTCTATTTTGTGGATTAATCCCATAACTGAATTATTCACATGGTTTTATAGCCATGGTTAATACTTGCTGTCAAAATGCTGAGGTTCATAAGAACCTCTTTCCTTCATAAGGAAGCTTCCTGTTTTTGAAACAGGTAGTTTCAGCATACTAGCTCTTACTGCTCTCTATCTGTTTAACAAATGTTTTGTTGGATTTAACTACTTTCTACCTGGAAACTGGCAACTTCCATGGAAAACTATTTTATCATCACAAACTATATCTAAGGAACTACCACAAACATAAGTAATGTTAACATTTTGCTTTTTCATCATGACTTATGTTCTGTTTCAGAGCACTGAATGCAGCATGTTTATTCTTCGTCATTAGTGGCAGTTTTATCTGTGAGAAGTGTAGATGAATTGCTAGTCTGACAGACAGTACGCATCCAGACAGCAAGGCGAAAGGGTGACGTTACGGCAAAGTAGACGAGCTTCCACCAGCTCATGGGACCACTACACATCCCCAACATTAAGTAACAAAATCCCAGAGACCTTCTGCCTGTACTGGCCAGACTTCAGATCAGAAGGTGAGAGAATACAGTCATGTGTTGTGTGGCTCAGATTGTTCACACAGTTAGTAACAGTCCAAACACTTTAATTATACTGTACAGCATGAGACCTGGAAATGTGTGTCTGTGTTTTTGTGTGTGTGTGTGTGTCTTCTCCCCAGGCTGAGCTCCAGCTTTGTACTGTCCATCATCAGAGAGATCTATCAGACTGGCTCTGCTCACTGTGTGTCCAGCTTGTTGAATTCAGCAGAGAACTGCATCAACCTGAACAGCAGAGAGCTGGACTCTGTCCACTGTGCTGCCCTGCGCTTCACCCTCCAGCACTGCACAGCAGTCTCTCTCAGCCTGCTTTTCACCTCCATACCAAAGGCGGAGCTGGAGAGCATTGAGCCACTGCTCTAACACGTCTCCCGTCTCAGGCTTGAACTTTTCTCACAATCAGAATTTTAACACAGAACTGGTCTGTTTAGGGAGTGTTATATAAACGTTTATGTACGTTTATGTGTTTTTCATGAGTTTCCTCAAAAGTCATTTTGTGCCAGCATCATTTAGGTTTTATTGAGACTCCTGTCAGGTAATCAGCAATATCCATGGATATTTACTTCAGAATAAAATTAAATTTAGGTGAAATATTTATATTAACCTGAAATTAACTGCCCTGCCACTGTCTGTGTGTGTTTTGTTTTCTCCGTGTTGACAGGCTGCTGTTGCTGAGGCTGCTCCACTGCTACAGTGTCTCTGAACTACAGCAGGGGGCAGCAGCAACAGATCTGCTCCTCGCTCTGCAGCACAGACTGGATTTCTCCTGCTGCTCTGCTCTGGACCTCACAGCAGACACACAGAAACACACACTGACTCTGAGCACTGAGGACTGCAGAGTCGTCTCCATGGTCATCCAGAGAGTGAGCTCTCACACACACACACACACAGCTCACTCTACACGGCTGTGAGGGCAACTCTTCCCCATTTTACACACAGTCACCCTTCAGTAAGCCACTGACTCAACACCACACAAACTAGGGAAGCATTCTGGAAAAGGGAAAAGAATTTTATCATTTGAAACAAAATGTGTGTAAATAGCATTAATGTTAGTAGTTATGTGAGTGTGTTAGTGTTTTGTGACTCTACATGTTGGAGAATGTTGAGTGTGTTCAGCAGCAATAAAGCCATGCTGCTCCAGTTCCTGTCTCTTCTCTGTGTGGGGACTGATGTGGAGTGTGTGAGACGCGCTGTGGCTCTCTCCCGGGCTCTGGGTAAGATGGTGATCCTCAGTCAGACCCGGCTGGACCAGCAGGCCTGTAGGTCACTGGCACTGTTTCTGGAACATTCTGAAGGGCTGTCAGAACTGGACCTTAGCCACTGTCAGCTCACTAACCACTGCCTGCAGATGCTGTTCGCACACCAGCACAAAGCCCACATCCTGGAGTGAGTGGACAAGAGGGAGGAGGGATGTGTAGAGAGTCTTGATTGTTGAGTGCACAGTGAGCACTAACATAGATATAACACATTTTACTCTTTTTCTCACAATTTAACACAAAATCCGGCAGGGTGACTGAACATAGAAGCTGTGCGTGTTCATTGTAAAGCATTGTATGTTCCTTGAAAGGCTCTATATAAATTTAACTTTGCTCATTCAGTCATATCCTGTGTTCCTTCAAGGACTTTATTTTTCAAAAGCAAACAGCAAAAAGCTTGATTTTCTTGGTGATTTTATTTGGAAATGACGACCTCTCTCACTGGCTGCCTGGATCACTGATCACTGCCTGTACTTGGCAGGATGGATCTCTGTGGTCTACAGAATATCCAGACTGCTTGTAGAAACACATGTTCTCATTAAAAAGAGAAATAAGGCATAACAGACTCATTATGATTTACAGTTTCATGCCTGATAGATAACAAGTCATGTGTACAAGAACTGAAAGAAATGATATTTTGTTTAAAATGTCAAAATGCATAATTATCTGGCCATTAATGACTCAGGTCCACTGACACAAATATACTATTTATTGCTTTGCTTATTCATTCATTTGCTAATTCAATCATTCGTTTATTAATTCATTCGTTCATTACTTTAATTCATTGATATATAAATCTACAGGTGTTTGTACTACTACACGGTGATTTAGTAGAGGGAGGTGTGTTTGGGAATCCTGAACAATGTGGTAATTATAATCCATCTAATTTCAACCTCAGTCACAATGACATCACTGATGTGTCAGCAAAGAGGATCTATGATACTTTCTCCACCAACAACAATATTCACACTGTGAGGTAACTGTGTGTGTGTGTGTGTGTGTGTGTTTAGGCATTTAAAATAAGGCTGTATTTATTTGAGTTTAAAATTTCAAATTTAAAAGCCTATTTTGATTTTATAGGCTCTTCAACAACAGAATTACAGGCATACAAATCTTCCTCTCAGACAAGTGCTTTGAAGTCTGGTGATGTTGATGTGTTGTTGGCACTGTAATGATGAGATTTGATTTTTCTAGATTATTGGGACTATCCAAATTATATTTTTGTTTTAAGTGAAAAAATGTAATGATTAAAAAACAAATTTTAGTTATCTTATACATTTTAAGATTACATATAAAAATCAAATACTCAAAATTTATTTATAAAGTACTTTTTAAAATTGTATTTTATTTTATTTTATTTTATTTACAACAGGTGCTATTACAAAGCAGCTTTTCAAATGTCCAAGTCCAAGCCCCCAGTAAGCAAGCCAAGGGTGACAGTGGCAAGGAAAAGCTCCCTAGAGCATGAGGAAGAAACGTCGAGAGGAACCAAGACTCAAAGGGGGTCCCATCCTCCTCTGGCTGTTTAAAGAGAGACATAAATTAAAAAATGAAATAAGCATTTAATGTTTAGTCCAACTTTCTGGAGGTTCTAGACTTGTGTGCATGTGTCCGAGACCCAAGTCGCAAGAGAACGTCCATTAAGGGCAACAGAGAGTAGCTGGTTGGGGAGGAGGTGGTGTGGGCTACAACAGGGGACATCAGGGGATGATGGGAGTAGCCAAGGCATCTGAGACAGGATGAGGCTCAGTAACATCACAACATCAGGGGTAGGTGTACCTCGGCAGAGTCCACTATCAGTCCAGTGTATTAGAGCAATGATGTTTGATTCCTACTCAAAGAACATGTGATATTTCCAACATTCACTTTAGGTATCAATGAAGTTGTGACATCAAGCAAAGGAGAACAGTGAGACATGAGTAGACAAGCACAAGTTGGACCTATTAGGGACAATGAAACAAAACCTGAAGACAAGAAAACAGAAATGAAAGCCTGAGTGAGCTGAACTGAACTGAATCAAACTCCTACCGCTATATGGACTTAGCTCTGTAATATAGTTGAAACTGTAAGTTGCTATAGATAAGCGTGTCTGCCAGATGTCTGCTCACATTAAGCAGTGCAGTTGTGCAGTGTGAACATGACATCTGTCTTTTACAGCAAAATCTAATTATTTTATTATTCTTTAAATGTCTTTAAATGTCTTCATGGTCTAGCAACTCATAATGGCATTAGCACTTGAAAGCAAAAAAACAGAAAAAAAAAACAAACCAACAGCAAAACAAAAACATCTCAAAACACACTTATTGCATTGAGTTCTGTTTAGATGACTTTTGATTTTATATTAACACATCTACTGTTATCTATTTACCTTTTCCTTTTATCATTATATATGTCATTTTATTTTTTATCCTTTGTGCAATTAGTCTCTTCTCAATGCGTTTTATTTTTTGTGTGCAGAGAGAAGGGGTAAGAAGATGCATATACAGAGGTCTGGACTAGCCGTGCTGTCAAAGGTTAGGGGAAATGAAATAAATAAATGTTCCAAAATGTTTTTTAAATAGTTTAGTATCCAACATTTTAAATTCTAACATTTATGGTTACCCCCAGCAGTGATCAGTGGTAGCTCAGTGGTTAAGATACTTGACATGTAGTCAGAAGCTTACCTGTTCCAGCCCTACTGCTGCCAAGTTGCCACTGTTGGTTCTCTGAGCAAGGCCCTTAACCCTCAATTGCTCAAGTTATACTCACTCGTAAGTCACTTTGGATATAAGTATCAGGTAAATGTATGATTGTGTTTTTTATAATCTTGTACACATAAATGTCATATTCAACCAGAATATGTAAAACACACTGTCAAATCGTGTTTATAAAAATACGTTTTAGTTGTAATTAATTTCTGTAACTTCATGTCACTTATGCTGATATGGTTGTTGGCTCAGACAACAATGGCCACAAGAGGGAGACAAAGAGCTTCCCTAGTAATCAATGAAAACAGGCATACCCTGTAACTGTATGCTATACTATTCTTTTATTTTATATTTTTCCTTGATGTCCACTTACAATGTTTGCATGGCTTTATGTTCCAAAAATAATCATAATCTATTTTACACAAATATTTTCCAACCTGTTTATCTTGTAGAATTAAATAGGACATGTATTACATTACGAATAAAGAATTCTGCGCTGCATACACTTAGACATCGGTAATATAACTTGCAGTTATATAACTTCTAGTGAAAATCCTTGAAGCAGTCAACACCATCATCTGAGTAAGCTCCATTTAACCCTCTGAAGTTAAACAAAGAATTGCAGCTAAATGTGTGAACATTATCACGTGTCAGTTCATAACAAGTTAAGCTTCATAATAAGTCACGAAGTCAAGAAAATTCATACCTAAGCATTACCTTGTTTGATGTGTTTATTGATGTATTTGGGTATAACCAGGTCATTTGCCTGTTTTTATGTATTGATCTTTATTGCTCCAAAAAACTACTCACGTCTTCCAATGTTCTTGATCCCCACTTGTAAGAAATAGTAAATGGACTAATCCTAGTTGTGGATAAGTATAAGACTAAACAGCTGTGAACTAATTCCACACGAGGGGAGTCATCACTGGAAAGGTGTCCTGGTGCGAGGCGTGCAGTGGTCCCTGTCCTGCGAACACAGAGAGACACAGAGGCGAGATACCAGTTAAAAAGGTTTGAGAAAGTACATCCTCCACTGACAAGATTCTGTTGTTTAAATGTAAATGGAACAGGTCTGCTCCTTCTCTCAGCCAATATAGAAACAGCTAACCGCACTACAACAAGTACACAAGGTGTAATGAACTTGCTATGAGAATGATCTCAGTAAGTAACTCAAAAAGGAAAGGAGCTTCTCCTTCCTGTTTTCTTTGTTCTCTTCTTGTTAGTGTTTGTATTTGTTCTTTCAAAACACTCCTGCACTCATTCCTCACACTAAAACATGAACCTGGTGTTGTTTACACAGTGACTGGGTGTGAGGCATCTGATCCATGATTTCCCCCTGGGGTCACAGGTCTCGTTTGTCGCCTTTTTTTTCTCCTTAAGACAAAAACAAATTAAAATAAGAGCAGAAAAACTGAGCAGAAATAAACAACTATTAAAATTCTAGATGCACTGTGGAATGTTCAGAGAAAAACAAGACACTCCAGTCTCTATTGTATTTAATATGTGGTATTTAACTGTCAATATGGGGACATTACGACAAGGGAGTGTGCTCAGCTGACCTGTCTATGATTTTATTTTATTTTATTTTTTTAATCCTAGTCTTTGATTAAGTTAAGGAATTTTTCTTTCAAAGAAGAGAAAAGGGATGGAACATGTGAAACACAAACATAAAAATAGGTATGCATTTATCTAATATACTGATGACTACGATTAGGTGAGACAAGTTTTAGGATATAATAATAAGTGTATTATTTCCATCACACTTTTCACCTGAGTCTCCTGTGTTTCTGGATAAAAGAAAGTAATATAACACAAGCAGTTATACAATTTCCGAAAGGCATATTATTTAGAAATAAAGAAGAACTTGGTTATTATTTGGTTATTAGGACACATGAGGAAAGCATTTTAGTTGCATTCATTTTGCCAAAGACATCCATGACTGAAACAAGCTTCCTGTCACCACTGACCACCCTCCTAGCGTTCATGTCTCCACGGTTTCCCTGTCTAGTGTCTTTATTTTGATTTACTCCCTTGTTGTGGTTCCATTCCTTCGTTTCGTTTTCTGCACCCCTCATAATTTGCACTTGTGTCTGGTTTAATGCTCATTTGACCATGTTTTTAAGCCCTGTTTTAGTTTAGTCTTGTTGCTATTTATTGTAAGTCCAGCTGCTGTTTGTTAATCGAGGCTTCCGTGCATGTGAATATAAGCCTGAATGTTTATCCTCGCCCCAATGTTACAGCCTGCATCCCTGGTTTGTCTTCGTGCGCTTTTCTTTACTTTAGTTTATCATGAATTCTCGGACACTCCATGTTAATAATTTGACCCTGGACTTTGGATTTGCCCCTAATAAATCTCACTCTTTTCCACACACTGCTCATCGTTACACTTCCCCAACCTACTATATTTACATTAAAACTCCGTCAACAGCAATCTTTAACGTTGAGGGTTTTTTTAATCTGTGTAAAATTACATAATTTCTGCTGTTTCAGAAGTGAAGGATTTGCGTGCTCTAAATTTTCACCATGCCAATGCACAGAGGTTTTGGTATGGAGATTTTATCCCGATCTATAGGAGCAAGTGTGATGGACTATAAAGTTGACGAGAAAAAAACCATCCGTTTCGCCGCCGTTTATGTCCATAGATGCTGCTATTACCAAAACTAGTACTGCGCTGATTCTTAGAGGACGGTTGATTTGACCGGATGTCGCAGCAGTACGGCCGACTACTCCTGATCATAACGTATTCATGACAACTCAGCCCTTTTTACGACTGAGGTGCTCACACGACAACGCGTGATCTTGCACCTTTTATGTGTTTTAAGAAAAACGCTCAGTGTTTTAAAGTGCAGCAGCGAATTTTGATCTAACGCGTTACTAAGCTCTGTGAGCAGAGTAATTTCTCCCATTGTGTTGAAATGAACAGGTGTCTGTTATTAGTTCAAGCATTGTATGTTCTTTGAAAGGCTCTATGTAAATGTAACTTTGCTCATTCAGTCATATCTTGTGTTCTGTGAAGGACATTTTTTTGAAAACAAACAGCAAAAAGCCTGACTTTCTTGGTGATTTTATTTCTCTTACTGGCTGCCTGGTTCACTGATCACTGCCTGTCCTTGGCAGGATGGATATTGTGTGTCTCTGAAAATGTATTAATATTATTAGTATGTGCCTATCGCTCCTCTCTATTCCAAAGCTGACCCGATTTCCATAATTCTCGTATTGCATAAGACATTTATTTCCATTATATGTTTTAGCATTCAGGTGGTCATTTTTCTTTTCAACAGTTATTGGCGTGATCCAATAGATCCAAAGTCAAACGAGTACGCACATCATGTGTTGAACCCATCCATAGTATTTTTCTGCTTATCTAATATGCCAATATTTTCTCGTAACCATCCCACCAAGTACGAAAAACACCCAAACCTAAATGCTTAGTAACTAAAGTAAAGCTTGTGTCAGTGTCTTAATTTATATTCTGCATTAGTTCATCAAATGGTTATTTATTGAGAGTGAGTCTGTATTTTGTATTTGAAAAAAAATAAAACTGTCAGCATTAAGCAGGTTTGTTGTCAGGTTTGAAGGCTGTGGTTGTGCTATTTTTCTGGCCTTTCTGGTCAACTAATTTCTGTACCCAGTCATTTCATCAAGGGAGGTGTGTTGCTATTGAAATGTCTAACTTCCTTCATCTAGGGAATTCATGACATACATTAGAATTACATTTATTATAGCTGCAGGTGGCAAGTAAAGGGTCCAATCATTTTATCACATCTGCACAACTTGGTTGCTGATGACATCCCATATAAAGTTCACCAGCCTTTGTGGTTGGTTTTGAGGTTTTGTTTCCAGGAATGTTGTATTTTGAAACCAATCTCTCAATTATCTCTGCTGAATTGCTTTATATAAATATTATTTTTCTGATTCGACATGACTAAGAAATATAGTTTCCCCAGAAGGTCAGTTCACCCCAAATGTACTTGCATTCACAGTATGTTCATATACACCATTGAAGTTTGGTGATAATCTAACACTCTATGGCTAAGTTTTAGCCTATTAATAAAAATCCTGCTCTTGGGGATTGATAGTTAAATACACATATTTTTGATCATTATTTACAAGAAGATCTGCATTTTTTATATTTAAAAGGTATCTCTAGATCAAAAGGTCACTGACTTGTTTGAAAGGTGCATTTGCCCAACTAATTTAGGTATCAAAAATCAGGCTAAAAAAAGGTTTACGAAACGTATTGAACTTTTTTTATGAAATAGTCACAAAGTATTGCACTGTATAAACTGCATTTCTCATGCACAATTGGTACACAATGGGATTGACTCATTTTTCTGTTTTTAAATACCTTTTCATATGTCAGAGGGGCTCTGTTGGCAAAAATGTCCTATAATTCCCATGCTAGCTCAAAGTCCATAAATCAATACTCATGTCAAGTTTCATAAGAATTACTCAAAGAAGTCTTAATTTTTTTTCAGCTGTTTTGAATGAATCAGTACACCTTGGAAGGATTGATAGGTATGTAAGTGCCATATACCATACAAATATCAACATGTTTCAGTCTCATCAACATTTTGATACCAAATTTGGGAAGATTGGAGAAAGGTCCTACGACTAGTGTGTTACAGTTCATCAGCAACATAAAAAGTAGTAGGATATTTAAATTTAAAGTTATTTCTACAAGAATCAACGTTATAGAAGTCCACTGAAGCCAGTTCTATGATTAGCCCATTACCTGAAAAATATTAGCCAGTGTTTGAGTCATCCTTAGGAATCCTTCAGCTTGCTTACAGAAGCAGTATGCAAAATTTCATCTTGATCAGAAGAGCAGTCATTGAGAAACAGTTATTTGCATATTATAATGCCCCATATTGACAAAACTGCTACATTTGGTAAGCTACCTCAAAGTCAATACTGGTATAAGTCTTTTAAATTTCATGAAATCTGAACATGTCCTTCAGGAGTGACAGCTAGTTAAAGTTAAAGTTAAAGCCTGACCTATGTACTACTAATTTGTACTACTAATATTAGACTGGAATAGGACAGCTGTATTTTTTATGTCAGGTTTTTGTTTAAATAATTATTGAGATTCAGACTCTTGCAAATATTTTGACACCAATTTCACTCAGATTGTGTGAAAATCCTAGGACTGGTTTGAAATTAGCAAAAAAATAAAAAAACAAACAAACAAAAAAGTGAAATCTAATGGGCAGAGCCTATCTGAATTCAGGAGAAGCCAAGGAAGAATAAAATAAAAAATAAATAATATTATTTCTATATTCACCTCTGTCTTTTCTTTTGAACATCTGCAAATGTTAAATATAGTTTTGCATGCAGTTCATAAAGGAAAAAGCAAAAATACAATAGAGTCAGAACTTTTGTTTCTTTGTCACACAGTTTTATTATTTTTTTGAATTATTGTATTGTCTTTTAGCACACGTTGGCAAATGTGTCCATCCTCTTGTCGATTGTCCTTGGACTTGTCCTCGGCCTCACACAGCCAGGTGAAAAAGGCTGTCACGGAATTGAGGGCCACACCTTTGCCTCTTGTTGTGCTTGGACAGCAGCTGCTGGTGCACCTTCCTCTGCTCCTCCTGCTCCTCAAGTTTGGCCTCCTTATGAATCTGCTCGATGGTCTTGGGCCCGTGGTCAGCTCGCCGCGACACCCAGTTATTCTAGAAAAGCAAAATCAGCAGATGCATACTTTTGCATCACCATGCGCTGGAATGGCAAACACAAACACACAAACACAGGCAGAGTCTCTAACCAGTCGCAGGTCGATGACGTCCTGGAGCAGGAACCGAATGCGTGAGGAACCCCTCCTCTCCTTCACTGTCTTTTCTATATATTTAAAGTAATGATCCATTTTTGGCTGAGAGAGAGAGAGAGAGAGAGAGAGAGAGAGTGTAAGAGAAACGTCGACAAATTTCAGATATTCTTCACCTTTCGATTCGATCAGGTGTGCTCTCAGCTGAACTCATGTCACAAGACGTTTATGACTCTTATGTAAACCCTGCTGCCTTGCACGTTGGTCAGTGCTGTAAAGCAGTTCACTGCCACTGTGGGTGTAGCTGTGCTGTCATCAGCTGCACTTGGCTTTGGGGAATCCAGGGTGCAGCAGCAGGAGGTGGCAAACGTGGAGGAGGCTGTGAGAGCAAAACCTTCTAACAGCTGACCAGTCCTGAATAAAAGCCTTTCATTTTGTCAGCTGCAGTAGGAGCAGAGCTAACAACCACACTAACAACTTCACTAACAACATGAACTTGGACACTTTTAAAATCATTGCCAAGGCCTAATAATACACTGATATCAGCACAGCATGCTAGTCGCACTATAGATGATGATCCTAATTAGTTGGCTACCCTGTAGTCAGAGTGCAGGCAACAGGCAAGCAACAGAAAACACTGACGGCAAAACTTTTATAAACAACATTTCAACATGCTTGTTTTTTGGTTAAAAGCGTGCATGGAAAAAAAAACCACAATAAAAAAGACCAGGAAACTTGAACACAAATAACTGTCACACTAGTTGGTGACTGAACTGTCAACATCACAACTGCCATTCCTACTAGAGACAAAATTGACAGTCAATATACAATATCCAAAACTTCTTCATCCAGTTTCGATGTGTAAAGTACTTGTTGTGAAAAACGCAACACAGACCAAATCTGGACAAAATCCGCACAGCCGCTGCACTGCACACTAGCACTCATCTACACATGCGCCGTAAACCTTTACATGACATATTAAAGATAAACCGATGCAAGTGCTGAGCATCTGCTGAGAATATTAAATCAACCCAGACCAGGCCCGCGGCCTGCTTACCCTGGCCTTCTCCAAGTCCAGGTCTTTGCCGATGGCTGTGAGGAGGTGGCACAGACGCTCCAGGCTCTCCTCGCTGTGGTTCATGAACAGCTTGACCACACAGTCGTGCATGATGGCCTCTGACAGCATGTGCAGCTTGAACAGCTCCCCGATGAACTTGATGTTACCGATGGACCTCCTGTGGGCCTTGTCCTTCGCCTCCTCCAGATCCTCCTCCAGCCTCTCCCGCTCGCTGGCCTTGCGAGGAGTAACCAGAACAAAGACAAAAGCAAGAAACAGCGCGTTTGGACCCGATAACGACCAGGCCGCCTCCCAGCACTGCTGCCGATTTCAGTCCCCTTTCTCCTGATCTAGGTGGTGAGTCGGGTAAACTAGACAGGAGTGCTGCTTACTGAAGTGGCCGCTTCCAGCTGGTGCCGCAGCTTCTCCAAAACATCATCGTTGACCTTGTCCTTCTCAAACTCCTTCTGACAGCGGTTCAGCAGCAGCTTTTGGAAACCCACAGTGCTGGTGGGCTTGTCTGCCATGGGCACTTTTAACTACACAGGAAAGACATGTAGGAGAAACACTTGGGTATAAGACAGTGTTGAGAGTTCTGTTACTAAATAGAAGCTGATTAAAGCTCCATGTCAGTTTAGAGTGGTTCAAACAGAGTTCACTTCTGTGTGGCATTTGCCTTTGTATGGAACTTCAGCAGCAATGTATGGGAACATGTTACTCACCATAGCCAGGCAGCTGCACATATTGCCATAGACCATAGAGAAGCTGGGCTCATCGATGGCTTTTTCAAAAACCAGGTCAACCACGCCTTTGAGGCGCTCCTCTGTGTCGATGGTGAGGTCCATCACCTGCTTCATCAGCTGGTTAAACATCTGCGGTGTCAGTTTGTTCAGGATACTGCGCACCTTCTGGAAAAGCTCCTGGAGAGGAAAACAGACTACCGACTAAGCTTTCCATTACAAAGATCCCAATCTTTTGTTAAATTCAGCAGTTCTTCCACATAATGACTAACTCCTCACTTTCACCAAATATTTACTCTGCCATTTGGAACTTCGTCATGAACAAAAATCACTCAACTTTGCTATATAGACCGATAAAGGCATCATACATCAATCACACTTTCCGAGAAGTGAAGCACTGGCAGCAAACAGTTTATCAAATCTTATCAACTAAAACCCCTCATGTGCTCCAAATTCAAATTAAAAGAAAACCCATTAGAACCAGCTACAAGAATTTAAGATTTAATCAACATATAACTCCTACAAAAAAAACAAAACAAAACATAATAACCAAATCTGATCCAATAATAACCCTACCGACCAGACAATGCAATGAAGATCTGTCAATCTCTCCAAATGCTGAATTGCACACAAATTTGCAAGAATATTTTTAACACAACCATTGGGTGTTAACCTATAATATATACAAGATCATCCACAGAATACACTACAATATCTACAATACTCTCTCACCAAAATCAACACCACAATCAACACAAGGAACAACAAGCACACAAGATCTGGTCCTCAGTATCATCACACCCCCTGTTTACACTAGAAACCAATGTCCCCCTGCATAGCTACATTCGTGCACACTCCCCGCACACCCACCCAATTAAACAACGACTCTATAATTTAAACATCCAATTCTTGAAGAGCATATCGCAAAAAAAATTAAGTAGCTTTCAAGCCCACCATAACAGGCTGTGACTCTGAAATCTGAAAACAGGGCACAGCGGAGTGAGGTGCTGACCTGAGTTTTCTGGGTCTGGGGGTTCTGGGTGTTCTCCCTTTTCATGCCAGGCTTCCAGGCATTCTCGGCCTTCTTCAGCTGCACTTCGTCGTTCACGGACACGTTGGTAATGATCTTGCGGGGAGGCGGCCGTCTCGGGCCTACACTGAGCAGCTGAAGCAACGAATGGGTGCTCTTTATTATGGGCGGTAACAATGTCACAAAGACCTCGGTCACATAAGATGACCAGGCGCTCATTCATTTGTGATAGAAGAGAAGGGATGAGCGGAGAGACCCACCGGTGCACCCCTGCCTCCAGGAATTGCCCTGCTGAAGTCTGCAGAGGCTGGGTTGAAGTCTGGGTCTCTGGCGATAATGCGAGGGCCCACCTGCTGCAGGGGCAGCTTGTTTTGTTTGATCTAGAAAACAACAGAGTCAAGTCGAAGTCCATCAGCCCCTCTCCATGGAATGGTTTTAAAGGTCCCCTAAGGCCAATGTTTTAGCAGGCTTACCTTGTCCAGTACCACATCAGAGATGGGAGGAAGCCCCTCTGGCTTCTGCATGCAGGCAGGCATGAACTGGAAGGCCAACAGGAAGTCTCTATCATACTGCCTCTTCCCATCCTTCAGCTCTGGTTCTGCATGCAGAGAGGGGTACAGTGAGCACCTGGAGAGAGGAATCACCTCTCTGTCAGGACACTGGGCCTGCCCCACAGGAGTGTCCTCTTTTGGCTTCTTCCAGGTGTTGGATAAACTAATTGCTGTAAAACATAACAAATCAGTCTGGTGTCTTTTTAGTGTCCTAACATAGCATGTCATGCATGTGGTTATTTACCTTGACTCAAGCTTTGCCTAAGCTTGGACTGTAAGATGGGCTCCACTTTATCCTCCAGCAAGACCTCTGGCTCCTTCCCAGTCTCTTTCAGCTCTGCCCCAGTGGAGGCTCCACAGGCCTGGACTGCCTCTATAACAGCCTGGCCTGGGAGAGTGAGGCCTGAAGGAGCAGCAGTGCTGGAAGGCAATGAGGGCGTCAGCGTGCCTGAGGCAACCGCCTCTCCGGCTGCTGGACTTGCAGCCTTCGCCGGACAGTGGGCCTCCAGGGCCAGGCCGACATTGACATTCCCCTGCTCTGCTACCTGGCTGTTCAGCTGCTGGGATTTGAGGTAGAAAATGCGAGGATAATGAGGGTGTGGACATAAAAACTAGCAAAAGACGGAAAAGATGGAGAGAGAGAGAGATACTGCACACACATGCAGAAGAAGGGGAATGGCAATGAGGGTGGGGGGGGTGAGCACAGCACAGCACAGCACCGCACAGCACAGCACAGCATAATTAGAGAAGTGAGTAGAGAAAGAGGCAAAGAGAGAGAGAGGAAATGAGAAAGCACAAGAGGGCAAAAGATCCAGCCGCAAAGGCACAAAATGTGTGTGTGTGGAGGTGGGGGGGGGGGGGGGGTGAAGACACAAAGACAGCAAGAGACAGCAGACAAGCATGGGGTGCTTAAATAAATGGGCAGGAGAAATAGAGAAAGAGAGGAAAGAGGAACACTGTTAACATTTAGGGAAAGAGGACACAAAGTAAGTGCAACAGCGCAGTAGTGAGTGTTCCCTTTACAGAGAGGCCTTTCCTCAGAGGAGCTGAGGTGCTCAGGGTTTGGCTGAATCCTTCTTACAGGGCCTTTACGTGGGCTGTCTGTGTAGAGGGAATACGAGGGAAGATCAGGAGGATTCGAGTGGCTGTGAGGGAGAACTAAGATGGAGGCAGACGAAAGAATAGGCACGGCAAGTCGGAACATCAAAACACATCTGAGAAGCCTTCTTAAATCAGAACAGCCACAATCACACAAGCTACTGGAACCAGTCAAATATGACGGAGGAGGGTCAACGGTGTGACCGAATCACTGAAGAAGGAAGAGAGAATGGCCGGAAATCAAACTACACCATCAGATTTTGTTGCTGATTGTATGATGCTTTTAATAGGACAAGACAATGAAAGCCAGCCAAACAACCAAACAATCAGCTCAGAGCTTATTATGAGGGAGGACTAGATGAGAGAGTACTTTGACCTGTGGAGTGGATCACGTGAAGCAGCGGCCTGCAGCCGATCAGAGGCTCGGGCTGTGGGACTGAATGGCTTACCTGTGGAGCAGTAGGGGTAGTGCAGGGACGTCCCACTGGTGGGCTTGTGTTCTGGCTAATGCCTACTCCTGACATGATCTCCTCTGTGATATCCTTGCCATCCTGGTTAGGGTCTTGGATACGGATCTTAGCGAACAGCAAGTTATTTGCATCTATTAAGTCAATCCACAATTAAATTAATTTCACCTCTGAGGCAGGGGGAATACTCACTGTTTTCTTTACCCTCTTAGTGGGTGGAGGCTGCTGAGCTGTATGCACTATTATGGATGGAGATTTGGTGTATATGGTCTGGCCAGGATAGTATGAAGGCCCTGCCACTAGTGGTGACCAAAAAAAAGCACTGGTTTCAGTTAGAGAGCAAAAGAAAAACCAGTTTCAGCCAGCAGGAATACCCAGAAGAAAGGTCTCTTTATCGGTGAGAGCACGCATGTACGTTTCCCAGGTGGGGGTAGAGAAAGCGAAGTCCAAACTCACCATATGCTAGTGGGCAGTCTGCAGGAAAGAGCCCAGGGTAGAATGTACTGGGTCCTGTGGGCTGGACGGAGTACTGCTGGGGATGTCCCACGTAGGGACGGCCACTGTGGTGATACTGAGAATGAAACAGAACAGCAGAGGTAAAGGGCCTAGCACCAGACATGGCCATTCATATAGGACACTCCTAAAAGAGATATTCAAAGCAGTAAACAAACAAAAAATACAAAAACATTTAGTTTTTACACTGAAAAAAAAATAAACTAGAATTTCTCATTTCTGCTTCCAAGATAAAACATATTTCTAGCTACACATTTTAGGAGCAGTTTATTTATTGCTGGCCAACCTGTTTATAGACAGATTTTCAACCCATTTGCTACACTGTGTACATATTTGCACAGGCGCTTTTCTCTGCTCTGGGTACCTGAGGCACGTAGTACTGGAGTACGTAGTACTGGCCGGTCTAGGATGAGGTGAAGGGCATGGGCGTCAGGAACATCATGATGGGCTGGCTGGACACGGGTCGAAAGGAAGCGCTGTTACTTGGAATGGCAGGCTGGGCTGTCTGCATCTGAGGGATCTGGAAAAGCTGGGAGAGGAGAGGAGTGGAGAGTGAGGGTCACAGAGCAGCGTGGCGTATGCCGCAGCAGCCGGCTCAGACGCTCGGAGTGAAGACTTTAGTCAAGAGTTGAGTCGTGGACTCTACAGCAGTTGTACTGGGAATGTTGAGGAGATATATACATAAAAAAAAAAAGTTTAAAATTTAAGGGATTTTGAATGTCCTATTATGCTAGGCATGCAAGATACAAAAAGAAAACCTTTCAAGAGTCTGTTGGCATGGCACTAATACAAGGGTGAATGAACTAGCATGGGATGCGGCTGGGAGACAGGAATCCATCTGCCTCTGAGATTGATGTGTGAGTTGGGGAGGGGAGTGCAGTGGCTAGAACACTAAACTTGGCGAGGTTTTACCACAGGCACACAGAGGAGCATGCAGCATACAGTGGGAGGTGCTGCGCTGCGGCGGCGGACATTAGCTGCTGGTGGGCAGGATGAGAGAGCAAACTGGGGGTGGAGGAGGGTGGGGGGAGCCAGGCAGAGACTGTGGGGGCAGGATGCGTGCAGACGCATGTCACATGCTGCAGGAAACTGGACCATGTTGATGACAAGTTCATTGAATGTTTTGAAGCCAACTACAGCACAAGCATGTCTGTGTTGTATCTGGGCTTGGTGTAGTAGGGTCAAGGAAGACTTATTTTTAGCTGAAGATGTCTATCAATAGCAACACAACTGCAGATAACCATATTTACTGCTAAACTTTGGCTGACATCTCAAGTGAGGCGCACTTCATACAGAATGAATACAAGTGTTAATTTACTGTCTTGTGCAGTTTAATATAACAAGCTCATGGTTCATTGCAGGTGGAGCCACCGTCCTTGTTGATTGAAAACCTTAAGAAGCAGAAGCAACAGTCCTATTCCAATCTAGAGAAAAAAGGCACAGGACTCTCACACAGCAGACTTTGAAATGGAGGATCTCTCACATTAAGGTATGGCTATGCAGCCTTGACTTTTTACCTCCAGACATTCTTGTGTGGTTCCTAGATTTTTGCCACATTCCATTCATTTTCTCAAGTACACTTTAAATAGAAAATAAAGATATAGATGCAGTAATTAATTGAAGAGAATAGCTGGTGCCATCTTTATTCTGAGCTCAATGTTGCATACAGACGAGGCATTGTCCACAGAATGTCTAACAGTCTCAGGTGGATTCAATCTTTATACATTTTCATCAAGTTACAAAACCATTTTTTATTAAAATTGTATCTTTAGGTGGTATCCTGGCCTCAATCCTGGACTTGCCACAGAGGCCATATTTGGTCATTCTCACTTCCTGCTTACTTCAAAAGCCTAATTTGGTCTTTTACAATTCCTGCCATCATATTATTACATTAATAATTTCATTTTATTACCTCACTTGAGTACACCTCTGGCTGGATATTGAACCACTTGGTTGTAATCCTAAATGAATCATGAATGACGCAATCAAAGGATCACTGCTTGAAGCCAAGCAAAAAAGTTTGATTTTTCACATTCACAGACATGAAGAACCAGCAGGACGAACCAAGACTGATGTGAACTGTGTGGGAAAGTAGACTTTGCACATACTGTAGAACAAAACCGCTTTGATGAAGTTGTAAGCAAAGAGCTATTAAGAACATAAGCCTGTGTAAATCCTGATAAGCAACTGTAGTTCAGAAGTGTTTGAATATGTGTATTGTTTGTTTGTATTTTCACAGGCCAAAAACAAGTACTGATTAGCAAGATTTACTACCTCCCAGTACACCATTTCTTTTTACTGCCTGAGTAGATGTTGATGGAAGTCAAAAGGCCAACGGAAGCAACAGCCATCTAGTGGTTGCTTCCAGACTACCAGATCAGCTTGATATTCGCTATTGCCTCTCTCTGGCAGAATACCCACCAGGTCATTCCACATTTGCATAGTTTTGGTGATGCTCTTTGCTTTGGCTTCAATGTCTGGTGGGCTTCTTTGGGTGGGATGATTCCCCCGCTGAGAGTGTGCGGGCTGTTGTGGAGAGAGGATGTGTCTCCAGAGTCACATCCAGACCCACATATGGCCAGCGCAACCAGAAAAGCACAGGCGAGGAAGGCAAGGCTTCTGAGAGCTACCAGCCAAGCAGGTGTGGACAGAAAAGAGGTGCTCTGTAGCAAAGAGAAAGGAAGCTGATTGCTTGGTATGTAAAAGGAGAGAAACCTGGAAGCTGGTGTGGATAGTATGAAACCCACCAAAAATGAAAACAACAGCTTCATTTGGAAAAAAACAAACAAAAAAAAAAAAAACCCACAAAATGCAGCAAGAGAGAACAGGTCTTTGCTTATCTTAGATAAATCAATGTTTGAGATAATCAATGCTTAAAAAAGCATGGTAGCCAGGAACAAAAAAGTAACCAAAAGTATTCAAGGTGAAATGTGCAGTGTATTGGCTCAGTCATTTCAACTGTTCCTCATTTGTTTTATATCAATTTTCATCTCTGACAAGGAAGATGTGGAGGGGAACCTGGGAGCCTGTTGGACAGGGTAATGAAATGGATTGCAGGCTCAAACACTGTATGCACTTATATGCACTTGAAGGACAGTGTTCACTACCAGTTCCGTGTATGCCTTTTTTTCTATCGTGACTTTGTATCAACCGGGAAGGAGCAACTGTCATTCACACCCAACAGGAATGCAGCTAGTTGTGACCTTGAGAATTCTTGGCTATGGAATCGCCAAAAAGTATCTTAAGCACTTTAGCACCATTCTAAGACAACCATTGACAATAATTACGCACCTTAATGAATGCTTTGTCCGCATCTTGGCCGTATCTGAGCTGGTGGTTGAAAAGCAGGCCCGCAGCTGTCGGTTCTGGTGCTGGATGTCATACTGCTTAGCTGTCTGACAGGCACGCACAACTCGTAGGTCTGTTCAAGGTGGCGCTTGTACACCTCAATTTCCATCGTAATTGTCCTATACAACCATTAAAAACTTGACAGAAGTTAAAAAACAGCAGAACGGTTTGTTACAACTGGAAAAAAATAAATAAGAAAAGATTGTTTGTTGTACATGAAAGTCAGTGAGCCATGAGGATAAGCCCTCTTGTCCAAAGTTCTGATCAGCAGTTATGACCTCCTAACACTGCAATCAAAATGCACGGGCAAAAGATGCATTACTAAAAAAATACTCTGCAGATCTGGAATTCATGTCACCACAGTCAAAGTTGAAGGCTTTGTTCGGTGAAAAGAAAACAAATGCATCAAAGTTGGTGTTATACTCAGTAAGAACTCAGTAGAGTAAGAAACTGCAAAATACTCAGAGAACTCTGTGCATGAGTCAGTGGCTCAATAGTCCAACTAAAATCAGCCAGGACCAAAGTTTAGTTGGGCTAAACATGAGTCAACTAAATCCTTAGTCAGAGAATGATATTCTGTCTTTGCTGCTTACATGATCAGCTTCTTTCAAATAGCCATGTAAACTTAGTCAACTTAGTTATTTAGGAATAATATCAAACTACATGTGGGCCATCAGATCCTGTTTGCCCTTGAAGACCCACTCACAATCTCTGCCCAAGTCAGAGACTATTTAGAGCTATGATCTTAATTCCAGCACTGGACATGCATTACCTTGCACAGTTTCACAACTCTGGCCCTGCAATAAACCCTGCATACGTCTTAACTAAGAAGGCAACAGTTCAAATGGAAAACCTACTTCCTTTCTGGGAGTGAAGGAAGCCAGCTGCTTGATCTTCAGTGTCTGGTTGAGTCTTGGATGCATCAAGCACAGGGACACCAGCTGATACCCCATGGTTGAGGTGCTCCATATATTGTGCAAGGATCGGTTCGTTATAATCACCATTCTGCATTTTTTTAACAGCAGCAACAGCATAAAATGGTTCAGTTAAGGGTGCATCATTGGAAGACTTTCACTAAAATATGTCCTCACCATGTCTCAAATACAGCAATACCTCTTAGAAGCCATTGTACTGCACACAGAATGGACAGTCCCAGCAGTTTCTGTTCCCATATGGAACCTCAGTGTTTTGATTACAGAAAAAGCAATTCACAATGGCATGAACTGGTTTCTTCCCATTGAATAGGGAGTTTATATATATAACTGAATTTGATCAAACTGTAGCAATGATTGTGAGCAAGGATCTTTCATTCTACAGCCTAAAAATGAAAGTGACAAATAAATGTATGTTACAAATAAACCAAACTTGAAACTTTATATGAATAGCTTCATGTTGAATATACACAGTTAATCAGTCATTAAAAACTACATTCTATTAATGCAGAATGTTTATGAAAGTTAATTTAATCTAATTAACAATAAATGAACAGTCGAATAATGTAGTTCAAACAGTCCAATAGCTGTAGTAATGGCTTAACTCATTTTGCTTATTTAGAGAGAACGATCAATTTGAAAACCCACAGGTTTGTGAATTTGGGTCTCTAAATCATACAAAAGTAGGTTTTCTATTGCTGAACAGTTAGCTAGCTAACAAACTACCAGCACCTAAACGATCAAAGTTGAAAGCTGAACAATGAAATGGTTCCACAAGGAATGGTTTATAGCCCCGAGTTTGACACTCGCTGACCTCAACTATTAGCTAGCTAACTAGCTTATCGCTGTGATAAAGCGATACAATCTTTAGCAATGAGGACATGAATAAAGTATCCTTTACAATTTTCACAATATTGTGAAAATTTAATTTGCTGGCATTGGAGGTTATTAAATATTCACAATATCAATAATACTTCCTTGGCTCACAGAATCAGACATTACATTTTTGCTGTTATGGCAGCTGTTATAAAGATCATATTTATACAGAACGCTGTTCAGTTAGTGCTAGTATTGACGAAACATTGCATAACTAATAGCGGTACAGAGACAGAAACATCATGTGTTCAGATGAATAACTGGATGTGTGTGAGACAGTCTGTGAGAGGTTTGCATTTGTGTGTGTTGCATGACTATGAGTGGAAAAACCATATAAAGGTAAAAACATTACCTCTGCAACAAGGATCTCTTCTATTTGAAGGAAAGGTTTAAGTTAGACACAGTCTCCACAGAGTAAGTTAAATCTGTCTGTGTTAAGACCAGTTGACATATCAGCGGTTTATCACTGATTATGCCTGCCACTGAGATACCACAAATTAAGCACTCCAGATTCCAAGACATACAGTTGTGCAGTGTGAGCCATCCATCAATTTGAAAACTTCAAAAGTCACGTAATGTGTGCATGGCATAAGCATATCTGCAGGTCCTGAAAACATTTGCTATCAGAAATGATTTCATCATAGAAAAAAACTACAAATTCTAGACTTGAGAATGTGAGCATCAATCCCACTAACACTCACATACTAAAAGAGCACTCTACCACTTGAGCTAGTTCTCCTAGAGTGGGACTTGTTTGCAGATCAGACAAAAGCTGAAGACACAGTGGAATGGCAATTCTCTAGGAGATCATACCAAATCCTGTATCCACCCTAAATATTTCATCTAGCTGTGAAGTCAAAAAAGCTTATTCCTGAAATGACAGGAATAGTTCTTGCAGATTCTGATATGCTATGCAAACACTATAAAATGTGAGCTATGTTCGATCTGGCAGCCATTGGCTCTAACTGTCTCTTTTTAATGAGTTAAGCAATGCTTACAGAATAACTTTCTATGGCTTCAAATACTTCCAAGAATTAAACCTTGCAGAGCTCTGTAGCTAGACACATTGTCTCTGTAGGTTTGACATGTTCATTTGACAAACTAGCTAAAATAGCATCTTTTGGTTTGAATAAATTGCCCCTTAGACCCAGACAAAAAAATTGCTCAAAATCTTTTTGCTTATTCATGCAGCAATGACCCAGATTTCCAAAGAAAGAGGACGTATGGTTAAAGCTAGAAAAAAATGCCTACTCTGTGCTCAGGCAGAAAATCTGATATTTTAAATATGTCCCTAAAAGGTTTATATTCCTTGGCTCACAGAATCAGACATTACATTTTTGTTGTTATGGCAGATTTCATGGTGTAATAGACAGCACTATGTAACTCGCAGCAATAAAGCTCAGTGGACTTTGCAATTGATGATTTCGTCACTGTGTACAACTGCACTGAATTGCTCTTTAACAAAAGCTTCTGCACATTTGCTTTTGAAGTTTAATTCAAAAGTTGGCTGCAGAATAACCATTTGTCAGAGGGAACAATATGTGTCAACTTTCACCTATGCTCGGTCGAAAAGTGGCCGTAATCTTGTTGACACCAAGTCTACAATTTCATGGAAAGGTTCCCTTCCCTGCTGCACCGAGAACTGCAAAAGGAACTGAGAAAGGCCGATTAGCTCAGTTGGTCAGAGTGGGGTGCTAATAATGCCAAGGTCATGGGTTTGATCTCCATATGTGCCCTGTGCCTCTTCCAGGAAGATTTTTTAAACCATTTTCAATAATGGCACCACTTTGAAAAAGATACCTTTTTCTCTTCTGACAGCTGCACAGTGGCCTTGTGAAAAGAATACAGTATAGAAAGGCACCCACAAACATTACTGTACACATCAGAGGTCAGCGCAGGAATGTCAGTTTGTAAGCTTGCCAAATCTGCCCCCACAGGCTCCCTGAGTTCTACTAATCGCTCCAACACCTTGTTTCAACCTCAGTTTTTTTTTTATTTTTATTTTCCCATATGCTCTTGAACAAGGTCCCACATCTCCTTTAACAATAAAACAGTAAACGTTACACATGTAGCAATATAAAACAATATGTAAACAATGTGAAAATAATGTTACTAACTTTGGCAGTTGTGCTGCTTCTAAAATAGCCCACCAGCTTCCTTGACTTTGTACAAATGGCAGATAGTACTGGGGTTAGTTCAAGAGCCTTTTAAACAACTATATTCAGGGTGTGAGCAATGCAGAGTGCATGAGGCAGCTTCAGCTATTTGCCACAGGCAATCATATTAGATGTGCCATCAGTAACCATGTGACTTTATTTTATTCCCCATTCTTCCATAAAAGAGGATTTCACACAGGCCAAATTTTCAGCCGTATGCGCCTGCAGGAATTTCACAACACCAAGTAGTGTAGACTTCAGAAATGTGTTGTCATCTATAAAATGGCAGGTCACAGCCAAGAAGGCATCCACATTAAGAGATGTCCACATGTCTGCTGTCAAACTCATTGCAAGAACTTTCTGGACCTCAGCTTTGGCCTTCTCTTTCTCTTGTTGACATTTGGCCTCAACCATGGCCTTTACAGTCTAAAGGGAAGGAAGAAAATAATTATATATATTTTTAATACTACTCTCATAATGTATCCATGTCACCACACATACCTTCCTAGTTGGGAGAATGTAAGTTGAATCCAATTTTGCTACCAAGTCCCTGAAGCTTTTATCCTCAACTAAGCTAAATGGCTGTGTGTCTCTAACTATCATGGAGACCAAAGCCTCATCCAGCTCTTCCTTTCTGGTCACTGCTTTGTAAAGATTAGATTATAGTTTGTCACCAAAAAATATAGTACTCCCCAATGAAATTCACTTTATAATCCAATCCAAACTGCAAATAACATGTAAGGCGCAGAGAATAATGCAATATATATATATATATATATATATATATATATATATATATATATATATATATATATATATATATATTATGTATGTACACATTTTATATACATGTGCATAATAACGTTAACACCTTGTGACAACTGATAAATAAGCCAAATGACATTGGCAAGGGTGACAGTAGGAAAAACTCACTGGAATGGTGGAAGGGACTTGGAAGGTGTCAGACTCAAAAGGGAACTCATCCTCCTTTGGTTAACCCTGGATAAACCTGGGCAAAGATGAGTTGGGTAGAGGATGGCTGACAAATTGTAAGCATGAAAGATACACTACAGCATTCCTACACAAAGACATCATAGGAGATAGAAACAGAGCACAGTTCACCTGGATAGAACACCTGGGTAGAAATACAGTAACTCATTATTATAACAGTACAAAGAAATGAAATGTGGATCATCCAGGTGAGGTTCATCTGCTAATCTGCACATAAATATTGTTTGTGACAGTGCAGAATGTTGCAGGTAAATGGAGGGCTGGTGCTGTCATTTTAAGCATTTTAAGGCAGGTCCAGGAAGGAGAAACCCCAGCAGGTAGGAAGAGTTAGTGGGGAGCACAGATAGCACAGCACTCCAGAATCATGTACTGGAGCATGGTGTGTCCACTGGGGGGAGGTGGGGTGGTTGGAAGAGCATAAAAGACTGTTGTTACTGCAAAGATTCATTTAGACCTTTTATTTGGACTGTTATTCTTTTTTTAGGGGGCGGGGGGGGGGCATGTATTTAATGAAATAATAACGAAAAATTAATAGATGAATTCATACCAACTCAAATTTGCTGGTAAAGAAATCATTTGTAAGGTAAAAGTTATTTTAAGAGTGATGTTAAGGAATTTTTTTTTATGTTAATTATAATTTCATTAGAATAATTCTAACATCTACGGGATGATCTGAGGGTTAAAGAAAAAAGAGGTGGACCTTATGGGCAATAAAGCAAAAGTCATTATTGTAGTACAAGACCCTTTGTTCTAGCTAAGTGATCTGCTGCATCTCAGTTTGAGTCATGTAGAATTCTAAAGACAGAAAGTCTTTATTCTGGCATAAAATAAAACTGAAGGGGGAAACATACTTTGAGTTAGTACCAGTAGTTATTGATTGTACACAAAGTCCAGTATGCATCCAAATGTAATCAAGAGATATCTGTTGGTAGCTGAACATCTCCAACTCGTACAATGCAATGTTTCTTCTTTGTGTCAAATGAACTTAACAATTCAAACATCCATAACTGGCCGTGTTTCTTGCCAACATACTGGTGTTTGGACTTATGGGATTACATGTCTGTTGCCTTCAATATCTTAGTTGGTAGAGTGGAGGACTGTAGAATTTAAAACTGTTATCCTTAGTCTGTCAGTTAAAATCTGACTCAAAGGAAGTTTGTTTTTTCACATACAAGCTTCTTTTTTAAGTGAGCAAAAAGAGCATCCCCTGACCAGGAATCAAGCCCAAGTCGCAGTGGTGAAAGTGTTGAATCCTAGCCACTCACCCACCAGCAATAAAGCTCAGATGCTTCTGACAAACATTTTTCAAACTCTGTATTCCTAGTATACTGACGATGTTTGTATGCATACTGGACTTGGTATGCATGAGCATTAGGAGGTCATAAAGAGAGGTATTCATATTTCTTTTTATTCCACATAAAAATTAAGTTTGAAAGAGAATCCTAGCCACTAGCTCACCAGGGATAAAGGTGACAGTTTCCTCTGACATGAACATGAGCTACATTCATTGGTAACATTTTGATCGAAACCAGGCAAATGTATTTAGTCACTAGCTGAAATAGCTCACCTGGGTGAGTGTTAGATTGAATATCAAAAGACTCCTAGTTCAGTCCTGGGTTTTGGTAGCTGTGCAAGACCAAGCTCCTCATCAAATTGTCCTCTTTTTAAGAATATTTCATAAACTTTTACATTCCTTTCCTAAAAACGAATGACATTACTGTTTTTACGCTATTGTTAGAAGTCATAGTGTAATAGTGCTCTAGACTTTGAATTCAGTGATCCTACTTAAACTTTAGTGGAATTTGCACTTCCTTATGATATGTTTCCTCACTGCACAGAGAGCCATTTGAACATTGGCTTCTGTATAAATGCTTTTGAAATGTTTTTCATTAGTTGTCTACTGGCCAAACCACTGGACAAGGGGAGGGTAGGTGTCAGCTTGCATGTATGCTTGTGTTGGTATCCTGGTTCACACACTCCCTGTGTTTTCATGGAATGGGGCCTACCTCAGCTTCCTTTGGCTCATGGATGGGCTTTGTCCTACCAAAAAAGGTGATGCAAATAAGTCATCTGCTTACTAAAGTTCTTGAAAATCACACTCTGCGAAGAGGCATTGCATAATGCAAAAAAACCTTCAGAAACAATACACTCTAATGACAGCAACCAACATACTTAATACAGGAGTGACCTCAGGGGTGACCTCATCCAAAGGCCAGAACAGGAACAACAGGCTTAAGAAGGGACACATGAAATGACCTCAAAACACAAAGTGAGCAGGTAAGTTGAGTTGATATGTGACTTCATTAATGTGCTTGGTAATTTCATATGGACCGATATACTTGGGACCTAACCTGCGACATGACCCCGGCTTGCGGAAGTCCTGTGTAGAGAGCCACACTCTGTCACCAGGTTGGTATATCGGGTTCTCCCCTCTGTGCCTGTCCGCAATTTCCTTATACATTCAGAGAGCTCATACAATACACTGATCTGTTTCCTCCCATACCCTTTCGCTCCGCTGCATCCACTCATCCACAGCTGGGAAACCAGCTGATATGGAAATCCATGGGACATTTGAGGCTGATAACCTAAAATACAATAAAAAGGAGTCAAGCCAGTGGATGAACTAGTAAGTGAATTTTGGGCCATTTCTGCCAATAAGAGGAACTTGGACCGGTCTGATGGATTGTTCATATAAAAACAATGTAGGAATTGGCCATTTGACTGTGGATGTAAAACTAATAGCTACCCCGATGTGTTCAATATAGGAAGCCCAAACTCGAGATGTGAATTGATGTCCCCAATATGATATTATGTCCTCTGGGATGCCAAATATACGGAACACCTGGTTAAACAAGGCTTCCACAGTTTGGCAGGCTGTAGGCATACTCGGAAACACAATGAACCACACACCCCTGGAGAATCCATCAACTACAGTGAGGACAGAGAGGTCAGTAACGCAATCTAAGGTGATGTGAGACCAAGGACTTTCTGGTACGGGAAGAAGCATGAGCTTTCCTGTGGGTAGGGTCTTAGGCATCTTGCTTTGACTGCAAATTGAACATGAAGAAACATACTTATGAATATCGCTTGTCATAGCCCTGAACCAGCGAAGAATGAGCCCACTTCAACAGATGGTCACAGCACAAGGTAGGTAATGTTTTCCCGACAGACATTCCATTGGGATGACTGTGTCTTGTATGGCTTGTTTATTCCATCATCTATTTTATATGCACTTGTCTATTTAATCATCTATTGTAACTTGGACTTGTCGTATCGTTGTGAAAGTACAGCTCCTACCCCGATGTTAGCAGCATCAGCTTCCACGACAAATGGAATGGAAGGATCAGGATGTCGACGTATGCTAGTCGTGGTAAAAGCTTCTTTCAGTTTCCTGAATGCTTGATCAGCCTCCTGATTCCAAAGTAGCTTGGTCATTGCTCCTTTCAGGAGGGCTGTGAGAGGAGCTGCAATGCTGCTAAAATTCCATATGAAGCATCGGTAAAAGTTTGCAAATCCCAAGAATCTCTGGAGTTTTTTAACTATAATAGTAATGGGCCACTGGAAGATGGCTTTGATCTTCTTATCATCCGTAGTGATTTCACCATGGCTGATCACGTATCCTAGAAAAGTTATAGTTGGAAGGTGGAACTCACATTTCTTTCCCTTTACAAACTCAATAAACTTTTACTCTTTACTACTCAATGCATAAAGCTGTCTGTGTTTGATGTGTTCTCATTTTCCCACCACATCCATTTAGCAGTACTTCTGAATAACCGAAATGGCTTAAAACAGCTGAGGGGATGTTTGAAACTGAGTGATAAGATGTTCAGCAATTTATATATGATAATACAAGGCAGTAAATTAAATTGGGCTGAACTGGACAATAGTACCTGGCATGAAAAGTATGTCGTAGAGAGAGTAACAAAAAACTCAACCTCTCACCTCGCGCTCTGAGATGTCTCCGTCACTGTCTGTAGTGTCCTCTAGGATACTGCTGCCCTCACTAAAGTGTGTCACCCTGACCGGGTCAAACATCTCTTGAACATAATAACTACACAATGGAAAATCAGCTTCAAGTGCTGCATTGAGCAAGAGTGCACTGTAAATGGCCAGATATAAATGGCAATGTCAGTAGTAAATTTATATATGCAGTCATGGAACAGGACCTAGCTGTAGAGCACAGCTTTAAGGTGCATATTATGATGTGCTCTTACCAATAATCCTCCTGGCTGTGTCTTGCTCTTTTGGCCAAATGTTTCTCTTCCAAAGCAGACAGACCAGACTCGCTGCATATTACTCCGTGCACTATAAATAAACCACATGTATAATGCCTTGTAAACAATGGAAGAAGGGAAATTTGAATTGTGACTACTCTGTTAAAGGGGCGGATAAGGCACCCCACCCAAACCCCCCGAAAGCTGTTCTGTTATCCCTAATTGCTATGCAATAGTCCTGTGATTAACTCAAAGGCTGGAGAAGTTTCACCTTTCTCTATTTGAATCCTGAAGGCTGTTCGGTTCTGTCACCCACAATCCATCCTGTGTAATTAAATATTCACATCATAACTCGACCCCGTGTAAAAGGGCAAACTCACTCGGATGGGGGAAAGGATCACAGACTACCTGTACTGCTGCCGCAACTCTGCGGCCATTCCAACAACATCCACATACATTCCAGCAACATCCTATTATAGGACACAGTGTATCTGGCTTAAGTACACCCATTTAATAGCATGTTGGACCTTCTTTGGCCTCCAGAACTGCAGCAATTCTTTCTGGCATAGTTTCCACTATATGCTGAAAATGCTCTGCAGGAATCTTGGTCCAATCTTCATAGGATATTTTCTCTTAAATTACTTGGAGGGACTGACATGTTCTAAACTGCCTGTTATACCTTTACCCAGGGATGTTCTATAGGATTAAGATCTGGGGACTGTGAAGGCCAGGGAAACATTGAAAATTTGCTGTCTTGATACTGGAACAAATCCGTGATTATACAACCCTTGCGGCAGGGTTTCTTGTCTTGTTGAAAGTGTCCTTCTGCCATAGTTTAAGCAGCTGCATGAAGGGATGCACTTGGTCACAATACATAGGTAAGCCCTTCTGTTCAAACATCTACTGATTTCAGAGGACCCATGGTGTGCCTTCAGACATGTTAGTTGGAGCAACAGCATTGTATCTGGCTGCAATTTGCTTGACCGTGCGCCACATGATCATCAGAATGATTCTTGATGTCATCCTCTTCTGATCCCTTTCAAAATATTGGTCCTGGCTAGTCTGTTCCATGCCTCGTTCGCAGTTCGCTTCGCTCAGACCGCTTGATTTTCCCATTCTAATGTTTACATGGCGTTTTTTGCAATTAGTCAAAACTGACCTTTCATGACCTTCATTATAAACTTTTCTAAGCAGTCATGACCTCACCCTGTCATAATATTTACTATCAGATCTTCCCTGTGTCCAAAGTGATCTCATGGCAGGAATTTTCCCAAGTGTTTACATTAAAGGAATCTGACTATACTGATTACTCTTCGCCAGCTAACAGCAAATAAAAGATGCTAGATTTTGGATTATGTGAGTATATAACACGTGACTGTGTTTGTGTCAGAGAAGGGAGAGGAGAGGCTTTGTCTCCAGCCTCCCGCTGCTTGCCGCTGTTCAGCTTCACTCCTGAGATCCTTCTCGTTCTCCTTCTCACCATTGCGTCCCACTCCGCCAATGCTGCTGCAACTTCAAACGCTGACAAAGTGCACCGGCTCAAAGCGTGGTCTAGAGTCAAATTTGAACACGGGCATCTTCCTCATTGGCTCATCTCCTCAGAGGGGCAACACATGCACAGTTTCAGCTCCTATCGATACCCACGTAGAACCTTATAAAATCAAACTGACAATGACAAGGAAACCATATTTTCAACACCTCCAGCACAACAAGTAGTAGTTTTTAGCAATGCACTACTTTTAATGGTTGTTGAGCATCTGGAAAGAATGCAAGTCACCAGGGTAACATCATCAAGAAGCCCTTTTAGACTTACTTCCATCAGATGAATTCGGCCTCTTTTTTGCTTCAGTATTTGGGACTAATTCGTAGGAGGGCATTTTGCCAACATGAATCCCCTCTGCCATGTCATGCACTCTCTGCATCAGTTGTGGGCCATATCTGCTAGACCAAACATTTACATTCTGAATACTTTGGCTGAAGTTGTTATAATGTTAGTATAAAAATCAACACTTTTATCTGTATCTTAATTTCAGGCTGATTTAACAAGTAGATAAGATAACGTAGTGTGCGGTTGTCTTGGCTTGTCCTAATGGCAGTCAGGGGCCAAAACACTTACTGTAACACTTTATACTTATAACACATTTTCCTTAACTATTACAGATGCCGTTTAACAATGTTCTATTTTTAAAATATGGAAACAGCAACTCAGCACAGAAGGCGTTAGACCCTACCTGCATCCTAAGAACACATGGGTCACCCACACCATCGATAGAGACAACAGCTGATCTAAGTCTCTTGTTTCGTAATTTTCAACGTGCTTGTTTATGAATAACTTTCGAGCTAACCACTGCTTATCACTTTCAAAGTGTTGTCAGAATTTATTGATATGAAAGACTCTCGTCATGCTGATAATTGTCTGGTAGGACCAACTGACGTTATTGCCCGGACATACGCTCGGTGAGAAAAGCATTGTGGGAATTTCAAATATGGCCTGTGCAATGCTCGGTTTGCCTGCTAGTGTCGGCTTTCCTTGGACATTTACATTTACTGCATTTAGCAGACACTCTTATCCAGAGCGACTTACAAAAGTGCTTTGTTATTTATTCATAGAATACATCCTAGCCAGTCCAATAGGTTAGAGTCCAATATAGCAATGATCTAGAATACTGTAGAAATACAGGGATTACTGCTGATGCCTAGAAGTGTTAGATACTGGAGCCTTTCTCTATTCAGGCACCCAACGCAAGGTCTCTGCCTATCAGCCATGACATGGCGGCTTGACCACAAGCTGGTCGCCCTAGGTCATCCGCTCCCTCTTCTTGTCTCCTTTACCCCTCCCTTTCTCTCTCTCCGTCTCTCTTTAAGCACAGGAGTGGCTAATGGCGGGCAAGGGAACAGCTCGTGGCTCGTTCATGCAGAGAACATCTAATCTTTAATAACCTTGTCCCTTTCCTTTCTACGTAGACCCTTAGAACATGCCTCACTTTTCTCCATCATCCTGTAGATTTAGATAGTAGATATAGGACACATATATACTCTGTGCTTTCCTCAATAAAGTGGAACTCTCGATTCACTACCTTGGTGTCAGTATCTCTTGACTTCCCCGGATCCGGCTACAGAGGACGGAGGGCAGAGGGTAACTTGGAGGAGATTGAACCTGAAGGACTTGTCACTTTGAACCAGTTCCTAACAAGAAGTACAAAATACATAAGGTCTACCTTAAACATTGATAAGTGCAATAAACAATAAGTACTAGAGTACTACTAGACCAGCAAGTAGTAAGTTGCAGTAGTTTAGCTTTGAGATCACAAGAGACCGCACAAACACCTGGGTAGCTTCCTGCGAAAGAAAGGGCCAAATCCTTCGTATGTTACAAGGGAGAAATCTGAAACATGATTTGAAACATGAGTTGAGAATGACAACTGGTTGTCCAAAGTTATGATCGTGATACCAGGGAGTTCTCAAAGGGAACTGTGAGGTCCTGATAAGGGCTGGGAGTACCCGGGATGTACAGAAGGTTGCATGTTAGCTTGGACAGCTAGCTGGCTCATTCGCTTTCTATCCATCTTAAAACTGTCAAAGTCTCGAAGTAAACATCACTAGTGAATTATTCTACACATCTGGCATTGGCAGAGTTTTACAATAATAACATTTCACCGCAGTAGTAAAGCGATAAACACTTGTGTTATGTAGCCGACAA